>NC_092162.1:18129877-18446543 GCF_045791955.1 Oncorhynchus clarkii lewisi
TCTTGTTCCTCTTATAACCAGCAATAAAATGTGTTTTGAAACCTTCTGTATTTGGCAAAGTGGTATTGATAAAACCCTATGGACCACACGTGCTTATCAAACTATGGCCTATTAGATAACCAGAGATATTCTCATCCATGAGATCCAAGATGAAACTGTAGGAAGATCTGAGTACTATGAAGGAACTGACAGAGATCAGCCTGAGAGGACCTACAAAAGTTAACCAAAAAGCTAAGCTTTGCTTCGAGCACCGTTGTGACTCAAAGTTCCATTGAAACGGATATCATTTGAAGTCCTAAAGATTTCTAAATGATATCCCTATAGTTGTGATATTGAGAGAGATATCCCAAAGACGACAAAATCAGAATTTGAGATATGGGACTGCGCAGCCATGTCTTGTTGCATCCGGAGTGACAGTGGAGAGATCCTGCTGTGAAGTCTTAACGCATTCTCAGACGCTCAGAACAGCACAGAAAGAAAGATTACGGCACACTTCTCAGTCTTATGAAATATTAAAGAGCCTCGCTGGTAGCTTTAAATAAGAGCAAACCTGTATTTTTCAGTGCCTTTCCATCCTGTGTGAAGTGTGCCGATGCATTTCCTGTCATGTGGTGTGACAATCTCTAACGTATACCACGTGACACAACAGAACAGTGGCGATCAATGAAAAGCCCATCTTTTTGCTCTCCTTCTATAAAAGACTGATGCTCAGTGGTGTAGTGGTGCTGGAGAAGTGGGTATACTCCAATTTAGCCATCTACTTCCCATACGGGACAAAGGAAAGGTGCCCTGTGTAAAAATAAATACATGATATGACAAACAGTGACATAGATTCTGAATGACCTAAAATGACAAATCCCATATTGGTCTTTCACAGTCAGGCCAACCCAACCTTAATTCAAGTGCACACGCGCCTAGCACTGTTGGTTGGTTATCAGTGTTTCTGTAGCACATGAGATGCTACTGGATTGATACAAATAACTATGATGTCATTCCGCCAGCTAGTTAACATTGCAGCTAGTAGCTAGTTAACATTTAATTGAGAAGACAGTTAGAAGAAGACGGTTAGGCCTACCAGAAGGTTATTATCATCTCTCTATTTTTCATGTTCTTTACTTGTTTGAAACCTGGACGTTTTACTTCATATTATGAGGCATGCACTCCAAAAATGAGGGGTTAAACAAGGGTTCTTCTAAGATCCTCAAAGTTCTTTGAAGAACCGTAGGGATCTTGGCACTGAAAATTGCCCCCAAAAGGTTCTTCCAAGAACCCCACAGAAGGTGGGGTTAATCGAGGAACCTCCTTAGTTGGTGGGGGTTCTTGCAGGAACCTAACTGCCCAACTGAAACGTTTGGGTTTTCATTTGAAAGGACAGCAGGTGCAGGCCTACTTAAATGAAACATGTAAAGATCTCCTCCATTTAAGTTAAGGTTTGTCTCTTGTACGATCGAAATGTATATTGTTGTATGATGATACCATCTCTCTTTGCGTATTTGTGCAAATCTTTCAAAAAAAACGGAGAAATGACACAATTCAATGGATATCAATCAACAGAGGTAATAATATGTTGGCTATAAGAATATGTTGAAGGCTAGCTGTATTGGGTGCAGATGACTGAACTGCTCACTTTTTGTGTCTGTGTCTGCAGGTATACAGACGAGGAGGCACACAAAGGTATGTCAATTGGTAAGTATGTTATGCAGATCACATGTACTATCCTCCTCCCTTGCCTCTTCCACAGGCCTCAACATTATGGACAAGGTATGTGTATGAAAACCATTATCCAAACAGGTTTTTCTATTCACATTTACCACCAAAAAAAAACCCAAGGTATGAATACAGCCGTGTGCAGGTTTTGTTAATCATCTGTATGATAGATTTTTGGGGGATTCACAGACTTCACCTCTGATGAATATAGCAGGAAACGTGTTCGATCACCATGCACTGCAAAATCATTCTGGCTATGGATACGGAGAACATCACCACATTAACATCAACAGGCCAGAGGATATACCCATTAGACTTGGGGCTCTGCTGTGAGTTTACCTCCTATTTAGATTAGTGCTTTGCCACTAAAATCAGAATAAACACTGACAACTAAAATATTGTCCTATTGTTTTAATTGTTATGAGTATCATTATTATTAGTAATAATAATAGGGGGGGGTAGTTAAAAAAATTTACCCCTAAAGGTTCTTCAAAAGGTTCTTCGAGGATCCACTAAAAAGGATACTCCAGGAACCTTTTCTTTTTAGAGGGTGTCTTACTTTGCTTTAAAGTAGCCAAAAGTCAAAATCCCACCTTAGAAATGTGGATGCTATTATTTTATAAAGATTTCCTCATATGTGTTCTGCTTTTGTATTGGTTTTCTTTAAACTTTATTTGATAGTTTAGCATCCAAAGGCATCCTAGTCATATTAGCACCCTTGATAGTTGTTGCATCTTTAGATCTCCCCTCTTCCAAACGTTTTAATGGATATTTGCATCTCTGTTCTTGAAACCGCTCACATGTGCAGAGCACAGTTTAGAATTGTGTTTTCCCGCAAATTACATTTTGGAACATTCACAAGTAGGCTTGTCGCCGTGTACACATTGTTGTGGCAAAAATGTAAAGAAATAATTGTTTATCAACATTTTTTAACTAACCATTCTGATCTGTTCCATCAGCCTTATTAATTGATACGACGTATACCAGCGTATACCCTCCACTACACCACTGCTGATGCTCCTGTCTGCTTGTATGCTGGAGTTCACAGTGTGGTCTGGTTAGAGATAAACAGATGGATGGACAGATGGATGGACGGATGGATGGATGGATGGATGGATGGATGGATGGATGGATGGATGGATAGATGGATGGACGGATGGATGGATGGATGGACGGATGGATGGATGGATGGGCAGGTAGGCAGGCAGTAGGCAGACAGGACTGGACAAACAGACAGACATAATAACAACAGACAGACAGACAGACAGACAGACAGACAGACAGACAGACAGACAGACAGACTCACAGACAGACAGACAGACAGACAGAAAGGACTGTCTAGGCAGGTTGTCTGTCTGACAGGGCGAGCCACCAGTAGCAAACGCTGCCGAGCTTGATAACACGAGACAGCCCTGATAAACAATAGAGGGGCGAAGAGGAGAAGCCGTAACGTTCCTCTCCTCTAACAGCCTTGGACAACCCAAAAACATGTCCTTCCCTTCTGTCAACACAGCCACCCCCTCAGAACACACCTTTAGTGTGATGACATCGGGACTGCCAGGGAAAGCCTTTGCCCGCAGTCAAGTGGAAACGATTACCAGTCACAATAGGGCAGTGCTGCGGGGCAGTTGGCCACCTCTCTACCTATGACCTGCCAGCTCATTTACTCCAATGTACCCTGGGCCTGTCATCACATTTGTAGCTCTACTCCTGTGACACTGTCTGTAGCCATGTGTTCCCCTGGACACTGTTGGATATGGGGGGTATTTGGCGGCAAAAAGTGTCTTGTCCTCTCAGAAGACAGGAAAAGGAACTTGAAAACATAAACCTAAGCTTTCTATTCAGGAATAAGTAGCTTGCAGGATTTGAAGACATGTACCTCTGCCTGATTCATGACACTCTAAATGTCAGACGTTTTGCGTCCAGGATTCTCATCTTGGCAACAGATTGGTGTCGCCTGTCCTGGCAACAGACAACCGCAAAAGGATAAACATGATGACATTAGTTGCACAATCACACGGCGTCACTCAAAGCAGGGCATCCTCATAACAGACATCAGAATTCATAGGGTCCTGTCAACTATCACAACAGCCCAAGCCATCTCTGCAGACTGCACCAAAACACACCACTGAAGCCAGCTTTTACCTTTGAGCAGTGTCAGCACTCCAGAAGGCAAATGCACGCGGAGGGGGTTTAAATACACCGAAGCTTAAGCTGCCTTCATATAGCCCACTGTAAAAAGAAAGTGTTTCAAACAAATAATGTTAAAGCCAATCAAACTGTAGGATTATCTTGATTGCTGTGGCATGGGGTTAGTTCCTCTCTATCAATCTTTCAAAAATGTTTTGGAGAAGTATACCATTTGGCTTATCTTGTGTAGGATCAAGAATCGATTGTATCGATGATGATCAAAGCTGGACAGACTGTGGCTAAAAGGGATGCTTAAGAAGTCAAATACTTTTGGACATCAACGCCTCAATTGGCATTAGAAGTATGAGCCAACTGGGTGACAAATCTGTTGATGTGCCTTTGAGCAAGGCACTTAGCCTTAATTGCTCCTGTAAGTTGCTCTGGATAAGAGTGTCTGCTAAATGACTAAAATGTCATGCACGCCGCCGACATGTCGGGTGATATACATTTGGCTGTCACACAGGACTCTCCAAAGGACAGTCCTGCGCGACTATCAAAGAACAGACTACAAAATCCATTCCTGGCAATGAAATCTTTAAAAAAACATCTCACACATGCCAAGTATGCAAGCTAAAACCGCTTGACTCTCTCAGGCCAATACACAGCTCTAACTAACAAAGCAGCAGAGGAGGCACTTCGGTTCTAACAACAACAGAGTGGCTCTTTAACAGGTTTTAGTTTCATTAATCACACAGGGAATACGGGCTACTGCAAAGCCCTCCATCTGCAGCAAAGCCAAGATGGCTCCACAGATTGTGCTAATTCTGTCCCTCATGATAGGGAAAGCAGCAGGAATGTGAAATGCTAACGCTTGCCATAATCGCAGTCTCCAAATGGTAACCGCCCTCTTTAGTGCCAGCAGCACCACCCCCATACATTGTGCTATAGCTTGTTCGGTTTAACCATATTGTCCATGGTTTTGATTGTATTTTGATTGTATTTATATGCATTTTGTATGTATTCTGTAAATGTCAAGACTTTCTAAAGATTAGCCTGATGATAGGCTGAAAGCAATCAAAATAAACAGCAACAACAATACTGCTCAATAACTCTTACATCCACCTGTTTAAAATTAGCAGCACGGTCTGGAGCCTCTTCGTGGGATGAATATGACTCCACAGTCTATGAGCTCCTTAGCCATCCAATTATTTCAAACGGAAAACACAATAAGACAAAGTGATGGAAAAGACAAAGGGATAAGGGTTAGTGCGAATGAGTGAGAAACAGTGGGTGTTTCTCAATATGCATACTACCGTGCTGCACACTCTCATGCTCCAAGTACATTATTCGAGGACGGTCTCTTGAGTACATTCTTGTGAGGACTAGGGTGGAGAAAGCATAAAATATTACATTTGAGAAGCACTCGCACTCCCCCTACTGTATTACCTCACGCTGTATCTCCCCATTCACTGAACCTTCTTCCAGCCAGGACAATGGCAACAATAGAGACAAAACAAGAAATAGACAAACGCAAACATTTTACTTCATAATTATCAGCTAGATATGTGAATCGTTGTAATCTAGCTAGCCAGCTAGCAGAACAGCCAGCTAGCAGAACAGGCAAAAACTATCTAAGCAAGGTACAGTAGATGTCAATTCTTCATGGGTAGCTAGCTAACAATCATTTGTAGCTATCAGGCTAGCTAACAGTAGTAGCTAGCCAGTTAGCTCTATTGAAAATTTGAATCGTTTTTTATATGTGGTTGCATCCTATTTCTTTGCATACTTTCCGTTGAAGCTTGCATCTATGCATGCTTCAAAATATGTACAAACGGAGAGCGTATTCGAGAAGTGCCCTCAGTGCTCCGTTTCGCATACATTGATTTGGACTCATACGCCGACCCCTCCCGTGCTCCAAATTGTGTGCTCAGAGCACAGTAGTATGCATTTTGTGTGTGGGAAGAAAACAAATTGAAGACGTGGGAGGAAGACAAAATAATCTCTCAGGCTTGATCAGTCACCAATGGTCTGTTCTCTCAGCCTGTCTAAACAACATGAGATAGAGAGGTCAGCAGACAATCACATCTGCTGTTACACCGAGAATCGATTGGGTTAGTGCTGCCATCCATTTCATCCCAGCTCTAGAACACATGTTATGGCATGATGTTGGATACAATCTGTGGTGGATAATTCTTCACAGCTATTATGTTCCTGCATTGTTCGCAAATCAACCCCCCAGTACACAAATAGACAAATCATTTTAAGATATACAGTGCAACCGCCCAATTTAGTTTTCAACCTGGGCCTTACCCTACAGAGATCTTTTTCGATTTGTGTTCAATATGTCATCAATAAACCACCAGATTGAAATTGATTTTATCCTGTCAGATACTAGTTTGTCTACATTTATCCTGTCAGACACTAGTTTTTCTACATAACAGTGTTAATGCATTCACCGCATTTAACCCTGGAAAGCTGAATATGTCAGAATACAAACAGTGTAGTTATTCCCTCCGCAAGTCAATCAAACAAGTGAAATGTCAGTATAGAGACAAAGTGGAGTCGCAATTCAACAGCTCAGACACGAGAAGTATGTGGCAGGGTCTACAGACAATCACGGACTACAAAAAGAAAACCAGACACGTCGCGGACACCGACGTCTTGCTTCCAGACAAACTAAACACCTTCTTTGCGGCCCGCTACAAAGGACTGTGGGATCTCCTTCTCCATGGCCGACGTGAGTAAGACATTTAAATGAGTTAACTCTTGCAAGGCTGCCGGCCCAGATGGCATCCCTAGCCGCGTCCTCAGAGCATGCGCAGACCAGCTGGCTGGTGTGTTTACGGACATATTCATTCTCTCCCTATCCCAGTCTGCTGTCCCCACATCCTTCAAGATTGCCACCATTGTTCCTGTACCCAAGAAGGCAAAGGTAACTGAACTTAATGACTATCGCCCCGTAGCACTCACTTCTGTCATCATGAAGTGCTTTGAGAGACTAATCAAGGATCATATCACCTCCACCTTACCTGTCACCCTAGACCCACTTCAATTTCCTTACCGTCCCAATAGGTCCACAGACGATGCAATCGCCATCACACTGCACTCTGCCCTAACCCATCTGGACAAGAGGAATACCTATGTAAAAATGCCATTCATTGACTACAGCTCAGCATTCAACACCATAGTACCTTCCAAGCTCATAATTAAGCTTGAAGCCCTGTGTCTCAACCCCCGCCCTGTGCAATTGGGTGCTGGACTTCCTGATGGGCCGGCCCCAGGTGGTGAAGGTAGGAAACAACATCTCCGCTTCACTGATCCTCAACACTGGGGCCCCACAAAGGTGTGTACTCAGCCCCCTCCTGTACTCCCTGTTCACCCATGACTGCCCGCCTCCAACTCAATCATCAAGTTTGCAGATGAAACAACAGTAGTTGGCTTGATTACCAACAATGACGAGACATTATATAGGCAGGAGGTGAGGGCACTCGGAGTGTGGTGTCAGGAAAACAACCTCTCACGCAACGTCAAAAAAACAAAGGAGATGATGATGGACTTCAGGAAACAGCAGAGGGAACAACCCCCTATCCACATTGACGGGACAGCAGTGGAGAAGGTGGAAAGTTTTAAGTCTCTCGGCATACACATCACGAACAAACTGAAATGGTCCACCCGAACAGACAGTGTGGTGAAGAAGGTGCAACAGCGCCCCTTCAACCTCAGGAGGCTGAGGAAATTTGGCTTGTCACCCAAAACCCTACAGATGCACAATTGAGAGCATCCTGTCGGGCTGCATCACCACCCGGTACGGCAACTGCACCGCCCATAACCGCAGGGCTCTCCAGAGGGTGGTGTGGTCTGCACAACGGATCACTGGGGGCAAACTACCTGCCCTCCAGTACACCTACAGCACCCGATGTCACAGAAAGGCTAAAAAGATCATCAAGGACAACAACCACCTGAGCCACTGCCTGTTCACTCCGCTACCATCCAGAAGGCAAGGTGTATCAAAGCTGGGACCGAGAGACTGAAAAAAAGCTTCTATCTCAAGGCCACCAGACTGTTAAACAGCCATCACTAACACAGGGAGGCTGCTGCCTACATACAGACTTGAAATCATTGGCCACATTAATAAATGGATCACTAGTCACTTTAATAATGCCACTTTAATAATGTTTACATATTTTGCATTACTGATCGCATATGTATATACTGTATTTTATACCATCTATTGCATCTTGCCTATGCTGCTCGGTCATTGCTCATCCATATATTTATATGTATATATTCTTATTCCCTTCCTTTACTTAGATTTGTGTGTATTAGGTAGTTATTGTGTAATTATTAGATTACTTGTAAGATATTACTGCACTGTCGGAACTAGAAGCACAAGCATTTCGCTACACTCGCAATAACATCTGCTGACCATGTGTATGTGACCAATAAAATTTGATTGGATTTGATTTGATTCAATGAGGTATAACCATTCAACTTAAGTTTTTGCCGCAGGTTTGCAGGGATAATATGAAAGGCTTCTTGTACATCTGAAATCTATGGATACTGGTTAACTGCTGAGCAATTTATTCTGTGGGGAAATGCAATGGCAAGCAGAACTGCAAAGTTAATGAAGAAGATCTGTGTGTGTGTGTGTGTGTGTGTATGTGTGTGTGTGTACACGCTACTGTGTCTATAGGTGGGTCGTTCCACGAAACAAGTGCCTTTTTTCTGTGATGTTTTTTAAGTAGAATTTGTGAACAAATATTGGATTTTAAAAGCCTGTATTATTAAATGAAGTGCCCATTAATATAGACCATATGGACATTTCAATCAATCTGATTTGTAATATGAATAAGGACTTGCTAAAGTGCCAAAATTCATCATTTTAACATGTCCTTCTGTGCATCCTCTGTGACTTCTAGGAATATTTAAACCCACTTAACCCTGCATTTCTTCAAGTTTTCGCTATCATTGTAAAGCCGTAGCTATTTTTTGTTGCTGTTGACAAAGCCATTTCTGAAGATTATTATTTATTTTATTAGTGCTTAATTTTATTGTCAAAAAAACCCTATACCTAATGTTTAGGTCAACCCTGTTACGTGAACTGAACTCTCGTTTTAATATGGTGAAACTATTGCTTAAAAACAAATGTAAAGAGACATTAAACAACTTATAGCAGGTGAGCTGGTTCTACTCATTTTGGCCATTTTATGGTGGAAAACTGAGTTGGTAGAACATAACATGTCAACGCGGTTAACCATATATGGACAGGCTAGAAATGTTTTAACAATGTTTTAGTGGAGCTTGCATTCAATTGCCCCTCCCTGCTGACACAACAAGCGGCCATTCCCCCTGTCACACACAACAAGCTTCCATTCCCCCTGTCACAAGGGGATTTATAGGTGATGAAGTCGTCAACCCTGTTACTTTATTAGGCACTTAATAGGCACTTAGTAACCTCCTAAAATTGGATTATTTTTTTGTTGTTGATTATGAAAGAATGTTAAAATAAGCTGAAAGAAAACACATTTTTCTACCAAGTTACACTACTCAAAAGGCACCTTATTGTTGGAACAACCAATGTATTTAGGAGGTGAGGAGGACAATAACATTGGTAATACAGTGATACAGTTGCATTGTGACAGAGCAAGAGCTCAGGGAAAGTTGCAACCTGGTCTCAGAGCATTTCGTATCATTCTGTATGTAAATCCAAGACACTCCATTCTGTATGATATGTTATGTTTTGTATGGTATGTAGTAATTTGTGGATGTCCATCATCCATTGCGTATGATATGTTATGAATACAATTTGAATGATATGTTACGAATTGCAATTCGTACAAATGTTGCAAATTGCAAATTCGTACAATATGTTATGAATTTTCTAAACTTATGATATGTTATGAATTCCAATTTATTTTTGCTAACGTTAGCTAGGTACATAGACGCAGAAAGTAGGAGTACTGAGGGCGCTGCAGCCTGAAAAATCTGAATTTAAAAAAAATTGTAAAACAATATATATTAAATATATTTTGTTATTTTTTTCAGAAAACGAGTGCACTGGGCCTTTACTTGGATAGCAAACCAATAATGACATCTGTAGCATCTCAGCTTTGGCAAAAAAGGTAGTTGTATAATTAAGAACAGTATCTTGCAGGATTCAATAGTTGGAATTGTAAGAAAAGAACAAAACCCTGTCCTCAAACATTTACATTAAAATGAGCTACGTTATGGGCAAAGACACAAAACATCCACATCAAATAACATGGAAAACAGCCACTTTTTGTGCAGTATTAATTTGACATCCTTACAAACCACTTAATGTAAATGTACATTACCGTATTGTACATAGGTTGTTCATCTAGGTTTGTACCTGTAGACTTTCCATCGCCATTAAAAAAGCAACGCACAATACAGTAATTGAGCACATTGATACATCAAGTGGTTTGTGATGAGATGACGTGGCTCAGTTGGTAGAGCATGGTACTTGCAATGCTAGGGTTGTGGGTTTGATTCCCACAGGAGACCAGTACAAAAATGTATGCACACAATACTGTAAGTTTCTCTAGATAAGTTGCATTTGCAAAATATTTAAAGAAACTGAAAAACATATATCAAGCAAATATTTGTATATTCCACAAGTATTATCAGATTAACTATTTTGTACAGGTAATTATCAGACTCAAGTTATAAATGCTGGTAAACACTCAAATACATTTAGTTTAAATTCTTTCACAAAAGTAGTGCACTGGGCCTTTACTAGTCCTGTATTAGTGGACCAATATAGATGCTTTCAGCACAGGCAATTCTTAGGTGGCTAATGTTAGCTAGGCTAGGGGTTAGGTTAGGGGTTAGGGTTAAGGTTAGAGTTAAGGTTACGAGTTAGGTTTAAAGGGTTAAGGTTAGTTGAAGGGTTAGCTAAAAGGGTTAAGGTTAGGGTTAGGGGAAGGGTTAGCTAACAGGCTGAGTAGTTGCAAAGTTACTAAAGTTGTCTGTGACGTTCGCATTATATACGCCCACCCATCCAGTCCTTTCATTTTTGCCTAAAGTAACCTTCTGTCTTATGTAACCCTACCAAACGTAACATATCATACTAATTTAAGTGTCCTGGATTGACATTTATTTATGCACTATGTTATGTCTAGTCTATGAGATCAGGCTGGGTGAAAGCGCTTCATAAAGTGCAACAAATTAAGACAGATACTTTCAGCTGGCTGTAGTAGTAGGGGAGAGAGCTCCTCCTAGGAGGCATTTGACAGTGGTCCTGGAATGGTCATGTAGCCTTCTCCCCTAAGGCAGCTGCAGTAGTGAGCAGTCTCTGCAGTATAATTCATCATCATCAGCATACATCTACTAGGCCTCTCTACATGCTAAGTTATAGCAAGACCTCATCTGATGTAGAACTAATTCAATATTCCATGTAGACTAGTCATTTTATGTATGTTGACAATAGCAATTTGACAATCGCAGAAACTCACGGCCACTCACTGTGGCAATTTCTGAAAATGCAGTTGTCAAATGTTACAGAGGTATTTCTCACTAAATTAAACAATTATGTGTATTTACACAGATTTAATACAAAATATTTAATGTCAATATTTTCTGCTTCAAAATACTCTATTATATTGAGTAGATATTATAAACTCTCAATTAGCCTGGCCTGCCTGATACAGACATCCTGATGGTAAAAGTATTCATTTACATTCTCCTCACGTAGCTAGCTCACAATCAATATGCCACAGTCGTCAATCACACATAACTTTTCCACTTAAGACCAAAACTTAATACCAATGTGTATGACTAAAATATGCAATGCGATAAAAAAAAAAGAATGGTGAAAGATAGATACAGTTAAATTACAGCAACGTCGACGACACTTCACGACCTTTTTTAGAGGTTGCACATTTTACAGGTACACCACGAAAACATGGCTCAATGAATGTCCCGAGCGTCAAGTTATTCTTAATTGATATTAGTCATTGATAAATTTGAGTAGAAGGCTACTTTTCCCATTTGATATTTCACCTATTATCTATAACAATGACTTGCACAGGAACGTGACGTCCTGTTGATTAATTACATGCGAAGGTGTAAAACGTGACACTTGCTGGACACTTACCGGGACATTTGGAAGGCTAAACGTTGCAGAAGGACAGCACGGTATCGGTGAGTCGGTCTGACGGCATAGCCCACGGATGGGCGATGGGTAGCCTATTACACCGGCGTACTGCAGGCAACACGCTGTTATTGGCATGCAGACGCTGTTATCCGCATACAGACGAGCTCATCTTCGAGCTGATCGTCGAGCTTCCCAAGTCGAGTCCCATCAGGTATGGGGTCGTCAGGTTGAAATAGACGTTACCTGAAATAGATACGCAAAGGCGATGGTATGTGGTTCTGAAATGGACAGTTCCTTCAGGGTTTTTTTTAATAGGAAGGAAAGATGTTGGTAGAGCAGGGTTCCCCAACTGGTGGCCCGCATGCCGAATTTGGCCAGTGGGTAAAATTTTTTTGGGGGAAATAACCCAGTTAGCACATTTGGTTCCTTTTACGTTTTTGTTGTCCCATTGGTTCTGGGAATGAAGCCATGAGTTTCCTGACAGGTAAAATTCAATGTTTTTTAAACGTTCTGAAAATGAAAGTGAAAATTCCTGCCTCTTCTGGGAAAATTATTTTATAGGTTGCAGGGAGGTTCTATTGTTCTGTTTTACTATGGTTCCCAAAAAGTTTTCCAGGGAGGTTTTTATTAAAGATGCACTATGCAGAAATCGCTCCGCCATTTCCTGTTTGCAAAAATTCTCATTGTTTGCCTAATTTCAGTTTGTGATAAAACAAGAAAGTATAGTGTAGAGAACCATTATACCATCTAAACCACTGTGAAAAATATATTCCATAACCAAACACACCACCAGGATGGAGCTACCATGCCATGTTTTTTTAACTGATACAAAGCTGCTCATTTTAGTCTATTCCAACAGATTCCATTTCAAAGGAAACAAACACTGTTAAGATCAGGTGTGGCCAATTAGTACACACTTGAACAAACTTAACAAGATAGAGGATAGAGAAAGTTTTGTTGATGCTAAGAATGGAATGTACAGTTGAAGTCGGAAGTTTACATACACCTTTGCTAAATACATTTAAACTCAGTTTTTCACAATCCCTGATATCTATTCAGAGTAAAAATTCCCTGTCTTAGGTCAGTTAGGATCACCACTTTATTTTAAGAATGTGAAATGTCAGAATAATAGTAGAGAGAATAATTGTTTTCAGCTTTTATTTCTTTCATCACATTCCCAGTGGGTCAGACGTTTACATACACTCGATTAGTATTTGGTAGCAGTGCCTTTAAATTGTTTAACATGGGTCAAACGTTTTGGGTAGCCTTCCACAAGCTTCCCACAATAAGTTGGGTGAATTTTGTCCAATTCCTCGTGACAGAGCTGGTGTAACTGAGTCAGGTTTGTAGGCCTCCTTGCTTGCACATGTTTTTTCAGTTCTGCCCACAAGTTTTCTATAGGATTGAAGTCAGGGCTTTGTGATGGCCACTCCAATACCTTGACTTTGTTGTCCTTAAGCCATTTTGCCACAACTTTGGAAGTATGCTTGGGGTCATTGTTCATTTGGAAGACCCATTTGTGACCAAGCTTTAACTTCCTGACTGATGTCTTGAGATGTTGCTTCAATATATTCACATCATTTTCCTACCTTATGATGCCATCTATTTTGTGAAGTGCACCAGTCCCTCCTGCAGCAAGGCACCCCCCACAACATGATGCTGCCACCCCCATGCTTCACGGTTGGGATGGTGTTCTTCAGCTTGCAAGCCTCCCCCTTTTTCCTCCAAACATAACAATGGTCATTATGGCCAAACAGTTCTATTTTTGTTTCATCAGACCAGAGGAAATTTCTCCAAAAAGTACGATCTTTGTCCCCATGTGCAGTTTCAAACCATGGTCTGGCTTTTTTTATGGCGGTTTTGGAGCAGTGGCTTGTTCCTTGCTGAGCGGCCTTTCAGGTTATGATGATATAGGACTCGTTTTACTGTGGATATAGATACTTTTGTACCTGTTTCCTCCAGCATCTTCACAAGGTCCTTTGCTGTTCTTCTGGGATTGATTTGCACTTTTCGCACCAAAGTACGTTCATCTCTAGGAGACAGAACGCGTCTCCTTCCTGAGCGGTATGACGGCTGCGTGGTCCCATGGTGTTTATACTTGCATACTATTGTTTGTACAGATGAACGTGGTACCTTCAGGTGTTTGGAAATTGCTCCCATGGATGAACCAGACTCTTTGAGGTCCACCATTTTTTTTCTGAGGTCTTGGCTGATTTCTTTTGATTTTCCCATGATGTCAAGAAAAGAGGCACTGAGTTTGAAGGTTGGCCTTGAAATACATCCACAGGTACACCTCCAATTGACTCAAATGGTGTCAATTATCCTATCAGAAGCTTCAAAAGCCATGACATCATTTTCTGGAATTTTCCGAGCTGTTTAAACTTAGTCAACTTAGTGCATGTACACTTCTAAACCACTGGAATTGTGATACAGTGAATTATAAGTGAAATAATCTGTCTGTAAACAATTGTTGGAAAAATGACTTGTGTCATGCACAAAGTAGATGTCCTAACTGACTTGCCAAAACTATAGTTTGTTTACAAGAAATTTGTGGAGTGACGAGTTAAAACGAGTTTTAATGACTCCAACATAAGTGTATGTAACCATGTTTGAACTTTTACGTCATGAAATACTAAGAATATAATGTTATTTTGTCAAGTTCCTTAAATGTGGTGAGAATGTTCCAAAGCCAAGCAACTATCCCGCACCATTTTCAGAACGTTGTGGGAAGGTTGTGTGCAAAATAACCAACAAGGCTCTTACCAATCTCTAAGAAACATGTGATTCTCAGAACATTATGTGCTGGCTGGGATATATATATATATATATATATATATATATATATATATGTCTGATCGTATACAAATGTAAGCAAGGTTTGAAATGATGACGTTTTAGTCAAGTATTATATCTGTTTGGGCTTCTTGTGGTCAATTTGCAGTCAATAATTAAGTTCCGTCCCCCTGACCATCCGCTCAAGAAAAAATTGTCCCGCTGTTGAATCTAGTTGACGATCCCAGCAGTAGAGTGTCTACTGCAACATTCAGTAGGATCATCTATCCTTCCAGACATCACAACACACTAGATCACGCTCACAACATATCACACCCTCCCTACCAGCTCGAGCCTATGCTCAGTCACTGCAGCCAAGACTGTTATTAGTTTGCAGGTATGACAAATTATTCAGGTGTTGTGCGGAGGGATCAGTGAACAGTAGACTCGCTAGACTACAGAATGATGTCATTTGATGGCAATGCTGTTGGCAAAGATTTGTCTGACACTGAGAGACTGGGGATGTTCTGGGACTCACAGGCTTTATCGAAAATCACCGATAAGGGGATGTCACATTGATGTACAGATGTAGGATCTTAATTTGATTACACTTTTATTGCTGAGAATTGTTTTCCTGCACAGGTAATGCAAAATTGTAGTGTATTTGAGGTTTAACAAGGCTTCTATAGTTTGTATTTTCCACTTAAAAATGACAGACTTGATTTTCCCTAACGAAAAATGTATAAACCCCTACAGTTTTTTTTACATTAACTATAATCCACACAATAATTCACATTTCATGTTGCTGCATGATTTTTTCCCCTGCTGTAGCAAACTGGTTCAAATTAAGATCCTACATATGTATGACATGATTTTGCTTATGGGTACAATAGGTGTTACTCATATTTCTATTGATTTACACAACATACTCCTGGATGAAAACCTGAGATAAGCAAAATATGTATTTGAACTTTCTATGGAAAGTTCCTGATGAGAGTGTGGAACCCCCTCATAGATATAGCTAGTAGTACAGGCAAGAGGCTAGGATTTAAGTCAGGTGCAGTAAGAAAGGCAAGATACTGTATTCTTTTGTTTTAAATACTTAATTTGAACCCACAAATGACATTACAGTCGAGAAGGACTCCAACATTTCAAAGGACACAGATATCTGGACACTTTTGGATATAGAAAGCGCCTTCTTCTTCATAAAGCTAGGCTGCCATCGACTGCTGACACTGAGCAGTTCCTTGCTAGCTGTTTTGCCTTTGTCCTATGCAGGCCAGCAATCTGAAGGCCACCTACTGTCAGCCTATGTACATGGCCGAGACTCCCAAATGTCAGCACCACATGTTTGCACTGATAGCCAAGGCTGTGCAGGTGTGACACAATGGGATGGCACTTTTTATTTATTGATTTATTTTTGTACTTTTACCCCAATTGGTAGTTAAAGTCTTGTCCCATCACTGCAACTCCCGTACGGACTCTGGAGAGGCGAAGGCTGAGAGCCATACGTCCTCTGAGACACGTCCCTTCCAAGTCGCACTGCTTCTTGACACACTGCTTGCTTAACCCAGACGCCAGCCGCACCAATGTGTCAGAGGAAACACTGTACAACTGCCGACCGAAATCAGCTTGCAAGCGCCCGGCACGCCACAAGCAGTCGCTGGAGCGCAATGGGACAAGGAAATCCTGGCCGGCCAAAACCTCCCCTAACCCAGACAGTACTGGGCTAATTGTGCGCTGCCTCATGGGTCTCCTGGTCACGGCCGGCTGTGACAGAGCCTGGGAACGAACCCGGGGCTGTAGTGACACCTCAAGTACTGTGATGCAGTGCCTTAGACCGCTGCACCACTCGGGACGCCAATATTTTAGCAACTTGGCAGCAAAGGTCTGCTCCATGTAGAAGTCAAAAGAGCAACCCACTTCCAAAATGAGCACCTCCCTTTGGCCTCCACCACAACAACAATATCTGGTATATTTGGTATACAAGTAAACAAATCATCAATATCAAATCAGCCTCAGACAACTAACTGTTGGTGAATATGCACTGATGGTGGTACTGCCTGTCTCACCTCTCGCACACACACACACACACACACACACACACACACACACACACACACACACACACACACACACACACACACACACACACACACACACACACACACACACACACACACACACACACACACACACACACACACACAC
This sequence comes from Oncorhynchus clarkii lewisi, assembly GCF_045791955.1. Taxonomy (NCBI): domain Eukaryota; kingdom Metazoa; phylum Chordata; class Actinopteri; order Salmoniformes; family Salmonidae; genus Oncorhynchus; species Oncorhynchus clarkii. Next base: position 18,146,814 of record NC_092162.1, read on the forward strand.
ACCTCAATATAGGCCTTTTTTGAAATTATGGACGTGACAGGCAACTGCAAAGAATGGAATGCTGCTTCACTGGTTTCCCTGGTAATGAGTGACTGACCCATCTTTGCAAGGCGATGCTGGTAAGGAATTGGTCAAGAAAAAAAAAACGCTGTACTTACAGTAATACATTCCACTGAAAAATATAATAATTGACACCAAGTTGAAACTGGTGTGTTAGTGCTGGGATAGAAGAAAATGTGCACTGCGCTGGTGGATCATCATGTCCCCAGGTAACTGAGCAGTAACTCCCACTGTCTCGGTCAGTGTGTGGCACTGCTTACCGCCACCCGTTGGCTTCAGGGGATGATGTAATAAGTAAACCAAAGGGCAGGGAGGTTGGTTGAGAGCGGAGAGACTCATGCCAGCAGCCCTGGCGCCATGCCTGGTAAAAAGCACACCATGAGGCCTTGTTCTAACTTTCACATCCTGTTCTTCACTTTGTCCTCAAACGAACAATATTCGTTCTATTCCATGAGAACTCCTCTGTGGATTGTGCATCTAGGTTACTTCTAAAATGTTTTTTAATTAATTTGGGATGACATCTGTCTGCTGTTGTTGTTGTACTGTTAGTGTAAGTGATATAACAAGGCTTATCCCAAGTGCATTTATTATGCATTGTTTTATGTGTTTAATTCTTGAGTTATAACATACTGTATCTGCAGACACATTATCCCACACTATGACACCCTAACACAGTTGTACCCAACCAGGGGTACTAGGAGCCCTGGGGGGTACTTGGCCTATCCACATGGGGTACTTGAGAAGAGTCATGAGACCATAGTCCTACTGGTAAAATGCACATGAGGGGGTACTTCAGGGGTACTCCGGGCAGAGATAAATTCAGTTGGTGGTACAATAACTGAAAAGGGTTGGGAACCACTGCCCTAGCACGTCTCAGTTTTGTCCAGAAGATGGCATCATTCTCCTACCAGTAGGTTATTAGCCAGTCTTCTAAACATGGGTTGGTGAATGTGACCGAACTCAAATTCCCACAGCATTATTGGATAAACTGTTGGCCACATCTTCTGGCTAACATCATTCTGGTCGAACATGTATTATGCCAAATGTGTGGGAATACTTTAAAGCTTTTACAATTACAATTTTAGGGATTTAGCAGAAGCTCTCACCCAGAGCAATTTACAGTTAGTGCATTCATCTTAAGATAGCTAGGTGGGACACACATATCACAGTCATAGTAAGTACATTTTTCTTCAATAAAGTAGCTATCAGAATAGTCAGAGGGTGAACAAAGTTAAGTGCGAGTATTAGTTCACAAAAGAGGGGTAGCCATGGGGGAGGGGGGTGCTGTGGGATTATTTAAGATACTCTTTGAAGAGGTAGGGTCTCAGATGTTTTCGGGAGATGGGCTAGGACTCTGCTGTCCTAGCTTCAGGGGGAAGCTCGTTCCACAATTGGGGTGCCAAGACAGAGAAGAGCTTGGACTTGGCTGATTGGGAGCTGCCCTCCCATAGGTGTTGGGGTGTTGGGTTTGAGCATAGCCTGAAGGTAGGGAGGGGCAGTTCCTCTTGCTGTTCCGCTGTAGTGGATGCAAGCTTAGACTGGAAATAATTATTCAGTAATCCCTATCAATGGTGGACTGGAACTGGGACTGGGGAGCAAGGCGCAGCCAATCAGAATGAGTTTTCCCGACAAAAGTCTTCATTCAAAACAGAAATACTCCTCAGTTTCATCATCTGTCTAGGTGGCTTGTCTCAGACGATCCCGCAGATGAAGAAGCCGGATGTGGTGGTCCTGGGCTGGTGTGGTTAAATGTGTTCTGCTTGGACATACTGCCAAATTCTCAAAAATTATGTTGGCTGTTTATTGTAGAGAAATTAACATTACATTATCTGGCAACAGAGACATGGTCTACCTCATCTTTTCTAACCAGCTGGAGATACAACTCACAACTCACCACTATAACTGGGCCTCTGCTCTAGCCATTATGTTCACCTCCCTGTTATGCTGTCTATCTGTCTCAGCATCTTCTCTGCTGTCACTCTGTGCTTCTTGTTGTCTGTCTGTCTGTCTGCCTGCTTAAGCCTTATAAGTTATAAAAGTCAAGATATCTACTTAAGGCCGGTTCATATTTGGTCTAAAGACATGTCTGTGGACAATTAGAATGTGACAAGTGTCGCTAGTCAAAACAACATTTAATTTATTCTCCGGTGGAATGTTTTTAGAATGTGGTTGCAACTGTCGGTTACCTTGTCGCACAGACATGAAAAAAGTTGAAAGTCTCTGTGACTGTTGCAAGGTTTGTTGTCATGGTTATCGGACTGCCACAGCAACCAGACCAAATCCTTCTGTGACAAGATGATGTAGGAGTTCTAAAATTCTCTGATAGAATGATCTACTTTTATTTTGCCGCACTGTGGCGGTAAGCTATTTTCTGTAAGCTTGCATTAACTTAATAACTTAATAATTCTGTTGTTGTGGATTTATTTTCCTGTAATAATTAATAAAAAGTAACTAAAGTTAAGATGTTGTCAGTTATACTCATTATTTGAACTGGCTAGCCAGCTAGCTAGCGCGCTAACAAGGTAGCAACAAACCAAAAGATTGTTTCGAAAATTGCTTTTAGTTGCCTGGCTTGCTAGGTTGACATTTGCTAAATTAATTTTTAAACGGATGGGTTTATTGGTGTTAAAATAGAAAAGAATGCTATTTGGAGCTGTTGTCACGCAGAGGATGTCGTTTTGTGTACCTTTTCCTAACGACAACGACAAGTTTGATGTCAGGCGACAATAGAATGTTCATGATGTCTCTACGACAATCGTCTACAGACATGTCAATAGACGGACTGTAAAACCAGCCTTTATGCTAAATTGCAAATGAGTGCGTGTCATGTGTGTTTCCCTGAATCAACACCTACCCTAAGTGCTAATTACTACAGGATTCCAGACTAACATTTTCCCCTGGTGTCACTGGTGCCTCTAACTTTTACTGTTGGGGGCACTAGTCCATGATTTGGTGATTTGGTTGGACCCAATTCAGGAGTAATCATCTTATTTAGTCATTCATAGTGATTTATTAAGAAGTGTAGTAATAACTCTACTGAGGTATTAAAGAAATTGTCACGCCCTGGCCTTAGTTATCTTTGTTTTCTTTATTATTTTGTTTAGGCCAGGGTGTGATATGGGGGATTTATCTTGTCTAGGGGTTTTTGTAGATTTATGGGGTTGTGTTCAGTTTAGGTGTCTAGGTAAGTCTATGGTTGCCTAGATTGGTTCTCAATCAGAGGCAGGTGTTTATTGTTGTCTCTGATTGGGAACTATATTTAGGCAGCCATATTCTTTGGGTATTTTGTGGGTGATTGTTTCCTGTCTTTGTGTTTACTGCACCAGATAGGGCTGTTTCGGTTTTCACGTTTATTGTTTTGTAGTTTGTTCATAGTTGAATTTTCTTATTAAAGAACCATGAACTATAACCACGCTGCGTTTTGGTCCGCCTCTCCTTCCCAGGAAGAAAACCGTGACAGAAATAAGTTGTTTCATCTAACACGTCCAAGCAGGAATGCAAGACTCAAGATATTTTGGATGTTCAACCTAATCCAGTGCTTGACATGAATTTTGGGTTGACAATTAAACTATAGTTGCTATATTATATAGTCTAAATAGGACTCCAGAATTTTCAATAGACATGAATTGCATACATCTTTATATGCACTAACTAATATCATAACCAAATTAATTTGGTGTTCAACACCGAAATAAATGGAAACTCAAAACCCATTAACTAGATTGCTAACTCTAAATATAATACCCACTGCTAGTAGCCATGTATTCGACCTACAATAAATGTAATGTCCTAAAAAAAAACTGCAGTTGTAAACTACTATCTATGAAACCTATAAGCCTATGCCCTCGCAATGGCCGGTTCGCATATCGCTCATGTGCCGCTCCATATCCATATAAAATAGTTGATTGTAAAATAATTGCTATTAAGCTGAATATGGAAAGTTGAGAAATAAACATTGTACCAACAGAAAGCTGAGACCCTCCTCTCTTCAACAGGGACAAGGGGACGAAGCTTCCAAAACTGTGTTTTTCTTCCAAAGCTGTGCAATTACATTTTGAAATGTTATATGTTCAGAATGCATTTATTCTCTCTCATCACAGCAGCAGCCCCCTCAAAATAGGATATTTGGAGTGAGGTGACAATGTAGAATGTGCTCTTTCTACTTTTATAGGCAATGTGTTTGATGTACTTGATACCATTCCACTCATTCTCTCCAGCTATTACCACGAGCCCGTTCTCCCCAATTAACTTCGGGCTAGGCCCCTTTTTTTCTCAATTTCCGCCTGAATGACGTGCTCAAAGTAAACTGCCTGTTGCTCAGGCCCTGAAGCCAGGATATGCATATAATAGGTACCATTGGAAAGACAACACTTAGAGTTTTGTAGAAATGTTAAAATAATGTAGGAGAATATAACACATTAGATATGGTAGGAGAAAATCCAAAGAAAAACCAACTGGAATAAAAAAAATTTGAGAGACCATCTTAGAATGGCAAGTATAAGGTCATACTGAAAATTAGCCCTGTATGCAATTCCTATGGCTTCCACAGGGTGTCAGCAGTCTATGTTCAAGGTTTCAGGCTTGAAAAACGAATAAGAAATATCAGTTTTAGTCCAGGGACACAGTCTTGGAAATTCGTGTTTGCACGCGCCATGAAGACAGGATGCACCTGCTAAAATCTATTTTCAGATTCCTTTCTCTGCATGTTGAACGAGTGGATTACTCAAATCGATGGCGCCAACTAAACTGACTTTTTGGGATATAAAGAAGGATTTTATTCAACAAATGATACTACATGTTATATCTGAGACCCTTTGGATGACAAATCAGAGGAAGTGAATATTTAATCACTATTTGAGAATTTATGAAACCTGTGCCGGTGTAAAAAATATTTTGATGTGGGGACACCATCCTCAAACAATCGCATGGCATGTTTTTGCTGTAATAGCTACTGTAAATCGGACAGAGCAGTTAGATTAACAAGAATTTAAGCTATCAACCGATATAAGACACTTATATGTACCTACATGTCTAATATTCCTGTGGAGTCGGAGCAGGTCTTTTTGCTAATGCCGCGTTTGACTTTGAATGTGAGTTTGAAAACCGGGATGGTCCATCTTTGTAGCAGGGACAGTCGTTGCCCACTGATCAGCCAAAGGCTCTTTATACGTAGATTAGTATATTTAAAAAAAATGACCAGGCCAAAATATTTTTGGGTGTGTCAATTTCAACCAGCCCACTCCCCCAAAAAATATTTCCGGCCCATCTGGCTTTTACCAGAATTGCCAGATGGCCAATCTGCCCCTGATCCCTATGCTGATTTTCTTTTTCTTACTCATATTTAAAAATGACTCAGCACCCTTTTACTCAAATCAGGGAGTACATACAGATTGGGATATGTGGGACATAGTTTGACCACACAAACCTTGCAGGTGCTGCTGATAAGACACCATTGTATTCAATGGTTTATTTGTCTTTGATTAGGTGTGAACAGAATTGTACACGCACTTTTGAAATGCAACAGAATTTCAATTTGGTGCATAGGTGCAAACTATCAACAGATGGCATGGCAAACGTCCCCACATTTGAATGTGTATTTCTGTTATATTATGCAGTGATAAAATGACAGGCCTGGGCATATTGATTTTGTAATAATTATTCAGTAATCCCTATGCACCATTTTACTCAAATCAAGGACTAAATACAAATTGGGATATGCAGGACATAGTATGATTACACAAACCCTGCAGGTGCTGCTGATAAGTCGCCATTGTAATTAATGCATTGGTCTCTGTGGGCAATTAGTAGGCAGTGTAATTTCTATAGGACTACCTTTGACAATAGTTGCCAAGTGTATGCAGCTCTTGACAGTTCATTCAATGTTTATTAATAGTGCATAACTGATAATATAACTATTCCCTGTCTGACTGAAAAACGCATCCCTAGAGGGGACTCAATATGTTTGGCATAGGGTAGCCTACTTTCAGACAGGTAGGTCGTTGTGTGTGAATCAGTCAAACTGAATGAAACATGTGAACGATTTGGCCTATGTTTCAATCATGAGGCAAATCCTAGTCATTGATTGACCATCCAGTCGAGAGCACCATGAGAGCACGACTAGACGTCTGATTCAAGCTCCGCCTTCTCTCCTTCCATCACTTTCCGTTTCAGTCCGTATACAGTCCGTATACACATAGACATTATAACAAGGCCATACAGTCACCGGGACGTGCTCGCGCTCGGCCACCGTGCGTGAGTGACAGTCGGGAAGTACATCTGAAACGGAGAGAATTCAGTTGCAATCTGTTGGTTTGTTAAATTAATTGTGGGCTTTTTAAAGCAGTTTGATAAATGTTAAAAGGGTGAAAACATAGACCAGGAGTTTTAACGGGAAGAAACTGACATTGTTACGAAAATGAACGAGACAGAGAACATCCCACTTGCAGAATACGATTTCGAAAGAAAATTCGATGAAAAGGGGGCTCTCGAATGGATGCAAGAAAACTGGTAAGTAGACTACCAATTCAACCAAACACATCTGGATAAAAGAGTAGCCTAGCCTACGTGGTCTAAAGCCGGCGAATTATCCCCCCGTCGCCGCCAATGTTGGCTGAGCTCTCATCCACACACAATGTCATTATTTAGCCTACACGCCATGCAGGCACATTTTTTTATTGCCCACATTCGTCAATTTGATTCCTAACTGTCGCTTACTTTTTCCATTCATAGGCTACTGAAGAGTGCATACAATGTGTTGTGTGGGTTTTGATTATGCTACAAAGTAACGTTTAGTCAATAATGTATACATAAGGCTACTACAGATATAATTATATTTGAGGATACTGTACAGGGGGAGACTGGGACAAGAATTCGACCCTGGCATTTTACTAGACCACATCACTGGGTGTGCCACCAACTCACCACCAACCATGCACACACAACCCATCACGACAAATACACTCTACTACACTCTGTCTCTACAAACCCTACTTAGACACAGGCAGTAATGCTAACACATAACATTGGCGGTGCAGTACAGCGTTTCTCAGCCATTTCTGTTCTCGTGACTGGCGGGACATGGTCCTCCTCTTTTTTAACCAGCTTATGTTTACAACAAATACAATATGTAAAAACATCACTGGAGATACAACTCTCCACTATAACTGGGCCTCTGCTCTAGCCATTTCGTTTCCCTCCCTGTTGTGCTGTCTGTCTGTCTCAGCATCTTCTCTGCTGTCACTGTGCTTCTTCTTGTTCTCTGTCTGTCTCCATTTCTGCTTAACATGTATATGTTATAAAAGCCAAGCTAATGACTTAGGTCATAGTTGTTGTATTATACTTTCAAAATATGACTAATTTCCAGATTTTTTTGTGGTCAATAGAGATGAATTACATACATCTTTATGTGCACTAACTAATATCATTGGCTAATTAATTTGGGGTTCAACACCTGAGGAAATGGAAACTCAAAACACATGAACTAGATTAATATGATACCCACTGCTAATAGCCATGTATTCATCCATTAGAAATAACAATGATACCTACAGAAAGCTGAAGCCCTCCTCTCTTTGACAGGGACACGGGGACGAAGCATCCAAAGCTGTGTTTTCCCCACAATTGCGTTTTGAAATGTTATACGATCAGAACACATTTTTCTCTCTAGCGCACAGGAAAGAGGATCGTGGCTAGCTCATTACAGCAGCAGGCCCCAGTGAAACAGGCACAGGGGCAGGGCAGACACTTTCATTACCGGAATCATGAGGATAATTGTTTGACCAAATCATCGTTTTAGCCGCCCCAAAAAAGGAAGCTGAAATTGTAGAATGTGCTCTTTCTACTAAATGTTTCCATTTTTTGTTTTACAATCCATGAGCTTGGCTATCTAACTGATGAGTTGGAGCAGTTCTCTTTGCTGATGCTACATTTGACTTTGAATATGAGTTTGAGTGACCTCAGCTCAGCCTGTCAGAAAAACGGGCTGGCCCATCTGGGTATGGGTGCAGGCCGTTGCCCACTGATCAGCCAAAGGCTCATTATAGATTAATATAATAGAGAAATTGCTCAATCTTTTAAAAATAACATGGGCTGCAGGCCATGCCCCAAAAAAAGTAACATATATGTACACTACCGTTCAAAAGTTTGGGGTAACTTCAGAAGATAGTTCTTTGTTTCTGGCCATTTTGAGCCTGTAATTGAACCCACAAATGCTGATGCTCCAGATACTCAACTAGTCTAAAGAAGGCCAGTTTGATTACTTCTTTAATTAGAACAACAGTTTTCAGCTGTGCTAACATAATTGCAAAAGTATTTTCTAATGATCAATTAGCCTTTTAAAATGATAAACTTGGATTAGCTAACACAATTCGCCATTGGAACACAGGAGTGATGGTTGCTGATAATGGGCCTATGTAGATTTCCATGAAAAATCTGTCATTTCCAGCTACAATAGTCATTTACAACATTAACCATGTCTACACTGTATTTCTGATCAATTTGATGTTATTTTAATGGACCAAAAATGTGCTTTTCTTTCAAAAACAAAGGACATTTCTAAGTGACCTCAAATGTTTGAACGGTAGTGTATATATTTTTTGTGTGTGTCAATTTCGACCAGCCCACCCAACGAGAAAATGGTCCAGCCCACCTGGCATTTGCCAGAATTGCCAGATGGCTCTGCTACTGTAAATTGATATACTTATTATTGTTCTCCCGCCCATTTTCAGATGTCATTGAGGATGTGACCGTCTGAACTTACCTTCAGTTTTCATGTGCATGGTTTGTTGATAACCGGCTATGTTTTATGAACGTTAAAACAACCTTCGATCCATCGCATGATGCGGAAGCCATCCCTTTGGACGCTTTCCTCTGCCCAGGTGTTGCTGATGCATGCCTAACCTAGCGTAGCAGGTGGAAAATAAGCTAGATCCCCCTACATACTGGTCTTGATGAGAAGAAGGTTCCCTTCTGCACTGTTCAACCAATCCAGTAAATGTGGAGGAGGAGTTACGATGGAGTGTCGCCTTGTTAACGTCCAAAAGCAGAAGTCTCTTTACTAGCTCTCTTTTCATTTCCCATGAAAAACATAACAACCAGTTGTTGGGGACTCGGCATGGCTAACACATGCCAGATCTTACAACGCCTGGATAGGTATCAGATAACCACGTCATATGTTATCGCAATCTGGTGCCCGAAAGCACAGTCGATGACATGGCACGTAACCATTGGTTGATGAATGCAACGTCTGAGCAGGGGAACACGACCAATGGGCGAGTTCCACGGCGAAAGGCAAGGTGATGCAACAACCTATGGTTCTGGCCACGTCATCGACTGTGTCATCAACTGAGAAATTGCTATAACATATCATGTGGTCAGCTGATACTTTCGAGTAACTATCTGGGCGTTGTTAGATCTGTCAGGCGTCAGCAAAGTCTTAAGCATAGGAACGCGGCCATCGTTACTACAATATGACGGGAAACTCAATGTATAGCCTGTCATACTGCTGTTCACTTCAGTTTGTGTAACATGTACATGCAGTCACATGCAATGAATGATTACTAAATATCAAATGTGATGATTACTGTTAAATACATAGGTGTAAATACATTAGGATATCAATAGGCCTACATTTTGTAACTGTTTTAATATCATATTTATATTTAATATAACCCAAAGGCATGTCACTTCTCCCCATCAAATTAGTGTAGGTCTCAAGTGTTTCTCTTTGTGTCCAATGGAAATGTGTGTGGAAAAAGGGAGTCATTTTTGTCTGTGGTTAACATATCACTAAGGAAACGTAGAGACCTAGTAAGACCGCATTCTTGCACAGACTTACTCTGGCTCCTTGTTTGCATTTTCTGACTGAGAGACAGTGTTGTGTTTCAGTTTCAGTGGCAAGCAAGCTGTCAAATGTGTATTGTAAAAGTCCAGGGGTATATTCAAGAAACGTTTTGCTGCTGCAAAACTCTAAAACAGAACGAAACGGGGAAGGACCTATCTGAATTTGTCCAATAGAAACTCTTGTTTTGCTCTGTCTGCTTCCGTTTCATTCTTAAACGGTAAACCGTTTCCCGTAGTGAATACGCTCCTGTAAATGTGCAGTGCTGGCCAAGTAAATTCACCCTGTTTCACCCTGCCCATGCATTCCTCAGATCGAGCTGATGTGTGTAGGCTACAGCAAAGCATCAAAAGGGGAGGAGCCGGAGAAGCTTAAAACCACATCTAGTGCAGCACAGGGAAACCAATGCTTTGATTGCATGTGACATCCAGGCCTACGACTGTAATTAATGGGCTAGACTTCTGCTTTCTGGGAACATTTGCTCCCACATGACCCCCCTTTCTCTTTTTCGAGGAGTAAAAGATGGTGCCCCACACATTGTATTTGTCCTGAGTCCTTCATCTCAAAAGGATACAATGACTGCTTCTTGTCGCTTCATTATCTCTCTCTCCCTCGGTATTGGCCATCACACATTCCCTCGCTGTGATGCATAGACACAGTGGTGTTATTGCTCTTAATGCCTCCCTATAGAATCCTTCATCAGTCTAATGACAGTTTCATCCTCCCTTTGGGACAGACAGAGAATGACCACTGAAGCCCTACTGTATTTAGCAATGTATATAGCCCTACTAAACTGGGTCAAACAACAACATCTTCCCAGTCTAATATGCTCTGTCAATCTGGATTGGTCATCTGGTCTGTCCTCAAAGTAAACCCCCTCTGCAGTACACACATCATCGCTTTTTAGTATTCAGCCCTTTTCGACCTCAATTTAACTTTTTGGTAAAAACAATTGTCCAGTCAGTGATCTGTCTAGTATTCTTACTGCAACCCGCTCCCAGCTGTTTTCACATAGCCTCACAGTTGATTTTAGACCGGAGTGATGTTTACTCAATCTAATTGCCTCATTACCCACGGGCTGCAGTAGTAGAAGTTCTGGTCAGTATGTCAACATCTCAACTCGGGTAGTCCTTGGCTCCATGACTACGAATGGGGATGGGGACTGTAAAATAGAGCCTTGGCATGAATGGACAGAAGTTGGAGTGGTCTACAGGCCATGTCACTGCCATGTGCCCAGTGGACCAGCCCAATCCTGATCTCTGTTGATCTCTGTAATCTTTTTTAATAGTATGAATTTATATACAGTTGAAGTCGGAAGTTTACATACACTTAGGTTGGAGTCATTAAAAGTTGATTTTCAACCACTCCACAAATTTCTTGAGGACATCTACTTTGTACATGACACAAGTAATTTTTCCAACCATTGTTTGCAGACAGATTATTTCACTTATAATTCACTGTATCACATGTCCAGTGGGTCAGAAGTTTACATACACTAAGTTGACTGTGCCTTTAAACAGCTTGGAAAATTCCAGAAAATGATGTCATGGCTATAGAAGCTTCTGATAGGCTAATTGACATAATTTGAGTCAATTGGAGGTGTACCTGTGGATGTTTTTCAAGGCCTACCTTCAAACTCAGTGCCTCTTTGCTTGACATCATGGGAAAATCAAAAGAAATCAGCCAAGACATGAGAAAAAAAATTGGTTCATCATTGGGAGCAATTCCCAAACGCCTGAAGATACCACGTTCATCTGTACAAATAAAGGTATGCAAGTATAAACACCATGGGACCACGCAGCTGTCCTACTGCTCAGGAAGGAGACGCGTTCTGTCTCCTAGAGATGAACGTACTTTGGTGCGAAAAGTGAAAATCAATCCCAGAACAACAGCAAAGGACCTTGTGAAGATGCTGGAGGAAACGGGTACAATATCTATATCCACAGTAAAATAAGTTCTATATCAACACAACCTGAAAGGCCGCTCAGCAACTGCTCAGCCACTGCTCCAAAACCACCAAAGAAAAGCCAGACAACGGTTTGCAACTGCACATGGGGACAAAGATCGTACTTTTGGGAGAAATGTCCTCTGGTCTGATGAAACAAAAATATAACTGTTTGGCCATAATGACCATCGTTGTGTTTGGAGGAAAAAGGGGGAGGCTTGCAAGCCAAAGAACCCCATCCCAACCGTGAAGCACAGAGGTGGTAGCATCATGTTGTGGGGGTGCTTTGCTGCAGGAGGGACTGGTTGACTTCACAAAATAGATGACATCATGAGTGAGGGAAATTATGTGGATATATTGAAGCAACATCTCAAGACATCAGTCAGGAAGTTAAAGCTTGGTCGCAAATGGGTCTTCCAAATGGACAATGACCCTAAGCATACTTCCAAAGTTGTGGCAAAATTGCTTCAGGACAACAAAGTAAATGTATTGGAGCGGCCATCACAAAGCCCTGACCTCAATCCCATAGAAAATGTATGGGCAGAACTGAAAAAGCATGTGCGAGCAAGGAGCCTACAAACCTGACTCAGTTACACCAGCTTTGTCAGGAGGAATGGGACAAAATTCACCCAACTTAATGTGGTAAGCTTGTGGAAGGCTACCCGAAACATTTGACTCAAGTTAAACAAAAAAAATTTACCCCCTTTGTCTCCCCAATTTCGTGGTATCAAATTGTTAGTAGTTACTGTCTTGTCTCGTCGCTACAACTCCGGTACGGGCTCGGGAGAGACGAAAGTCGAGAGCCACGCGTCCTCCGAAACACAACCCAACCAAGCCGCACTGCTTCTTAACACAGCGCGCATCCATCGCTGCAACAGAGCCTGGGCTCGAACCCAGGGTCTCTGGTGGCCTTAGACCACTGCTCCACCCGGGAGGCCAAGTTAAACAATTTAAAGGCAATGCTACCAAATACTAATTGAGTGTATGTAAACTTCTGACCCACTGGGAATGTGATGAAAGCTGAAATAAATTATTCTGACATTTCACATTCTTAAAATAAAGTGGTGATCCCAACTGACCTAAAACAGGGAATTTTTACTCTGATTAAATGTCAGGAATTGTGAAAAACTGAGTTGAAATGTATTTGGCTAAGGTGTACAGTATGTAAACTTCCGACTTCAACTGTAGATGATTGAGTTTAGCTTAGCTCGCCTCGTGGCTTGCTGTGTACATTCAGCGTACTGCCACCAGGCAAAAGGAACTAGAAATGTCAACTGCAGTGCCAATCCCAAAAGTCTGCTAAAGACTGACTCATCCATTCACAATGATCATTGATCACGTATATGCATTGTTGGAGTTTAAACTAGATTAAAGCTTGTTTGCATTTCCACCCTGCTCTCATCTAAATCCTGACCTAGGACACTGGTAGTTACAGTAATCACTTGTGAACTGGTTCGGTGACATGTTTTTAATATTTTCTCCTTAATAGGAGCAAGTCCTTTATGTTCTGTGGGCTGTATGCTGCGATCATCTTCGGGGGCCAACACTTCATGAGAGAGAGGCCCAAGCTAAACCTGCGTCGACCCCTCGTCCTCTGGTCACTCAGTCTGGCCATCTTCAGGTGAGTGACACACTGACCACTGTGTTTCAGTATATCACTTTATGTGTTTTTTTAGGCATCATCAAACCAATCAATCAACCAATTATTGTGATTGAAGCTCTTTCTGAACGTTGGTGGTGGTTAGCCTCGTTATCCTCCCTCATCCTTGCTAACCTCAGCAAGGGAAATGTTGTCCACAAAAATGTTTGTATATATACTCCATTTTTCAGGACCCTGTCTTTCAAAGATAATTCGTAAAAATCCAAATATCTTCACAGATCTTAATTGTAAAGGGTTTAAACACTGTTTCCCATGCTTGTTCAATGAACCATAAACAATTAAGGAACATACACCTGTGGAGCGGTCGTTAAGACACTAACAGATTACAGACGGTAGGCAATTAAGGTCACAGTTATGAAAACTTAGGACACTAAAGAGGCCTTTCTACTGACTCTGAAAAACCCCAAAAGAAAGATGCCCAGGGTGCCTGCTCATCTGCGTGAACGTGCCTTAGGCATGCTGCAAGGAGACATGAGGACTGCAGATGTGGCCAGGGCAATAAATTGCAATGTCCGTACTGTGAGACGCCTAAGACAGCGCTACAGGGAGACATGACGGACAGCTGATCGTCCTCGCAATGGCAGACCACGTGTAACACACCTGCACAGGATCGGTACATCCGAACATCACACCTGCGGGACAGGTACAGGATGGAAAACAACTGCCCGAGTTACACCAGGAACGCACAATCCCTCCATCAGTGCTCAGACTGTCCACAGTAGGCTGAGAGAGGCAGGACTGAGGGCTTGTAGGCTTGTTGTAAGGCAGGTCCTCACCAGACATCACCGGCAACAACGTCGCCTGTGGGCACAAACCCACCGTCGCTGGACCAGACAGGACTGGCAAAAAGTGCTCTTCATTGACGAGTCGCGGTTTTTTCTCACCAGGGGTGATAGTCGGATTTGCGTTTATCGTCAAAGTAATGAGCGTTACACGAAGGCCTGTACTCTGGAGCGGGATCGATTTGGAGGTGGAGGGTCCGTCATGGTCTGGGGCGGTGTGTCACAGCATCATCTGACTGAGCTTGTTGTCATTGCCTGCAATTTCAACACTGTGTGTTTACAGGGAAGACATCCTCCTCCCTCATGTGGTACCCTTCCTGCAGGCTCATCCTGACTTGACCCTCCAGCATGACAATGCCACCAGCCATACTGCTCGTTCTGTGCATGATTTTCTGCAAGACAGGAATATCAGTGTTCTGGCATGGTCAACGAAGAGCCCGGATCTCAATCCCATTGAGCACGTCTGGGACCTGTTGGATCAGAGGGTGAGAGCTCGGACCATTCCCCCGAGAAATGTCCGGGAACTTGCAGGTGCCTTGGTGGAAGAGTGGGGTAACATCTCACAGCAAGAACTGGCAAATCTGGTGCAGTCCTTGAGGAGGAGATGCACTACAGTACTTAATACAGCTGGTGGCCACACCAGATACTGACTGTTACTTTTGATTTTGACCCCTTTGTTCAGGGACACATTATTTAATTTATGTTAATCACATGTCTGTGGAACTTGTTCAGTTTATGTCTCAGTTGTTGAATCTTGTTATGTTCATTCAAATATTTACACATGTTAAGTTTGCTGAAAATAAACGCAGTTGACGTTTATTTTTTTGATGTGTTTGGAACTAGTTCTCTCTCAGAATTTACCGAAACAGTGTTTAAACCAAACACACATGAACTACGTAAAAATAGTGATTTCTAGCTCGATATCTCCAAACTTCACCTTTATAACACCTCTTCTCCAAGGACATCCAGGAGAAGGAGATTCTTTGTGCAGATTTAAAGTAAACATCTACATTTAAGTTCAGGAGATTAGAAACACTTGTAGGACATTTTGTTTATAATGTACTGTAGAAATGTGTCTACTTGAGAGAATGTTCAGGTCAACTGTCAACACATTATTTCGCGGATTCGTTGGCAATGCCATCTGTACACACTTACTACACAAAGAAGAATTAGTGTCTGATAATGCAGTTTTAGGATCATTACAGTTACACTTTTAGAACAAGGATTCCAAAAGGATTCTGTGGCTGTCAAATCAAATCAAATTGTATTTGTCACATGCGCCGAATACAACAGGTGTAGTAGACCTTACAGTGAAATGCTTACTTACAAGTAGTGATGCACCGATATTACATTTTTGGCCGATATCCGATATTTTCCTTGCCAAAAAAAAACAATACTGATAACCGATATTAAACCTTTTTTGCGTCCTTTTAAGCATTCTAGTACAGTTAAATAGTTAACAAACACACATGGACGCAGAGGTGTAAGGCACTGCATCTCAGTGCAAGAGGCGTCACTCCAGTCCCTAGTTCTAATCCAGTATCACATCCGGCCGTGATTGGGAGTCCCATAGGGCGACGCAAAATTAGCCCAGTGTCGTCCGGGCCGTCATTGTAAGTAAGAATTTGTTCTTAACTGACTTGCCTAGTTAAATAAAGGTTACACACACACACCACACTGACCAAAAAGTTATTTTACGTATCTCCCCATTACCAGTAAAACATAATCACAACCTATTTCTTTCACTTACTTGCTGTGTTGTTTCGTTGTTCATTTGTTCAGTCGTTTCATTCTCAACCAGGATTTCTATGGAACGCCGTTTGGGTCTTTGGTTCTGAAAAAATATAGTGTTATTTGACGTGTCAAATAGTGTTATTTTACGTCTACGTCAAGTAACACTATTTGACAATTCAAATAACACTAATCAGGACCTGAATATGACTGTACGTCACATAATAATTTAACACGTTCAGACATTTTTTACGTAGTTATTAAACATTGATTACACTATCACTCGTATTTCATGTCACAACGATTCATAGATGCGTATGCTATGATGCTGGTAAAGTTGTCTCGCACACCTACAGTGCTGGTCATAAAAAAAAGCTAGCTAGCTCATGGATGCAAACAATGTTCTTCTCCAAAAACATTTGTTTCAGTAGCTATAGCTAGTTAGCTAACTATATAGCTAGGTGTCATCATCTAAAATAACCCTAATTTATAAGACAGTTCTTATTTGATTAATGGTGGTCAGACCCATCTATGTGAAGCTAGCCACAGTAAGAATTAGTCACAATAGTGGACTTTGCAGTTAGCCTTCAAAATAAAAGTATGGCATACTTCTACTATTTGTATTCATTTGCATCACTGTCAATGACATACTTTTATTTTGAAGGCAAACCGCAAATTTTACTATTCTGCCTAATCCTTATTGTGGCTAGCTTCACAACACATAACCCGGTCCGGTCGAGCATCACTAGCCAGATGAAGCTAGCTGGCTGCTTATAACGTTAGGTTTGGGCAACAGGGTTAAGTAGCTGGCTAACTATTTATTTTCATGAACTGAAGTTTAATTTCAATGGGCAAACAACAAGTGGCAACCTAGCTAATACTTACTCACAAGGATTCCTAAATCATTGCTAAGAATAATGAAAATGACTGCAGTTTCTACTGGTCATTGTTTTCAGCCTGGTTGTATTGGTGCTAGCTAGGTACCAAGATTAAGCTAGCTACCCCAGAAGTTGTGGTCGAACAAATTTTTCTTTATTACCAATGCGGTATTGTAAACACATGGTTCGTGGCCGGCGTTTGCTTGTTTGCAGACTTTTTTTGTACAGCTTTGACAGTGCTACTGTATCTTTTTTGACACGCAAAGACCCAAACTGCATTCCATAGTATCTATGTCGTGAAGCTAATAGCAGTGACGCATAACAGTGTAACTCCGGTAGGGCAAAATCTGAAAAATAGCGAACTTGGTAGTGTGTACCGGTGCTCGACCAGTCGGTGAAAGCCGACATCACCCACGACAGAGGACGGTTGATTGTCAAGGGCAATGAATAACATTATGTTGGCTTTAATGGATTTCGCCTTTGAGATGTCTTGCTGAAATGTTCTTACTCTTTCAAATGACTGCTCAACTTGTTGACTACTCGATCCACACAGCAGACATTGTGGGCTAGGTTAGGAATGCTGTGTTGCACGTGTAGTGCAACATTTAACGTGGCGTTACTGTAGCTTTGACATTGGTTTTTAACATTGGCGTTAAACTAAACATCGGGCCAATACCGATGTTGGCATTTTTAGCTAATATCGGCCGATTTCGATATGTTCACCGATATATTGTGCATCCCTACTTACAAGCCCTTAACCAACAATGCTTCAACAAGTTAAGTAAAAGTTAAGAAAGAAATTGAAAATAATATAGTTAAACAGCAGCAGTAAAATAACAATAGCGAGGCTATATACAGGGGGTACCGGTACAGAGTCAATGTGCGGGGGCACCGGTTAGTTGAGGTAATTTTGGTAATATGTACATGTAGGTACAGTTAAAGTAACTATGCATAGATAATAAACAGAGAGTAGCAGCAGCGTAAAAGAGGGGTCTGGGTAGCCCTTTGATTGGCTGTTCAGGAGTCTTATGGCTTGGGGATAGAAGCCTCTTAGTCCTAGACTTGGCACTCCGGTATTGCTTGCCGTGCGGAAGCAGAGAGAACAGTCTATGACTAGGGTGGCTGGAGTCTTTGACAATTTTTAGGGCCTTCCTCTGACACCACCTGGTATAGAGGTCCTGGATGGCAGGAAGCTTGGCCCCAGTGATGTACTGGGCCGTACGCACTACCCTCTGTAGTGCCTTGTGGTCGGAGGCCGAGCAGTTGCCATTCTAGGCAGTGATGCAACCAGTCAGAATGCTCTTGATGGTGCAGCTGTAGAACCTTTGAGGATCTGAGGACCCATGCCAAATCTTTTCAGTCTCCTGAGGGGGAATAGGCTTTGGCGTGCCCTCTTCACGACTGTCATAAGACTGCTGAACAATTAATAAAATCGCCACTGGACAATTTACATTGACCCCCCCCCTTTGTACACTGCTGCTACTCGCTGTTTATTATCTGTGCATAGTCACTTCACCCCCACCTACATGTACAAATGACCTCAACTAACCTGTGCCCCCGCACACTGACTTGGTACCGGTGCCCCCTGTATATAGCCTCGTTATTGTTATTCTTATTGTGTTACTTTTAATTATGACTTTTTATATTAGTCTACTTGGGAAATATTTTTAAAACTCTTCTTTTAACTGCACTGTTGGCCTCTTGAAGCTAGGGGGCACTATTTTTATGTTTGGAAAAATAACGTTCCCAAAGTAAACGGCCTATTTCTCAGGACCAGATGCTAGAATATACATATAATTGACAGATTAGGATAGAAAACACTCTAAAGTTTCCAAAACTGTCGAAATGTTGTCTGTGAGTTAAGGAGGAGTCAGGGCTGTTTTGGTGTGCCACAGAGGTGCATCATCATCATCATCTGTGCCCATGCCCTCTGCTGAGCCAGCTGTTAATCCTAATCACAGAGCCGTGGGTTTAACCTGCCCACTCAATCCCACTGCTGCTGGCTGGACAGGATAACGTGTCCTCGGCATATGAAACACTTCATATATTCATTACTGCACCACCACTGCAACGTTCTACCACATGGGGTTTTTAAAAGTAGGCTACTGGCCTGTAATAGATAGGTAGTTCCTTAAAGATGATGTTGGTGTTAGGTAGTTACCATTGATACTGTATTGATAGGTAGTTACCAATGATGATGTTGGTGTTAGTTATCATAGATAATGTATAGATAGGTAGTTACCAATGATGATGTTGGTGTTAGGTAGTTACCATTGATACTGTATTGATAGGTAGTTACCAATGATGATGTTGGTGTTAGTTACCATAGAGAATGTATTGATAGGTAGTTACCAATTATGATGTTGGTGTTAGGTAGTTACCATAGATAATGTGTAGATAGGTAGTTACCAATGATGATGTTGGTGTTAGTTACCATAGAGCACATATGTCAGAGTCAAGGCCCGCGGGCCACATCCGGCCCGCAAGAAGGTTTTTTACGGCCCCTGGGATGATCTTGATTTATTATTAGAACCGGCCCGCAGCAAGCCGGCAGCCCGCAGATCTTTTACACGCACCAATACTACATTTCCCACAATGCAAAGGTGACGCACCGAGCAGTAGGCTGCTTCATTTCAATATTTATTGGCACAGCAGTCGTCAGCATCACAGTAAAATTAACTTTCAGATACCCATCAAAAATGGCAAAACGGAAGGTGGATACTGAGAACCGGGGGTTTCAAACAAGGTGGGAGTCGGAGTATATGTTCACGAAGGTAGCTGGAAAACCTGTGTGTCTTCTGTGTGGAGAAAGTGTGGCGGTACTGAAAGAGTATAATCTGAGACGACATTATGAAACGAAACACGCGGACAAAAACAAGAATATGGACATGGAACAAAGGCTACAAAAGGCAGAGGAATTAAAACGAGGCCTCAAATCTCGACAGGCTCTGTTCAAAAAAGCCAAATCACAAGGCCAGGCTGCTGTCAAGGCCAGTTTTATTTTGGCAGAAGAGATCGCTAAATCAGCCCGGCCATTTACGGAGGGGGATTTCATCAAAAACTGCATGATTAAAGTTTGTGACGAAGTTTGCCCAGAAAAAAGGCAACTCTTTTTAAATGTGAGTCTGAGCAGAAACACCATTGCCGAGAGAGTAGACCAGTTGTCCATCAATCTAAAAGAGCAGCTTGTGAAAAAGGGAAAAGATTTTATTGCATATTCCTTGGCTGTGGATGAGAGCACCGACATTTCTGACATTGCCCAGTTGTCAATTTTCATCCGCGGAGTGGACTCCAACCTAAGCGTGACAGAGGAGTTTTTGGCTTTACGTCCTATGCATGGCACAACTACGGGGCATGATTTGTATGAAGAGGTGTCAAGATGTGTAAATGAGATGGAGCTGCCTTGGGAAAAACTCGTGGGTTTGACAACCGACGGAGCACCTGCGATGTGTGGACACAGGAGCGGACTGGTGGCGAAGATACGGGAAAAGATGCAAGAGGAAAACGCGACAGGTGAGCTGACAGCTTATCATTGTATCATACACCAGGAAGCGTTGTGCGGTAAAGCCTTGAAAATGGAGCATGTAATGAGCATCATCACGCGCACAGTTAACTTTATCAGAGCCAAAGGTTTGAATCACCGCCAGTTCAAGGCATTTCTGACGGAGTTAGAAACGGAGCATGGTGATTTGCCTTATCACACAGAGGTGCGATGGCTAAGCCAGGGAAAGGTGCTTCAAAGATGTTTCGAGCTTCGTGAGGAGATTTGTCTGTTCTTGGACAGCAAAGGGAAAGACACAACACAACTCCGAGACGAAATGTTTCTGTGTGAAATGGCTTTTCTGTGTGACATTACGAGTCATCTGAATGCAATAAACTTGCAGCTGCAGGGTCGGGATCGTGTCATCTCTGATATGTACAGTACAGTGAAGGCATTTAAAACCAAACTGACTCTGTGGGAGACGCAGATGCGGAAAGAAAATTTGAGCCACTTTCCCAGCTGCCAGACCATGAAAGAGAAGCTCTCTACCAGTGCGTTCCCGAGCACACAGTTGGCTGATAAAATAGGTATGCTTGCCGCTGACTTTCGACGCCGATTTGCTGACTTTGAAGCACAAAAAAGCAGGTTGGAACTGCTCGGTAACCCATTTGCTGTTGACGTGGAAAGCTCACCACCAAACCTCCAAATGGAGTTGATTGACCTCCAATGCAATGATGCACTGAGGGCAAAATATGCGGCAGTGGGTGCTGCGGAGTTCGCCCGTTTCCTCCCCGGCACAATGCCCCAGCTGCGCATCCAGGCTGCTCAAACGTTGTCTATGTTTGGCAGCACATACCTGTGTGAACAACTGTTTTCTTTGATGAACCTGAACAAAACATCACACAGAAGTCGACTTACTGCTGAACACCTCCACTCAATTCTGAGGATTTCTTCAGCTCAGAGCCTTATCCCGAACATTGATGAACTTGTGGAAAAGATGGGACACCACCAAGTATCACCCTCAACCTCAAACAAGTGAACATTACTGTGCAATCACATATTTAGAGTTTTTACTCAGTTCAAGTTTAAAAGTTAAAATTTAATATTTGTTTTCACTGCATGTTACTTCTCCTTAAACAAAGTGTTGTTTTTGATTAATAGATTTTTGCACTTTATTTTTTTGTATTTCAATCCAATTATATTTAAAAAATATTTCAGTTGAGTGGATGATAGAAAATTGCTATTATTGTTTTTTCTTTGAAGTAAATTTAGCCCACTTTTGCTAAAATAGAAAATATAGTCTACTGATGGTGCCTTGAATACCGGTTTCTTTCATTTAATGTTCATGTTATGGGGATATTTATATAAAGGAAATTTGTCTTTTGTGTCTGTTGAAAATTAAAGATTACTGACAGAGCCATAAGAAAATATTGCTTTATTTATCTGATCATATTGTAATATATTTGTTAGGTTTTCAGTAGGTTCAATTAGGTTCACTAGACTATATGCGTCATTTAAAAATTTTTCAATGAACATTCGAACAGTCCGGCCCTCGTCTTGTAGCTGATTTTTTTATTTGGCCCTCCGTCCATTTGACTTTGACACCCCTGCCATAGAGAATGTATTGATAGGTAGTTACCAATTATGATGTTGGTGTTAGGTAGTTACCATAGATAATGTGTAGATAGGTAGTTACCAATGATGATGTTGGTGTTAGGTAGATACCATAGATAATGTATAGATAGGTAGTTACCAATGTTGGTGTTAGGTAGATACCATAGATAATGTATAGGTAGGTAGTTACCAATGATGATGTTGGTGTTAGGTAGTTACCATAGATAATGTATAGGTAGGTAGTTACCATTGATAAGCTAGTTATAGGTAATGAATTACCACGTCTGACACCAACTGACACTGACAGGTACCAACACACTCTTGAACAGCTTCTATCCCCAAGCAATACGACTGATAAATACCTAGCAAAATAGCTACACGGACCGAGTTTACCTTGTATCTTTATTGACCTTTTATTTCAGTATTTGCACTGTCTCTATGCACACTCACACACACTGTCACTCCAACACACACACAAACACTCACGCCATCATTTTCTCACTCACACATAATATGCACATACATTTATACTGACTCTACACATCCGCACACCCCCTCTCACACCCCCTCTCACATGCAAGCTGCTGCTACTCTGTTTATCTTATATCCTGTTGCCTAGTCACCTTACCCCTATACATATCTACCTCCATCACTCCAGTATCCTTGCACAGTACTGTAAATATGGTATTGGAACTGACTTTTTAAATATTTCCTGTATATTGTCTGCTTACCTACTTACTTTATTGTGTATTTCATATTTCTTATTCTGGGGACATGCAGCTGGAGATGTGACCCACTGATATGTCTTATCTCGTTTGTCTTGGTTTCAGATTTCGAGCGCCATGGCAACCGCAACAGTGACCGTTCATATAGTTGAGAGCTATATCACTTTGCATCATGGCACCGCAAAGCTGACAGTATAAAATATAGTTGAGTGATGTATTTTGCATTACGTTATGACAACCACAAAGCTGACAGTTCAGGTGTATCGTATAGCAGCAAGATAGAAATATGAGCTGATTTTCGTGTACAAAAATACTTACTTATAGTCAACTCTGATCGACCATGGGCATTATACTTGTGTTGAAGTTTTTTCCTATAACAATTACTTGAATGCAACTGTGAATTCCCTATAGTTAGACTGAGCAAATCAAATACACTTTTATTTTATCCCATGCGCCGAATACAACAGGTATACAACGGATACAACCTTACCGTGAAACCCTTAACCAACAATGCAGTTCAAGAAATAGTGTTAAGAAAATATTTATTAAATATACTAAAGTAAAAAATAAAATAAAAAGTAACACAATAAAATAACAATACCGAGGCTATATACAGTGCCTTGCGAAAGTATTCGGCCCCCTTGAACTTTGCGACCTTTTGCCACATTTCAGGCTTCAAACATAAAGATATAAAACTGTATTTTTTTGTGAAGAATCAACAGCAAGTGGGACACAATCATGAAGTGGAACGACATTTATTGGATATTTCAAACTTTTTTAACAAATCAAAAACTGAAAAATTGGGCGTGCAAAATTATTCAGCCCCTTTACTTTCAGTGCAGCAAACTCTCTCCAGAAGTTCAGTGAGGATCTCTGAATGATCCAATGTTGACCTAAATGACTAATGATGATAAATACAATCCACCTGTGTGTAATCAAGTCTCCGTATAAATGCACCTGCACTGTGATAGTCTCAGAGGTCTGTTAATGAAGAACAAGGAACACACCAGGCAGGTCCGAGATACTGTTGTGAAGAAGTTTAAAGCCGGATTTGGATACAAAAAGATTTCCCAAGCTTTAAACATCCCAAGGAGCACTGTGCAAGCGATAATATTGAAATGGAAGGAGTATCAGACCACTGCAAATCTACCAAGACCTGGCCATCCCTCTAAACTTTCAGCTCATACAAGGAGAAGACTGATCAGAGATGCAGCCAAGAGGCCCATGATCACTCTGGATGAACTGCAGAGATCTACAGCTGAGGTGGGAGACTCTGTCCATAGGACAACAATCAGTCGTATATTGCACAAATCTGGCCATTATGGAAGAGTGGCAAGAAGAAAGCCATTTCTTAAAGATATCCATAAAAAGTGTTGTTTAAAGTTTGCCACAAGCCACCTGGGAGACACACCAAACATGTGGAAGAAGGTGCTCTGGTCAGATGAAAACAAAATTAAACTTTTTGGCAACAATGCAAAACGTTATGTTTGGCGTAAAAGCAACACAGCTCATCACCCTGAACACACCATCCCCACTGTCAGTGATCCTAACTGACCTAAGACAGGGAATTGTTACTTGGGTTAAATGTTAGGAATTGTAAAAAACTTGAGTTTAAATGTAATTGGCTAAGGTGTATGTAAACTTCCAACTTCAACTGTAGGTCCTGGATGGCAGCAAGCTTGGCCCCAGTGATGTACTGGGCCTTACGCACTACCCTCTGTAGTGCCATATAGTCAGTTGCCATACCAGGCGGTGATGCACTTGACACTATCTCTTTAGTAAATCTATGTGCTTCATTCCACAGTATCATCGGAGCGGTCAGAACCGGTTGGTACATGTTCCATGTCCTCAACAAAAGTGGTTTTAAGCAGTCGGTGTGTGACACCAGCTTCTACAGCGCCCCTGTCAGCAAGTTCTGGGCCTACGCCTTCGTCCTGAGCAAGGCCCCAGAGCTGGGTAAGGAATGTCCCAAATAGGGTCCCGTTCTGAATGCTTCAGATAGATATGTCATGTGGAACAGACATACTTTGTCATGCAGTGTAGAATAATGCGAGCTGATCTATACAAGACAATTCTATATACTCATTGTGACCCTGGCCCACGAATGGGAGAGATGGAGGGGGTTGTAATTGGTCAATTATGTCAGAGGGCAAATCAGAGAGAAGGAGGCTGGTGCAGGACAAAAAAACAAACTTGAAACAATTTGTCTATTTATGTGATTCCGGAAGCACTTGGAAGTTTCTAGTGCACCTACATTGATCAGCAGCCTATTACCTCAAGGGCTATGTGGCTGCAAGGTGATGCCATTTCCCCTCCCAGAGCAGTAATCTAGTCACTTATGCCTATCTGTCAGTCAGACAGGGGATGCAAAAGCGCTGGTAAATGGACAGAGATGCTGACTGACAGGATGGTCATGCTCGCGTTCTAGAATGGGACCGATGTTCAATATATTAAACCTGTATAGTTTGTACTGTACAGGGTGTGTGGTTTGAGTTTATTGGAGTGTGTTAGGATGTTGTTGTATGCTTCCTAATATGGTGTGTGTGTGTGTGTGTGTGTGTGTGTGTGTGTGTGTGTGTGTGTGTGTGTGTGTGTGTGTGTGTGTGTGTGTGCGTGTGTGTGTGTGTGCGTGTGTGTGTGTGTGTGTGTGTGTGTGTGTGTGTGTGTGTGTGTGTGTGTGTGTGTGTGTGTGCGTGTGTGTGTGTGTGTGTGTGTGTGTGTGTGTGTGTGTGTGCAGCGCTTTACTGTACTTTTTGAGGACCACAAACAGACATCCCTTCTTTCCAGGTCATTTTTGGAAGTGAGGTCCACATATCCATTCCTCACAATGTTTGTCTTCTACTGTGTGTGGTCACTAGTGCTTGAAAGAGAGTGAAAGTGATCAAACGTCAGAGTATAACTAAGTGATTTCTCCCTCCCTCCCTCCCTCCCTCCCTCCCTCCCTCCCTCCCTCCCTCCCTCCCTCCCTCCCTCCCTCCCTCCCTCCCTCCCTCCCTCCCTCCCTCAGGTGACACGGTGTTCATCGTGCTCCGTAAGCAGCGCCTCATCTTCCTCCATTGGTACCACCACATCACAGTGCTGGTCTACTCCTGGTACTCCTACAAGGACCAGGTGGCAGGCGGCGGCTGGTTCATGACCATGAACTACCTGGTCCACTCCTTCATGTACACCTACTACGCTGCCCGGGCTGCGGGCTACCGGGTGCCGCGACCCTGCGCCATGGTCATCACGGCCACCCAGATCATGCAGATGATGATGGGGCTTGCTGTCTTAGGCTTGGTCTACCACTGGATGCACGAAGTGCGCTGTCCCTCCTACATGCCCAACATCGCCTGGGGCTCGCTCATGTACCTCAGCTACCTGGTCCTGTTCGCCTCGTTCTTCTACAAGTCCTACCTCAAGGGCGCCACTTACAAGGTTGGCAAGGGATCCAAGGCCGAGTAGGGGCCGGATTCGTCAGAGGCAAGTTGCACACTGGGCAAGTCATATTAGAGTGTGTGCCTAATTGAGAAGAATATCGACGTCGTGCCATGATGTGAGTCACAACTGATTTTAATGGTTGCTGGGTCCACGGCAATTGTGACAAGCCATTTCTTTCCCCCACCCACGACTTTGTAAAGCTGTAGCTTATCTAACGAACTAGAACCATGGATTACATGATAATAGAACGGTCGTTGAGAGTGGACCGGGGAACCAGTGGTCAACACAGTTTAATATACTATGATCGATGGATGAAAGAAAGGGAGTAGACAGATAGAGAGAGAGGTCAGGTTGTGTTTGACTAATGTACTACTCGCTTCATTTTGATTTCTTGGCTTCGTTAATCAATCTCTTTGACCGGCTGCTTCAGTCAGAGTCCAGTGAAAAACAACCATATGTGGCCTGAGGCGTCTCCAAGGGCAGTTTACAACCGCGTTTGCAGTCTGCACGTTCATTGAATTTGACAGTCGCAGGTGTTCATTCATACAGAAAGAAAGACTCCTTTTGAAATCTGGTGCTTTTTAGACCAGCACTGAGAATTCTCTCACTAACTTATAGGAAGTATATTGAAGTGATGATAAAAAGGCATGAACGAAGGATAATTTTTCTGTTTTAGTTGTAGGGAATTTTCTGGGAATGGGTGGGAGGAGCACTGAAGGGATTGACACTCAGAACAATGTGTCCATTGTAAATAATATATCTTAAGAATGTATTTATTTTCTTAAAATATCAAGTCTCTGGTGGTACTTAAAGTGTACCAGGAAATAGTGTGACTCACTAAGTTCTGCCTGTCTTAAATTGTGCAGTTTGAGTTTTGCACTTTTGTATTTTAAACAGTTTTCTTTACATCACAACAATGCACTATATTGTTTTTGTTTTTTTAAGTCTTTCTACATCTGTTCATTAAAGAAAGGGAAGTCCCCTGGCACCACATTGCTTCTTAAAGGGAAAGGTCATGGAGGTTATCTTTGCTTCTTAAAGGGAAGGTCACGAAGGTTATCATAATGTCTGTGTGATAAGAGTTGCATTGTCATGTAAGAACTATTTGAGTCTAAGAGGTCAACTTTTTTGATTTTCACATTTGATAGATATTCCTTTACTACATGGTAGAAGAAAATATCCATATTCTTATATACCAGTATGAAAACCAAGGATAGCAGGATAGGTTATAACGTTACACAAAAATACACATTCCTTTTTCTTTCCTCCTATTTTAAATATGACCACCAGTGTAGATTGGATAGGGGCTCAGGTCAAGACAGCGAAATAGTTTTTGTTGTTGTCTAGAAATCTAGTAGATGCAGAAAGGAGTGTCTTGTAAGCACACCTAACCACTCGTGAGTTTTAACCCTTGGCAGCTTGTGTGTGTCTTCCTTTATGTTTATTATAGAGCTGTACTGTATTATCTCCCTCCTACCCATAATCCTAGAGCCATACTGGTGTGAGCACATGTTCTTTAATGTATTTTTGTATCACACTGAGAGTAGTTACCATGGCGTAAAGTACAGGGAGTCTTTTGAAGGGTAATGGTAACCACTAACACTTGCCTAACACTTGCCTTCATAAGCCCTACTTATAACCCCCATAACCCAAGCTGTGACTTCAAGTGTCATAGATCTCATACTCTATCGGTGGGTTTATTAGCTTCCAACACAAAGTGAGACAGTCTAGCCTTTACACAACTGGTAGTCGCCAAATGTCTTAAAGGGGAATTTCAAAATTGTTCAACTTCATATCCATAATTTCCAGCACTACTCCAACATCATGCATCATCTGGTGTGCATCGTGTGATTTTAACTAAGTAGTAGGCAATGCCTACTCATCATTGGTTGAAATCACACCAGATGATGCCATTGGAAAAACGTACCTTCCTTCATCTTTTTGACTACAAAACATAGAAACATGCCATTTTCACGTATGTTGATGTTGGGATAGTGCTGAATGTGAAGTTTTTTTCAATAATTTCCTTGAAATAGTGCTTCTAATCCTATTATAATGTTGTGTTTATGAAGGAGTTACACTGCCCTTATGTAATACGCATCATATGACTCAGCTGTAACACCTGATGCTGGAGCAGGCACATACTGTACTACCATTATTATAGACTAGTCCAATGAGCTTAGCAGTGTTTAGAAGTGTGAGTATTTTTTAAAGGCCGTACTAAATCTGCAAAGTACATTTCTTTCACTTGGCTGTTGTTGTGTCAATAATGCTGATATTATGATCATGATGTGACATTATAAATGTTGTCCACCCTCCACCTTGAAGCCGACGGTTGCATTTTAGTTGTAAAATATCACAACGATAATGCACAGGGTATAAACTCCGTTTCTAATACATTGATTCGTGTGCCAAAATGAAGCTTCAGCAGATTTCTACTCTGTTAAGTAAATGTGAGCAGAGTTATTGTTTGTGTATTGTCTTTGCTGATGCAAAGTGTAAGAGAACAGCATCCCTGTGAGTATGCTGTCTAGTGCGTAACTGATATCAAAGGGGAAAAAAAAATGTCTTAAGGGCTTTAATGTTTCAATGTGCAGATTTTAAATGTCAAAACAATAAATTCATGTCTGTTTTGAAAGACGTATTAATTGTTTCATTCTTGCTGAAATCTGAACTACATCTGTGCGTCTTTGTTGGATGCATATGCACATGTACAGTCAGATCCAAAAGGATTGGCACCTTTGAGAAAGATGAGCAAAAAAGACGGTATAAAATTAATTCTACAAATACTGAGCTACAGGTAAAAGGAAACGCTTGAGTAAATGAGGGATATAAAGTATATTGAAAGCAGGTGCTTCCACACAGGTGTGGTTCCTGAGTTAATTAAACAATAAACATCCCATCATGCTTAGGGTCATGTATAAAAATTCACAGTTGCCCATTATTTTGGCTCCCATGGCAAGAAGAATAGATCTCAGTGACTTTGAAAGAGGGGTCACAAAGGAGCATAGGGGGTTTAAAGTGTGTGTGTGTGTGTGTGTCTCAGTCATCAGATCTCAACCCAATTGAACACTTATGGGAGATTCTGGAATGGCGACAGACAGCGTTTTCTACCACCATCAACAAAACACCAAATGATGGAATTTCTTGTAGAAGAATGGTGTCGCATCCATCCAATAGAGTTCCAGACACTTCTATGCCAAGGTGTATTGAAGTAGTTCTTGCTCATGGTGTTACACGCCCTGGCCATAGAGAGGTTTTTATTCTCTATTTTGGTTAGGCCAGGGTGTGACTAGGGTGGGCATTCTAGTTTCTTTATTTCTATGTTTTCTATTTCTTTGTTTTTGGCCGAGTGTGGTTCCCAATCAGAGGCAGCTGTCTATCGTTGTCTCTGATTGGGAATCATACTTAGGCAGCCTTTTTCCCACCTGTGTTTTGTGGGTAGTTGTTTTCTGTTTCGTGTCATTATCTGACAGAACTGGTCTCTTTTGGGTTTTTTTTTCACTTTGTTATTTTGCTCAAGTGTTTTTTGGTAACTAAATAATCATGAACACTTTCCACGCTGTGCTTTGGTCCACTCCTTCTGACGACAGGCGTGACATGGTGACCTAATGTCCTATTAAGACACTCTACAGTATGTTGGATGTTTCCTTCATGTGACAGTTACCTGTATATTGTATTCTCAAAAACATTATTTTATACTAAAAAATAGATATTGTTTAACAAGTAATCTTTTTTTCTCTCAAAAATATGTTAAATTGACTGCACCCCTGTTTTCAATACTTTTCAATACCTCACCTTGTGAGGATAACGGCACTGAGCCTTTTTCTAAAATGTTTTATGAGATTGGAGAACACGTGGGGAGGGATCTTAGACCATTCCTCCATACAGAATTTTTCCAGATCCTTGATATCCTTTGTCTGCGCTTGTGGACTGCCCTCTTCAATTCAAACCACAGGTTTTCAAGTCCGGATACAGATGGCCATTGCAAAACGTTGATTTGGTGGTCAATTAACCATTTCTTTGTGGATTGTAATAGGGTTATTGTCTTGTTGGAAGATACACTTGCGGCCAAGTTTCAAACTCCTGGCAGAGACAACCAGGTTTTGGGCTAAAATGTAAAGGTACTGGGTAAAGTTCATGGTGCAGTTGCTCTTAACAAGGGCCCCAGGACCAGTGGAAGCAAAATAGCCCCATAACATCAAAGATCCACCAGCATATTTTACAGTAGGTATGGGGTTATTTTCTCTAATGCTCATGATAGCCTCTTGGGAGTGAACAAGATGGTAGCCAAGCTGGCAGAGCTGCTGATATCTGCTGCTACCAAAACAGAAAATGCAAATGAAGTTGTTCCAAATCCCTGACACAGAGGGAACATCACTCAGATACAATTTCTGAGCGAGACAGGTCCAGTGGTTTCTTACTGAGGAATTCTCACAATGGCTTACCTAACAACATTTCGTGTGACACCCCAAAAGCTTACTACTACCAGATCCTCTGTGTGCCTGTGTTTACTGTGACATGTCCTACAGCACTTTCAGTCTGTTACCTTCTGGCTTCTTCCATGTAATCCAAACCGTCTAATTCCCCATCACCCTTGGATTTGAGTTTCTTTACAGGAAGATGGGATTCATGATGTGATTAAAGTCCAGCTGAGTAGTTACTGCCCTCCTGTGGAAACAATGGGATTAGTCTTCCATTATAATAGTCTGGTCTATACCATGGAGGGGGTCAAAGGGGGACTTTGGGATGAATCGGAGGATACTATATGAAAGGGAGGAGATACATTACGTGGATACATCATCCGATTATGAGATTCTGTATATGACTTTCAGTACAAACAATAGCAGCTTTCCATTCTAGTCATTACATTTCAGTCCACAGAAGCTTCTGGAGGATTTAAACTGTGTAGAATCCTTACCATACAATAAGTTTAGCAAGTTGGGTAGTAGGCCTATAGCTGCACAGAGTCAGAGTGACATACTCTATTGTAGGCCTACACTCTAGATCAACATTCATCATGTATTTATTGAATGAATTAAGTTTATTTTAATAATCATTTAGGCCTACATTACCAAGCAGTGCACAAAAAAGTATTAAATCAAAATGAGTCAATATGAATTTAAGATGGCATTGACTTCCTGTCTGTGGCAGCACTGCGCATACACCCTTTTTGTGGGTCTCCTTAGATAACAAAAGGCAGGTGTCAACCACAGACAGGTGTGCGCGCAAAGTGAGAATGCAACATTGGTATCCCAATAATAATGTATATAATTATTTTATTTTTTAAAAATTACTATACTGAACAAAAATTTTAACATTTTTTTTAAACACAACATGTAGTGGTCCCATGTTTCACGAACTGAAATAAAAGATACCAGAAATGTTCCATACACACAAAAAATGTATTTCTCTCCAATTTTGTGCACAAATTTGTTTACATCCCTGTTAGTGAGCATTTCTCCTTTGCCAAGATAATCCATCCGCTTTACAGGTGTGACATTTCAAGAAGGTGATTTAACAGCATGATCATTACACAGGTGCACCTTGTGCTGGGGACAATAAAAGGCCACTAAAATGTGCAGTTTTGTCACATAACACAATGCCACAGATGTCTCAAGTTTTGAGGGAGCGTGCAGTTGGCATGCTGACTGCAGGAACGTCCATCCGAGCTGTTGCCAGAGAATTTAATGTTCATTTCTCTACCAAAAGCCACCTCCAACGTTGTTTTAGAGAATTTGGCAGCATGTCCAACCAGCCTCACAACCGCAGACCACGTGTAACCACGCCAGCCCAGGACCTCCACATCCGGCTTCTTCACCTGCGGGATCGTCTGAGACCAGCCACCCAGACAGCTGATGAAACTGAGGAGTGTTTCTGTCTGTAATAAAGCCCTTTTGTGGGGAAAAACTCATTCTGGCTGCACCCCTGCCCAGTCATTTGAAATTCATAGATTAGGGCACAATGAATTTATTCAATTGACTGATTTCCTTATATGAACTGTAAGTCAGTAAAAGTTTATATTGTTACATGTTGAGTTGATATTTTTGTTCAGTATGCATTGGCATCCATGTTTGATTTAGGTAGAGGGTAGCATCTGAAAATGGGATTTAGGCCTAATACATTCTTCTTGTGCACTGCTTGGAACCGTCCACCGATTATGGATAGCCCCCTAGGGATAGGGCCTTGGCTACCTTCTGACATGGGAAAGTGTGCTAAAGAGGTAGGCCCAGCCAGTCATTTTAGCGTAATATGTCGACGAGATCTAATGTTTGGGCAACGGATAGCTTCAGGACGGCATCTAAGGGATTCTGTTGGGACATTAATTTGGCCTGGTACAAATCATTCCAATGTCCCAACAGAATCTCGTAGTTGTGGTGGTCCTGAAGTTAGGCAACGGGCACATGGACTAAAAATTGCATAAAACATGTCTTAGGCCTACACACTTAGAAAAGAGGGTTCCAAAAGGGTTCTTCAGTTGTCCCCATAGGAGAACCCTTTTTGGTTTCAGGTTGGGACACAAGTTGGGACATTGGGGTCCATGTAGAACCCTCTGTAGAAAGTGTTCTAATTGGGCTCCCCCTGCAACAAAAAAGGGTTAATCAAAGGGTTTTCCTATGGGGACAGCCGAATAAACCTTTAAGCTTCTATACCCCCCCCCCAAGAGTGTATACACAAAACTGTCTGTAAAATGTCTAACCTTCTTCTGACTCTTCAGTCATCTCTTTCATGGCTAGACTACTCTGAATGTTGTGTTCTGTTGTCTTCTGTTCTTTCATTTCTTTAAAAAAGTGTTTAAATGCAGTGCGGTGCCGACGCGGCCATATTCAATCAAGCGTGTTAGTTAACCACGGTGCACGTGAGTTACCGCCGCTGCCGCGTGAGCCCCCACACTCACACTGTATTTTATTTACCCGAGAAACACCACTGTACCAAACTCATTCAAGAAAAATGAATAGAAAAGAAAACAACATAAACCGCTATTCTCGGGTGGCAGGTCTGTTGTAGTGCTCTGCGGACTAAGTAAATGCCTTGAATGCAGTTGTGACAACGATTCTCAGAACTAGTGGCGATCCAAGAACTTCACCTCATCTCACTACAGCAACGAGTAATCTGTAGATGTGCTTATAAACAATGCCACATATCAGTGATTTATGAAGAGCATGTACAGAGCTTTTAATTAATGATGAACGGACATTTTGCATCTTTACGACAAGCAAGTAGGTAGAGTACCACTCTCTGACGTCCGAGAATGATGATTGTCTCACACACACCACACGCACGTATACTCTTGTTTATTTATCTTATCGCACTTTTTTGATAGGTTTGAATAACTGCATCTGTTTGAACAATGGCATATGTGGAGATTGCATGGGAGAGAGACACTTTATTGTAGTATTGTAGTGAGGCAGTATTTGAAAAAACAAGAGTACAGCACATTTAGAAATAGAGAAGAAAATAACAAAATATGTCGCAGATCACTGATAAGCTACTGGGATGTATTGTCTTGTCATTTTATTCTTTTTTTCCCTTCAAAAAGCTCTCCTTCGTGGGAGGAGTTAGGTGCAACAGCTGGCTCTCTTTACATACTTTTTTCGCAGCGGAGACAGACACATCTCCCGAAGCAAAAAAAAAAGGCGAACGAATGAACAGCAGCATTAAATCTGATCTCGCCTCTCTTTAACACAGGAATTGTATATGATTTGCTTCGAAACACGTTAAGCAAACGACCAGAGAAGAAATCTACACTTCTGGAAAATGTTCTGGGACATATCTTTTTCCGGATTTGGGAGAACTAGCTACAGATCTTGAACGATTTCCTAGAAAGGTGCAAAGGTATGATGGAAACTCCGTCTGCCCTTGCCCTCCTACTGTACGCTACCTTTATCCATACGTCTATGTTATTACGTTATAATGCAATAACCATAATACACGTGTTTCATTACAGATTCTTAATCAGTCCTGATGTTTGCTATGGAAGGCATGCCTGTTATGGACTGCCTGAAGGACTTCAATCACTGAACTTGAAGAGGGAGAGAGAAGTGGATTTATCCCATTTTTTCCTCGGGAGGTACAGGTACCTAGTGGACCACATAGACCAAAGTGATCAACATGTCTATTTGGGTGATCATACCTATCAGCCTTCCTGTCCTCACCATCACTGGGATATGGGTTGTGTAAGTATAACCTAACTAAGAAGTACAAGTAAAAGTGTTCTGTTTTTTTTTCTTCGGATCTCAACAAGACAAGTATTGTATTGTGTATTCTTGAGGAACCCCAGTCATATTTCCCTATTGTGTTGTGAGTATATATAGAGGGTAGGGTATGCTGTCCCAAGGTCTTCCACAATGTGCATAACTGCAGATTGTACCAAATTGTCACCTTTGATACAGTTACAATTCTACAAGACTGAAACCTTAGTGATCTTCGGTCAAGTTGTCTGTAAAGACAAAGAAAAAACATGGAACTACACCTGAGACTGTTTGAAAGACTGTGTCGAAAAAGTATGAACTTCGTTGAGTTTGAGAAGCCTTAAGTTAAATTAAGTTAAGCTGAAAAATAAGGTGATGGAAAGCCAACATTTCTCTCTATGGCCATGGATTACTTGCTGACTGATATGAATCAAACATCTAAATTCAAGCAAATCCTGTTGGGCCTCCCCATCCCTCTATTCAGCTAGTGTCTTAATTGCACTCCTGCCACAAAAGTGTTAATTACCCTTTACATTGAAACAACTGGCAATAAAGGCAGCCTGTATGGATGAAATGAGTTAGAAGACCTGTTATTATGGGTTGATGTACCCTTTGGCATCTGTCTGTGGGTTGGATTGAGGTGGTCAGATGGTATCAGGTTCCCTTGGCTGTAATTTTAGAGATGGTTATTGCGAAATATTCATTGGGGATTTATCAGGCCTCTTGAGAATCTATTCCCCTGCATATTACAAATGTAGTTTGTGAGAAAAGGCAATGAAAAAGCCAAGAAGACGGCCAAAAAAGAGCGAGAGGGACAGCTGAGTTGGAGATTGAGTGGAAGAGTAAGTAAGTAAAGGGATAATAGGTTAAAGAAAGGGAGGGTAAATCAATAAAAAGGCTGTGTACCGTCCCACGTGTTAGCGCCAGCTGTGTGTGACTGGTGTTCAGACGGAGGGGATGCCTGGGCTTGCTGTGATCACTGCTACAGTGGAATGCACCGCCAGAGGGCCAGAGCAGTAGAGACCCATACCTCTTATTTAACCTTTATTTTACCAGGTTAGTCTCATTGAGACTAGAAATCTCTTTTACAAGAAAGACCTCCTGAACATAATATTAGTTCCAGGGAAGTCTCAGAATAGTCATGAGACAAGCACACCATGGGCGGACTGGCCATCTGGCATTTTGGGCAAATGCCAGATGGGCTGGTCCATTTTTATCCCAGTGGGCCTATGTAACTCTGATTTTTTGTGTGCAAAATGATCATTGTTTGGCTAATAATGGCCTCAAAGGAAAAAAATGGCCTGTGTGGGGGACTCAACTAAAAAAAATGGGCCAGTGTGTCAGAAATGCCAGGACTGATTTCTGGTCCCAGTCCGCTCCTGAAGTCGAGAGAGGCTCTAATCTAGAGGTTCTTTCTTGAACGTTCTCTTTTAATTGTACTGTACAGTAGTAACCCCACATCTCACTTTATCTATCGCATTATTGAGCGGAGCTGAAAGGCTTGATGTTATACAATAGTTTGGTATCACAAAGATAGTAGAACTCTACCTGTAAGACACTTCACCAGACCCGCTCTTCAACTAAACTGGAACTGATCCACTGCAGGACTGAGCTTTTCCTCTGCTATGGTTGGCCTGCTGAACATTTGACGATGAACATGCATTTATGTTTGTATTACCATTTTTATTTCATGTAAGTTGAACTCATAATTCAGCACGTTGCTGTCATTTGTCCAATGTTCTGTTCAAAAAAACAGCACACATAAAAACATTCTCTCTCTCAGAAGAGATTTGTGCTGTGTAGCCTCACACACAGGAGTTGACGCACCGTAGTTGTCTGCTCAGAGAGCTTCTGAGATAGATAGGATACATTATGTTTGTCTGCTACCTTATCTGGCAAAGCCACCATGCTTGGGAAGATCATGTGTTTGGACATCTCCTCTCACCTGCCCGTCTTAAGATAAGAAGTTGTTATCCTCGAAAAGTGCTGAGTGACTGGTTAGACTTGATGGAATCCCCCCCCAAAACACACAGACACAAACATCTACACCACAGGCAATAGATACAATAGTTTTGAACAAATAAATATACATTCTTTACAGAATTTTCTAGTTATTTTTCCCAGGGACCCAGTGGAGTATCAGGTTATACTTGTGAGGTGTGGGGCTTGGCCAGCACTCTCTAGTGCTCCTTGAAATGAAAGAGTGTTTTTGTTGAGGTCATTAAACTCTGGGAATTTCACAGAAGCGCTAGATAACACAACTCTCTAGCTAACTGTTGACTTCAGGTCCTTGCAAATGAGAGAGCGACTCTACAGTAAACCCCTGGATGAGGCCAAGGTCCACAGGCACACTAAATAGAATGGACATTGCAACCCAGCCAAGTCAAGAATGTCACTTCTCAGATCTAGGATCAGATAACCCAAGCCCAAATCCTAACTGTAAGCATTGGAGGACAAATAATATCTGACCCTGTACCAGCATTTAGGTGCAACTTCTATCAACTCAGAATTGGGGACTGTGTGTTGCACACTCGTAGAAAAAAAAAGGTTCCGGTTATTCGACTGTCACCAT
Organism: Oncorhynchus clarkii lewisi; assembly: GCF_045791955.1. Lineage (NCBI taxonomy): Eukaryota > Metazoa > Chordata > Actinopteri > Salmoniformes > Salmonidae > Oncorhynchus > Oncorhynchus clarkii. The sequence continues at coordinate 18,183,712 of NC_092162.1, forward strand.
TAGATAACCCTTTTTGGTTCCAAGTAGTAACTCTTTTTGGTTTCAGATTGAGTCCTTTTGGGTTCCATGGAGATCCCTCAGTGGAAAGGGTTCCTCATGGAACCCAAAAGGGTTATTCTACCTGGACTCAAAAGGGTTCTTTCTACCTGGAACTTTTTAGTTTCTAGATACTGTAGGACCTTTTTTTCTTCTTCTAAAAGTACAGCATAAAGGCTTCCTTGTATTCCAAAGGGTGCAGAGAGATCTCAGGTATGCAGGCTGCGATGAGTTTCCATGAGAGATGAGGCACACCCCTTTTTTCATACGCATTTTAGGTCGGTTACTGTTTATGTCCACCCTCAACTCTCTCTCTCTCTCTCTCTCTCTCTCTCTCTCTCTCTCTCTCTCTCTCTCTCTCTCTCTCTGTGTCCAGTGTGACAAAACATAGTACATTCTACTGTACTGTATCTTATGGAACCCCTGTATCGTGGGCGCTCAATTTCTCTTCACAACCATTTTCAAAAGTTTCCCTGTCTCTCCTGTCTGAGACTGCGATAGTAACCCTGCTTGGCAACCCCAGGCCAGGCTGTTTCCAGACCTGCTGTTTCATAGACACTTAACACCTGCCTGCCTGTGGGTTTATGGGTCTACTACTGCCGTACGTAACCCAGAGACCTACACTATAGTATGTTTAGCTTGGGCACAGCATGAGTCCTTTGTCAAAAAGGGTTGTGTATTTACTGTAGGAGAGATGTCTTCAGAGAAGGTCTTATAAAGATTTAATCTGAGTAACTAAGTTAAGCACAACAGAAGTATGCTATTCAATGTGATGTGATGTGTGATCATTAGGGTCCCAAGTTTTCCTAACCAATTATATAGGGAGTTATTACTGGTTAGGCCACATGGCCTCAGCCAATGAGTTGCATTAATTTTAGGTGTGCCCCCTCACGTCTGACAGGATTTCTGTCAGGATTTCTGCTTTTCTCCAGAAGGTCAACCCCCCCCCCCCCCCCCCCCCTATATTTGTTTGCTCACCTAAGCGAAGGAGGTATCGATAGGCATGACCTAAGCATTTCCGCATTATCATCCCCTGCAACCAATAGATATTGAATAGAGGTTCTCAAACGGAATGGTGAAACTTTTAAACGTCTCTTCATGTTGCTGTGTCAGCATGTTCTTTTGGGGGTGATCCTCTATGTGATCTCATCAGAACCCAGTGCCCCATCAGTGTCAGTCTATTATGCAACTCTGTTTTGCGTACATTATGATATCCAGTGGGTGTCCACGAGAACACCGCGTGATCTGATCCTGATATGTAGTGGTTGAAACCCAATGTTCTCTCTTCAGTAGCCTATTGTCAACCGTCAGATAAGAGACTGCTGCCCGAGGGCTGAACTCTCTGGAGTCGTGGTCGCGTTGTTGTTTGGAGCCGGTTAGCCGTTGACAGATAACCTTCAGAGAAAGAGGAATGCATAGTGCAGACCCAGTTTGCTACAGTCAAAGGATGTCCACAAGACATGTACAATTAGACCACTGGCCATGGAGGTGGCTGTGCACTAATTCATGCGGACATCTTTTGACTGCAGCAAACTGGGTCTGGAAACTCGAAACTATGACCCTAATTAATATGTTAATTAATATGTTACTAAGTGACAAAGGCATCGGAACCACCAACTGATGAGTCTGCAGAACCGTTGTGGGGTTCATAGCGTTGGGATGTAGCTATTGCATGAAACGAAGATTAACATCTAGTTTTGTATTAAGGCTAGTGCAATACACTCCTAGAATTTTTCCCAGCTAGTGGGAAGTCAGGCTGCAACTCTTTGCTATTCTACTCGTTCTGAGCACTCTAACTTGTCGTTCTATTGACTATGTAACACTTGGATAAAAACGTGTCTCTATTTTATTTTCAGATATGCCATGGCCCTCTACAACCAGCATGTCTGCCCCGTGGATAACTGGTACTGTACTTTATAATCAACTCTCTAATGATAATGTTGACTCACCCATAATCAGTGTCATTATCTATAGCAGAAGGGGGAAAGGGGGATACCTTGTAAGTTATACAACTGAATTCATTCAACTGAAATGCATGAGCTCACCACATGTCATTATCCACAACAAAGAGAACTGATACTCTTTCAGTTGGTGTCATTTTTTTGGGGCTCAGAGATAGAGAAGGATCCCAGTGGGCACAACACGTCATTTCAACATGGATAATTGGGTAATATTTGGTTGGGACGTTGATCAATGAGATTAAAACCTATTTACCCACTCAAAGAAAAAAAGTCTGTGGAATTTCCATCCAACCATTTAAAAGCACAGCAAAGTTCAAATGGGAATACATTGTCAGATATTGTGTTTATTTGGTTGAATTGGAGACGTGAATCCAACATATCATTTGTGAACACGTTAATAGGCTATTTGTTGTATTTCAAAAGTTCTATTGAATTGTGTTTGGTTGTCAACGCAAACAAATGTCAACATTTGAAGGAGGTGTATCTTCTGCTTGGATAGTTCCACTGTGCCACTGACTTAGTCTGGTTTTTATTCCAGTTTGTCTACAAATGAAAAATTGATATGTTGGATTCACGTCTCCATTTCAACCAAACATCTAAGTTAAAGAATATAACTAAATCAAACTTTAAATGCACTTTCAATCAAGTTTGATTTGATTTAGTCCTATTCTTTAACTTTTATTATTTTTGGTTGAGATGGAGATGTGAATCCAACATATCGATTATTAATTTGTATAGGCAAGATGTAGTAGATTGTATCGAGTACAGTATATACATATGAGATGAGTATGTAAATTAATGTAGCATTCTCACATAGGTATTCCTCTTGTCCAGATGGATTAGGGCAGTGTGCAGTGTGGTTGCGATTGCGTCGTCTGTGGACTTATTGGGGCGGTAAGCAAATTGGAGTGGGTCTAGGGTGTCAGGTAGGGTGGAGGTGATATGGTCCTTGACTAGTCTCTCAAAGCACTTCATGATGACGGAAGTGAGTGCTACGGGGCAGTAGTCATTTAGCTCAGTTACCTTTGCTTTCTTGGGAACAGGAACAATGGTGGCCCTCTTGACGCATGTGGGAACAGCAGACTGGGATAAGGATGATCAGACTGGGATAAGGGTTGATGTTTATCCACGTAGATATACGTTGATATTTGGTTGCGTTGACAACCAAAAATAATTCAATATCACTAAATATCATTACATTTAAAATCAACTAGAGCTTTAAACTCTAGGATTGAATTGAAATGATAGTTGTTGTTGACTTTGTAAATGCTATATAGGCGTAAATAGCATAATTTATGAAATGAGTGATAAAGTATGGTCACATTTCATTTGTTCTGTTAAACCTACCCTTTGAAATCAACAGTGAATCTATTTACTTTATAACTGGAGACCTCTCAACAATCCTTCTCACAATAGCACCATGTTAATAGTACGTGACAAATATCATACAGTAGCTAAGCAGGGCTGGGCTTGGTTTAAACCTTGGATGGGAGACCTAAAGGTAGCTGTAGATAGATCCACTTTCCAAACGTTGAAGATCAGACGTTGTTTTAGGTTTGTCTATGTTGAAATTTGGTTACCATTATGACATAATCCTGTGGTTGAAATGTCACCCTCAAAAGACTCGCATAACAACAGTTGATTACTTTTTTCAAATTCAATGTATTTTCCACATAGATTCCACGTTGCAATACGTTGACAATTTACGTTGAAACAACGTTGATTCAATCAGTTTGTGCCTAGTGGGATAACGGTTGCCCAAACTTCAACTGTTGTGTCGTCACTGATTTGGTTTGTCATTGAAAATGGATTTATTTGTAAAGGTGATAACCCCAGAAAAGGTATTGTTGTTATCCTCGCAGGCCTGTAGGGTATGATGTTACGGCATAGTTTGTATCTACGTGGATAAACATCACACTAGGTACATGGTGTGTTCAGCAGGTCCTAAACACACCATGAATCAAATCAAAATCAAATTGTATGTGTCACATGCGCCGAATACAACGGGTGCAGACTTTACCATGAAATCCTTACGACCCCTTCCCAACGACGCAGAGTTAAAAAGGAATAATTAAATAAAACTAAAAATAGTAACATTAGAGGAATAAAATACACAAGAATGGCGTTATATACAGGAAGTACCAGTACAAGATCAATGAGCAGGGGGACGAGATATTTGAGGTAGATACAGTTGAAGTCGGAAGTTTAAATTCACCTTAGACAAATACATTTAAACTCAGTTTTTCACAATTCCTGACATTTAATCCTAGTAAAAATTCCCTGTCTTAGGTCAGTTAGGAACACCACTTTATTTTAAGAATGTGAAATGTCAGAATAATAGTAGAGAGAATGATTTATTTCAGCTTTTATTTATTTCATCACATTCCCAGTGGGTCAGAAGTTTACATACACTCAATTATTATTTGGTAGCATTGCCTTCTTGCCTCCTTGCTAGCACACACTTTTTCAGTTCTGCCCATATATTTTCTCTAGGATTGAAGTCAGGGGTTTGTGATGGCCTCTCCAATACCTTGACTTTGTTGTCCTTAAGCCATTTTGCCACAACTTTGGAAGTATGCTTGTCCATTTGGAAAACCCATTTGCGACCAAGTTTTAACTTCCTGACTGATGTCTTGAGATGTTGCTTCAATATATCCACATCATTTTCCTTCCTCATGATGCCATCTATTTTGTGAAGTGCACCAGTCCCTCCTGCAGCAAAGCACCCCCACAACAATGTGCTGCCACCCCTGTGCTTCACAGTTGGGATGGTGTTCTTCGGCTTGCAAGCCTCCCCCTTTTTCGTCCAAACATAACAATGGTCATTATGGCCAAACAGTTCTATTTTTGTTTCATCAGACCAGAGGACATTTCTCCAAAAAGTACGATCTTTGTCCAGTTGCAAACCGTAGTCTGGCTTTTTTATGGCGGTTTTGGAGCAGTGGCTTCTTCCTCGCTGAGCGGCCTTTCAGGTTATGTTGATATAGAACTCGTTTTACTGTGGATATAGATACTTTTGTACCTGTTTTCTCCAGCATCTTCACAAGGTCCTTTGCTGTTGTTCTGGGATTGATTTGCACTTTTCGCACCAAAGTACGTTCATCTCTAGGAGACAGAACGCATCTCCTTTCTGAGCGGTATGACAGCTGAGTGGTCCCATGGTGTTTATACTTGTACAGATGAACGCAGTACCTTCAGACATTTGAAAATTGCTCCCAAGAATGAATCACACCAGTGTAGGTCTACAATTTTTTTTTGTTCTTGGCTGATTTCTTTTGATTTTCCCATGACGTCAAGCAAAGAGGCAATGAGTTTGAAGGTAGGCCTTGAAATACATTCACGGGTACACCTCCTATTGGCTCAAATTATGTCAATCGCCTATCAGAAGCTGATTTTCTGGAATTTTCCAAGCTTTTTAAAGGCACAGTCAACTTAGTGTATGTAAACTTCTCACCCACTGGCATTTTAATACAGTGAATTATAAGTGAAATAATCTGCCTGTAAACAACTGTTGGAAAAAGTAAGAGCAGCATTTGATGAGTGTGTGTGCAGGTCTGTTTGTGTTTTGTCGGTATGCGTGTGTTTTATGTGTGCATATGTAGTGAATGTGTGTGGGTTTGTGTGGGAGTGTCAGTGTAATGTGTGTGAGTGAGTGTGTATGTAGTGTGTATATAATCTTGTGAGTGTGCATAGAATCACTGCAAGATAAGGTCAGTGCAGATAGTTTGGTTAACCTTTTAATGAACTATTTAGCAGTCTTATGGCTTGGGGGTAGAAGCTGTCTCGGAGAGAGAGCCGTCTTGGTCTGAGAGCCGATGCGCCGGTATTGTTTTCTGGACAGTAGCAGAGTGAACAGTTTATGACTGGGGTGGCAGGAGTCTTTCGCAATTTTTTGGGCCTTCCTCTGACACCGCCTGATCTAGAGTTCCTGGATTGCAGGGAGTGATTTACTGGGCTGTCCTCACCACCCTCTGTAGCGCTTTGTGGTCGAGGACGGTGCAATACCAAACGGTGATGCAATACTGTATGTCAAGATGCTCTTGATGGTGCAGCTGTAGAACTTTTGAGGATCTGAGGGCCCATGACAAATCTTTTCAGCCTCTTAGGGGGGGAAGAAGCGCTGTCGTGTCCTCTTCATGACTGTGCATTGTGTGTGGACAAGATATAATTGTACTGGAGTGGATGGCCGCCATTTTATGGGCTCCTGACCAATTGTGCTATTTTGTGTGTGTTTTTGTGCTGTTTTGAACTTTTTTTGTAGATAATGTTTCCGCCATCTTTTCCTATGATGGAAAAGAGCGTCTGGACATCAGAACAGCGATAACTCACCTCAAACTGGACGAGGATTTTTTATTTAATGAGTTGGACACGAAGGATATACTGCTCTTCCCGGACCAGGCCCAAATCCCCATCATTCGTATGAAGAGGAGACGCCATTACAGAGGTCGAAGAGCTTGATGCCTGGCGAGACTGCGTAGGCGAGTGGTTCATTTGCCTTTAGCCTCTGTTCTACAGGCGAACGCTGGAGAATAAACTGGATGAGCTCCGTTCAAGACTATCCTATCAAAGGGACATTCAAAATTGTAATATCCTATGTTTCACCGAGTCGTGGCTGAACAAGGACATGGACAATATACAGTTAGCTGGGTTTTCCGTGCTTTCGGCAAGACAGAACGGCAGCCTCTGGTAAGATCGTAGGTGGTGGTGTGCGTCTCTTGTCAACAACAACTGGTGCACGATCTTTAATATTAAGGTTTTGCTCGCCTGAGTTAGTGTACCTCCTGATAAGCTGTAGACCATACTATTTGCCAAGAGAGTTTTAATCTATATTCTTTGTATAGGTCTATTTACCACCACAACCAGATGCTGGCACTAAGACAGCACTCAACGAGTTGTAGAAGACCATAAGCAAACAAGAAGATGCTAATCCAGAAGCGGCGCTCTTAGTAGCCAGAGACTTTAACGCAGGAAAACTGAAATCCGTTTTATCTCATAAAAAAATATATATATATGGATCACCTTTACTCCCCACAGAGACACGTACAAAGCTCTCTCTCGCCCTCCATTTGGCAAATCTGACAATAACTATCCTCTATTCTATTCTGTCCTCCTGATTCCTGCTTAGAAGCGAAAACTCAAACAGGAAGTACCAATGACGCCCTCAATACGGAAGTGGTCCGATGAAGCAGATGCTAAGCTACAAGGCCCTTAACCACTGCGCCACCCGGGAGGCCCATCAAAAACATTTTAAAGTGAATATTTGTGTACTTGTTTGGCATCTTATTGGATTGTTAAAAACTAGCAACTTAAGCATTTCACCGCACCCGCTATAACATCCACTAAACTGTGTACGCGACCAATGAACTTTGATTGGAATTCCCTGTTTAAGGAGTGTCAGTAGAATGCTCCTTACAGTCAAATGTGCAGGTATAGTGCAGGTATGGGTTTGGAATAGTTGTTTGTTTTTACTTGGGCAGGTCTGCTGCTTGTGGGAATAGCTTGGAATTAATGTAGCACCCTGGCATGTTTAATCCCTGTTTACTTCACACATACCACAGAAGTAATTCTCCCACTCCTAAAAGAATTTGCATGCTATTGCCTTTCCCCAAAAAGTTGCTTCCCATCCCTGCTTTCCCATAATTAACCCATTACTCCTCTCTCTCTCTCCACATGCTCTCGTTTCTCCCCTCTCCCATACTATTTCTCTCTATGTTCTCCAAATTTGTCTCCATCTCCATCCTCTCTCCATTTCTCCCTCACCCTGTTTCTCTCATGCCTCACTATGTTTGAATAAGGCAGTCGGGCTCAGGAAGTCTAGAGGGGGGCCTTGTTGATGTAGGCTGAGAAAAGATGGACTATTCCCTCTTGTGAAACGAGCCAGCCATAAATTATCAAATTTCTCCCGAATTAATGTTGAATAAGCAGACTTGTTGAGAAGGTACGGTTTCTCTTGCCCTTTTGCAAGAGCTGGTTCATAACCGTTCAAAATCAGTTTGCTGGTTTGACATTTAAAGCACATACGTCAGCAGGAATTTTGGGGTTTTGATAAAGATTATAGAATTACTGAAATTGCTTCTGATTGTCTTGAGTGGAAGTCTACAACTGTGTGTGGCACTTTCTAGGTAAAATCAATGTGAGGCCGAAATAACATAATGGTCCCCTGTGTCCGCATGGGGAGACTTAAAAACATTCTACCTCACTTTATCATCACATCTCCTGCGCCACTAGCAGGCACAGATCAAGTGGCATGTGTCTAGACTCAAATGTATATCCTTGCCCCAGTCTGTAATCCCAACATGTTTCAAGTTCACCACCATTGTCCCTGTTCCCAAGAACTCCAAGCTAACCTGCCTAAAATACTATTGCCCTGTAGCACTCACACCTGTAATTATGAAGTGCTTTGAAAGGCTGGTCATGCCACATATAAACACCATCATCCCAGACACCTTGGACCCACTCCAATTTGTATACCGCGTCAACAGATCCACAGCTGATGAAAACTCAAGTGCACTTCACAGACTCTGGGTTCGCGCCCAGGCTCTGTCGTAAACCGGCCGCGACCAGGAGGTCCGTGGGGCGATGCACAATTGGCCTAGCGTCGTCCGGGTTAGGGAGGGTTTGGCCGGTAGGGATCTCCTTGTCTCATCGCGCACCAGCGACTCCTGTGGCGGGCGGGGCGCAGTGCACGCTAACCAAGGTTGCCAGGTGCACGGTGTTTCCTTCGACACATTGGTGCGGCTGGCTTCCGGGTTGAAAGCGCTCTGTGTTAAGAAGCAGTGCGGCTTGGTTGGGTTGTGTATCGGAGGACGCATGACTTTCAACCTTCGTCTCTCCCGAGCCCGTACAGGAGTTATAGCGATGAGACAAGATAGTAACTACTAAAACAATTGGATACCACAAAATTGGGGTGAAAAAGGGGTCAAATTTAAAATAAAATAAATTGTTTTTGATGTATAAATATTCTAGAAATCCTACAAGATAAAGTGTACTCTGATCAGTAGACAGACACATGTAATACAACAGTACCTGCCTCAGTACCTGCATCTTCCAAGCACCCATGTTCTTCCAAGCACCCATCAACAAATACTGTCATCCATCAAGTGGGAGGCTCCCATCCCACGTCATGCCTCAGCTGGCTTGTCGGGCTCCCATGCTTCTGCCGGCCAGGCAGGCTCCCATCCCATGTCATGCCTCAGCCGGGTTGTCAGGCTCCCATGCCTCAGCCGGCTCATCACGCTCACATCCTAAGTCATGCCTCAGACAGCTTGTCAGGCTCCCACGCCTCAGCCGGCTCGTCAGGCTCCCACACCTCAGCGGGATCGTCAGGCTCCCATGCCTCAACCGACTCGTCAGACTCCCATGTCCCAGCCGGCCCGTCAGGCTTGCCCAGGTGGGACTGGGGGGGGGGGTACTGTCACGCCTGCTCCCGCTCGCTCAAGGGCGCCAGACTGCCCATCATTACGTGCACCAGCGCATCTTTGGACTCACCTGGACTCCATTACTTTATTGATTGCCCTTCCTATATCTGTCTGTTCCTTGGTTTGATCCCTGTGTCAGCATTATTGTTGTTATGTTTCCCCTGTCCAGACGCTGTCCTTGTTTGTTGCTCCTCAGTAATTTATTAAATGTTCACTCCCTGCACTTGCTTCTCGTCTCCCAGTGTCTGTCCTCACAATAGTGTTATGCGAGATGTGTTTACTTTAGTAGTGGTGGGTGTTCGGTGGGGACGCATTCTGATCCAGACTTTGCATGAGTCGAAGCATAACTAATGGGTGACTTTATGCTCTCATCTCACCTCACAAAGGTCACACAGTCCATTCAGGATAGCCACCTGTCTAAGGCGGATTATGCAATAGTTCCATCTGCAAATATGCCTTAATAAGAAATACAATTCCCTCAGAAAAGTTATCCACTGGGCACAAATGTCAGTTCAACGTCTAGTTTTGATTTACATTTGGTTGAGTTGTCAACTAACATGAATTTAACGTGAAATCAACAAAAAAAGTTGGGTGAAAAAAAGTCTAAATTCCCTTACGTTGATTACTTTTTGAAAATCCAATCAGTTTTCCTTGTTGATGCAACTTCATCAAATTGTATTATTTTGTGGAAATGACATGGAAACAACATTGATTCACCTAGTTTTTGCCCAGTGGGTAAAGTATGTTCCATTTGATAGCAAAAGTGTAATGTAAAGGTCTATGTTTTTTTTTCTTCATCCAGGCTGTATAATCAGTCGTGTGAGGAGAAGCTGTCTCTACAGAGGGGTCCTGAGCTGTGCTGTACCCTGGACAATGTCCCACTCATCAGGTCAGTACCGTATTACACTGTCTGTACTAGAGGTCGACCGATTATGATTTTTCAATACCGATACCGATTATTGGAGGACCAAAAAGGCAGATACCGATTAATCAGCCGATTAAAAAACAATACTGAATTAACACTTATTTTAACTTAATATAAAACATCAATAAAATCAATTTAGCCTCAAATAAATAATGAAACATGTTCAATTTGGTTTAAATAATGCAAAAACAAAGTGTTGGAGAAGAAAGTAATATGTGCCATGTAAAAATGTGTGCCATGTAAAAAAGCTAACGTTTAAGTTCCTTGCTCAGAACATGAGAACATATGAAAGTTGGTGGTTCCTTTTAACATGAGACTTCAATATTCCAAGGTAAGAGGTTTTAGGTTCTAGTTAATATAGTATTTATAGGACTATTTCTCTCTATACCATTTGTATTTCATATATCTTTGACTATTGGATGTTCTTATAGGCACTATAGTATTGCCAGTGTAACAGTATACCTTCCGTCCCCCTCCTCGCCCCTACCTGGGCTCGAACCAGGAACACATCGACAACAGCCACACTAGCTAGCCATTTCACATTGGTTACACCAGCCATTAGGCTGATAGGCTTGAAGTCATAAACAGCGCTGTGCTTGCGAAGAGCTGCTGGCAAAACGCACCAAAGTGCTGTTTGAATGAATGATTACGGGCCTGCTGCTGCTCAGTCAGACTGCTCTATCAAATCAGACTTAATTATAACATAATAACACACAGAAATACGAGCCTTTGGTCATTAATATGATCGAATCCGGAAACTATCATTTCGAAAACAAAACATTTATTATTTCAGTGAAATACGGAACCGTTCGGTATTTTATCTATGGGTGGCATCCCTAAGTCTAAATATTCTTGTTACATTGCACAACCTTCAATGTATGTCATAAAGACGTAAAATTCTGGCAAATTAGTTCGCAATGAGCAAGGCAGCCCAAACTGTTGCATATACCCTGACTCTGCGTGCAATGAACACAAGAGAAATGACACAATTTCACCTGGTTAATATTGCCTGCTAAACTGGATTAGTAGTTATAAATAACTAGTGATTATGATTGATTGTTTTTTATAAGATAAGTTTAATGCTAGCTAGCAATTTACCTTGGCTTCTACTGCATTCGCGTAACAGGCAGCCTACTCGTGGAGTGCAATGGTTAGACCGTTGGACTAGTTAACTGTGCGGTTGCAAGATTGGAACCCTGAGCTGACAAGGTGAAAATCTGTCGTTCTGCCCCTGAACAAGGCAGTTAACCCACAGTTCCTAGGCCGTCATTGAAAATAAGAATGTGTTCTTAACTGACTTGCCTAGTTAAATAAAAGGTATAAAAAAATATTTAAAAATAATCAGAAATCTGCGCTCAAAAATACCGATTTCCGATTGTTATGAAAACTTGAAATCGGCCCTAATTAATCGGCCATTCCGATTTATCGGTTGACCTCTAGTCTGTACCTTGCTGTACTGTTTCATTCATATTTACCTCCGCACACTAACAGAAGCCTACACTGCATATGTACACAGTACCAGTAAACAACTATGCTACACTATATACAATTTGCCCTGTGAGTTGAGCTGCATGTTGTTTGGTTGAGGTCGAGGTCATCCATTATGTTAAACGAATGATCAATGCATCTGCCATTTACCAGTACACAAAGCAAGCGCATGGTGTACATGAAGTGAATGTACATAACAGGCAGCAAGGAGAGCAAGGTCTTCATGGCCTGTTGCTGCTGTCATTAAATATCCCCTATTGTCTTTTTCATCTTTCATTTTTTCACCTTTCTGTTTTCCTTCTTATGTAGCCTGGGTTTCACTAGTCTGGCTAACACCTAACTCTCAAAGTCCTCCTGACTTCAGAGTCTGGGATGGCTATTTGATGTTGTCGGCACAAAGTGTCAATGACGAAGGGGGCTGTGCTTTTACTGGTTTATGTCTTCCTCAAAAAAACATGCGAAGCAAAACACAGACCTCGAGCACCGCCCCCCTTCCATTACAACTGTTAGATTTTAAAATTCAAACAACGAGAGGTCTAAAATATTTAAGAGAGCCAATCAAACCCGCCGCACAATTTCTGAGCGAATATCGCATTAAAAAACTGCCTCCTTTCCAGACTAGTGTGTTCACAGCTCTCCCTGCGCCGTGAGTCACGTGGGTCGCCAGGCTAAGTTTTCTCCCCCTTCATCTACAGAATAACAGGAATATGTCTACACAACACACAGCTTGTCCTTGGCTGTGTGGTTTGTGCGTGTGTGTTTGTTAAATGTGTGTGTGTGTGCGTGCGTGCGTGCGTGCGTGAGAGAGAGAGATAGCGAGATATGCACACACTTACTGGCCTGGCACTGGCAGGAAGGGAAACATTTTGTTTAGTGGATCCTCTGTGAGCCTTTGAAACGTCACAATGGTGACAAGACAAATGTCAACAAGAAGTGTTATGCTTGATCTTTTATGAAGGCGTTAGTCTGTGGGTGGGTGACTGGGTTTCTGTGCACTGGTCACGGTTTTGTACTGTGAAAGGTTTTGACCTGTGTGTGGGAAAGTGAGATATTGTTTTTCCCATGTTCGGATTCTCTCAATGATCTACACATGCTCCTTGATCCATGCATGTTTTCCTCAATAACCTCTCATAGTCTCCTTCCTCTCATCTGCACGGATCTGAAAACACAGGATAGGTGAATGCAATGCGGTGGACACCTACGGGGACTTTTACATGTACAGTTGAAGTCTGACGTTTACATACACTTAGGTTGGAGTCATTAAAACTCGTTTTTCAACCACTCCACAAATTGATTTTTAGCAAACTATAGTTTTGGCAAGTCGGTTAGGTTACTTGTGTCATGCACATCTACTTTGTGCATGACACAAGTAATTTTTCCAACAATTGTTTACCGACAGATTATTTCACTTATAATTCACTGTATCACAATTCCATCATGAGAAAATCAATAGAAATCAGCCAAGACCTCAGAAAAAAAATTGTAGACCTCCACAAGTCTGGTTCATCCTTGGGAGCAATTTCCAAACTCCTGAAGATACCACGTTCATCTGTACAAACAATAGTACGCAAGTATAAACACCATGAGACCATGCAGCCGTCATACCGCTCAGGAAGGAGACGCGTTCTGTCTCCTAGAGAAGAACGTACTTTGGTGCGAAAAGTGCAAATCAATCCCAGAACAACAGCAAAGGACCTTGTGAAGATGCTGGAGGAAACAGGTACAAAAGTATCTATATCCACAGTAAAACAAGTCATATATCAACATAACCTGAAAGGCCACTCAGCAAGGAAGAAACCACTGCTCCAAAACCGCCATAAAAAAGCCAGACTACGGTTTGAAACTGCACATGGGGACAAAGATTGTACTTTTTGGAGAAGTGTCCTCTGGTCTGATGAAACAAAAATAGAACTGCTTGGCCATAATGACCATTGTTATATATGGAGGAAAAGGAGGGAGGCTTGCAAGCCGAAGAACATCATCCCAACCGTGAAGCATGGGGGTGGCAGCATCATGTTGTGGGGGGTGCCTTGCTGCAGGAGGGACTGGTGCACTTCACAAAATAGATGGCATCATGAGGGAGGGAAATTGTGGATATATTGAAGCAACATCTCAAGACATCAGTCAGGAAGTTAAAGCTTGGTCGCAAATGGGTCTTCCAAATGGACAATGACCCCAAGCATACTTCCAAAGTTGTGGCAAAATGGCTTTAAGGACAACAAAGTCCAGGTATTGGAGTGGCCATCACAAAGCCCTGACCTCAATCCTCAAGAAAATTTGTGGGCAGAACTGAAAAAGCGTGTGCGAGCAAGGAGGCCTACAAACCTGACTCAGTCACACCAGCTCTGTCAGGAGGAATGGGCCAAAATTCACCCAATTTACTGTGGGAAACTTGTGGAAGGCTACCCAAAACGTTTGACCCAAGTTAAACAATTTAAAGGCAATGCTACCAAATACTAATTGAGTGTATGTAAACTTCTGACCCACTGGGAATGTGATGAAAGAAATAAAAGCTGGAATAAATAATTCTTTCTACTATTATTCTGACATTTCACATTTTTAAAATAAAGTGGTGATCCTAACTGGCCTAAGACAGGGAATTTTTACTCTGATTAAATGTCAGGAATTGTGAAACTGAATTTAAATGTATTTGGCTAAGTTGTATGTAAACTTCCGACTTCAACTGTAAGTGCAGACTACGGAAAGAAGAGAAGGAACGAGTTTGAGAGTTTGATTTGGTTCTTTAGGATCCTTATTAGCCAAAGCAAATGGAGACAGCTAGTCTTACAGGGGACTTTAAAATGTCATACATTTAAAAACATTAACATGTAGTGTGTGTGTGTGTGTGTGTGTGTGTGTGTGTGTGTGTGTGTGTGTGTGTGTGTGTGTGTGTGTGTGTGTCTATCAGTTACATCAGTTACACATACGTGTCAGTACATACACACCACAAGTAGGTCACATGTGGGAGAGGCGTTGTGTATGTTTTTTGGAAACCAGATTTGATGTTCACTTGCGGCTTTATTGCATGGAAGGGTGCCACAGAAGGAGGGATGAATCAGTTGTAGTACTGAGCGTACTGAAATGCAGCCAATATTTCCAGCTGTGTGGTCGAGCTTGGCTTCCAAAGAATCTGCTCACCATGTTACCCATCTACATGAGGTTGGTCTGTTGCTTTTGCCAAGGGAAACATGGCCGGGTCTATTTCAGTACCGCAGAGTTCAGACACTAACTGATCCCTCCCTCCCTCTGTTTTCATTGCAGTAAGTGTGGCACCCTTCCCCCTGAGAGTTGCTTCTTCAGCCTCATCTGCAGTACCGGATCCTTCATGGGTATGTACCAGTGAAACTCATGTTTATTTTGAATAGGAAGGGTGATGCATCATAGGTCCATTATCAGCATGCGGTGTCGTCATCTTAATGCAACTCGTTTCAGATTTCAAAAAATATTTACAGCGGAAGCACACCATGGAATAATCTGAGTACAGCGCTCAGCGACCAAAACAAACCATACGGATACACGCCATGTTGTGGAGTAAACAGAAGTCAGAAATAGCATTATAAATATTCACTTACCTTTGATGATCTTCATAGGAATGCACTCCCAGGAATCCCAGTTCCACAATAAATGTTTGTTTTGTTCGATAAAGTCCATAATTTCTGTCCAAATACCTATTTTTTGTTCGCTCGTTTAGTTCACAAATCCAAATTCACAAGTTGCAGGCACTTAGTTCAGACGACAGTTCCATTACAGTTCGTAGAAACATGTCAAACGATGTATAGAATCAATCTTTAGGATGTTTTTATCATAAATCTGCAATAATATTCCAACCGGACAATTCCTTTGTCTTTAGAAATGAAAAGGAACAGAGCTCGTGCTAACGGCCGCGCGCGAGACTTAGCTCATGGCATTCTGCCAGACACCTGACTCAAAACAGCTTTTATTCGCTCCCCCTTCACAGTAGAAGCCTGAAACAAGGTTCTAAAGACTGTTGACATCTAGTGGAAGCCTTAGGAAGTGCAATCGGACCAAATTTTACACTGTATATTGGATAAGCAAAGGCTTGAAAACCTACACACCTCAGATTTCCCACTTCCTGGTTGGATTTGGCCATATGAGTTCTGTTATACTCACAGACATCATTCAAATGGTTTTAGAAACGTCAGAGTGTTTTCTATCCAAATATACTAATGATATGCATATCTTAGCTTCTGGGCATGAGTAGCAGGCAGTTTACTCTGGGCACCTTATTCATCCAAGCTGCTCAATACTGCACCCCAGCCATAAGAAGCTAATGCACTGACGGCACTGAGACCAGATAAAATGATTTGGTGGCAAAATGGCGGCAAATTGTTCGAGTTTGGATTACGATGTAGATCGATGACTACTCTGTTAGCTATCCACTCACTCATAGTCATACCCAATACACTGTACGTAACTGTCAGGGATGTCTGTAGTTCTGTCATCCTCTTTCACTGTAAAAGTAATAGTAGTTTGCTTCACTGGGCATCCCTAAATGTAGTTGTTAAAGCTAGATAGTTTGTGTTTATGTATTGATATGTAGGCTACGTGTGCCTTTTTAAAATGTAGTTCTGATGTAGTTCTGTCCTTGAGCTGTTCTTGTCTATTAATGTTCTGTATTCATGTTTTGTATGGACTCCAGGAAGAGTAGCTGCTGCTTTTGCAACAGCTAATGGGGATCCTAATAGAATATCAAAAATACCAAAAGCTCCAGGTCGATGTTTTTCCAGCTGTGGCTGTGAATCTAACAAGGTCTCTGTTCCACAAACAGAAGTCTATGCCCCCCCATGCCCCCCCTCGCCCCTTTTACTCCACCCCCTGAAAGGAGAACTTTCTGTGTGTGTCCCCCACTCCGACACCACATGAACTAACCGCTGCAGCCCGATCATGGGCAATTACAGCAGTGCTGTTTCTCTGCCAAAACCTCTTGAAACCAGCTATTTTGGTTGTTTTGTTTGTGCTTCAAAGCCAATCATGGACGCAGAGTGTATTGGCTTTTTTGGAATATTCATCCTTAGAAACCTTAACTGTCAAGGAATTTTCCCTATAAGGACTGCATTGGAGACCTAAAAAACCTATGATTAGCTTATACCCTGTATGATTAGCTTATACCCTGTTCAAATGGTCTCTTTTCAGATTGATTTATGTGCCAAAATGTTTGCCAAAGGGCATACAGTATGAACATGGATATATCATATATCTGGATCCATTACGGTGTATGTACAGTATTTGCAATTGTATCATTTGTACTGTCCTTACCAGTTTGAAGTTAGAACAAAGTTAGAATGGACAGGTTTTGAAGTGATTATTACATAACAGTCTTATCAAACAGTGCATTTAATACCCCCCACGGTTCAGTTTGTTTGAACAGGGCTCTCTTATGTCGGGGAGCGGTTAGAGGCACTGCTTGGGGGTTGAATGCGGCACAAAGTGCTAGCGATCACGTACTCAAACACGTGAACAAAGCACACCACCAGAAGCCACAAAGGGATGGTTCGTTTTTGTTTGAGCACACACACTGCGAGAGCGTTTACTTAACTCTGGCGCTTGGTGTGGAGTTGCGATGAGAAGAATGGTAACGTCTGAAACCCCGGCCACAAAGTAGATCCCTCACTGTGTCCTAACTAGTGAATTTGCCAAAGAATCACTAGCAAACAGGGATTTTTATCGCATTATCTGCTGTATTATCACTGTATTGACAACACGCACATCTAAACACTCGCTTGGTGGTGAGATGGACACCAGATGTGAACCTATTTCCATCCAATGGATTTTTGGGAGAACAGTTTGCTGCTCTTGGAAGTGCTGTACGGCTGCAGCAAAGTCTTCACTGGCCAGTTTCTTACAGAGCCATTAGGAATCTGCACACAACTTGGTTTCCAGTTCTTAACAACTCGGCAGAGACGGCACTTCTTGGCATAGTGTTATGCACATTCTATCTGCTTTTCCATCTTGCAACTCAATATCCAAGAGTGGACTACTCCCTACTCTGCAAGAGGTACATGTAGAGTGTTGTTTCTTGTTGATTCCATGCTCTGGCAGATTTGATAGTGAGCCGTCACCAGATGAGTGGTTCTGTCTGCTTGATAGATAGGTGAAAATAAAAATGTTTGTTTTGTTTCTCCTCCCGCCCTCAGTGATTTTGATAGGGCTGCTGCGGTATGCCCACGTCATAGAGAAGCACCAGAACTGTGTCCTTAACACTGCCGGCCTTTCCACTGGCTGGATCTGTGCTGCAGGACTCATTATGGTGGGCAACTTCCAGGTAAGAACAGAACTGACGTCACTCACACAGTGGAGCATCTCTGTCACTAAATGGCTCTTGTGAAGTGTTGGATGAAGGTGGAATGTGCTCAACTGTTAGAGGCCTGTGTTCAGGTTTGACCACTGTATAGGCTGTGTAGGCTACTGGTGTGGTCGATAGTAACAAGATGCAACTCCACATTTCTTAACTAAGGCAGCAAGTCCATTGTTTGTATGATTGCATAAGATTTCACTACTGTATTACATAAATTTAAAATAACTGATCACTATCATAGCCTGTGGGATTTTCACTACATCCGGGCATTGTAAATCACAATGACTTTATTGAAGCGGTGCTAGTTGTTTGATGTTCCCAGTAAGTCCTCAAAAACAGGGAAATTGTCCTCTGTGGGTGCTCTGTAGTCTGTAGAAAACATTCACTTTGACAGCTAGTTAATCCAAGTGCAGGTTGATGAGATGCAAGTGAAAGACCACTGAGAGATCACTGTTTTGTAGGTGGGTGCCATGGCAAACCAAGGTCTCCTTGGCCTCTTTCTAACATAGGGAAACAACATTCTCTTCAACATCACATACTGATTCTGTCAAATATCCGTAGACATCTGTTTTCTTTGAACCAAGGCCCATCTTTCTGGTGCGAAGCGCACCACTAAACCATTCCCCTTCAAGTTGTGATTTACTGGGAGGGTTTGGCCGGTAGGGATGTCCTTGTCTCATCGCGCACCAGCGACTCCTGTGGCGGGCCGGGCGCAGTGCGCGCTAACCAATGTTGCCAGGTGTGTTTCCTCCGACACATTGGTGCGGCTGTGTTAAGAAGCAGTGCGGCTTGGTTGGGTTGTGTATCGGAGGACGCATGACTTTCAACCTTCGTCTCTCCCGAGCCCGTACGGGAGTTGTAGCGATGAGACAAGATAGTAGCTACTAACAATTGGATACCACAAATTGGGGAGAAAAAAGGGGTAAAATTCACACACACACACACAAAAAAAAAAAGTTGTGATTTACTGATTGTAGAATGACAGAGGGGAGGAGAAAATTAATGCTCTGCCTACCAAGTATCTTCCAAATATTTACAGACAGTGCCTTCAGAAAGTATTCAGACCCCTTGATTTTTTCCACATTCTTTTTGCCCACTTAACCCAGAAGCCACCCGCACAAATGTGTCGGAGGAAACACCATACACCTGGCGCCCGTGTCAGCGTGCACTGCACCCAGCCCGCCACAGGGGTCACTAGTACGCAATGGAACAAGGACATCCCTGCTAGTTAAACCCTCCCCTAACCCAGACGACGCTAGGCCAATTTTGCGCCACCCCATGGGTCTCCCGGGCGCAGCTCGCAGCCCACAGAGCCTGGGCTCAAACCCAGAATCTCTAGTGGCATAAAAAATTAGAATAAGGCTGTTACGTTTCAGCCTTATTCAAAAAAATGTTTTTTAAATCTCAGCAATCTACACACAATACCCCATAATGACAAAGCGAAAACAGGTTTTTAGAATGTTTTGCAAATTATTACAAATAAAAAACAGATACCTTATTTACTTAAGTATTCAGACCCTTTGCTATGAGACTTGAAATTGAGCTCAGAGATGTTTTTACAACTTAATTGGAATCCACATGTGGTAAATTAAATTGATTGGAATTGATTTGGAAAGGAACACACCTGTCTATTAAAGGTCCCACAGTTGACAGTTCATGTCAGAGCAAAAACCACAGAGTTCCTCTGTGGAGATGGGAGAACCTTCCAGAAGGACAGCCATCTCTGCAGCACTCCACCAATAAGGCTTTTATGGTAGAGTGTCCAGACGGAAGCCACTCCTCAGTAAAGGGCACATGACAGCCCACTTGGAGTTTACCAAAAGGCACACAAAGGACTCTCAGACCATGAGAAACAAGATTCTCTGGTCTGTTGAAACCAAGATTGGCCAAACGCCAAGGTTCAAGTCTGGAGGAAACCTGGCACCATCCCTACGTTGAAGCATGGTGGTGGCAGCATCATGCTGCGGGAATGTTTTTCAGCGGCAGGGACTGGGTGACTAGTCAGGATCGAGGGAAAGATGAACGGTGCAAAGTACAGAGAGATCCTTGATAAAAACCTGCTCCAGAGCGCTCAAGACCTCAGACTGGGGCGAAGGTTACCCTTCCAACACGACAACGACCCTAAGCCCACAGCCAAGACAATGCAGGAGTTGTTTCGGGACAAGTCTCTGAATGTCCTTGAGTGGCCCAGCCAGAGCCTGGTCTTGAACCCGATCAAAAATCTCTAGAGAGACCTGAAAATAGCTGTGCAGCGCCACTCCCCATCCAACCTGACAGAGCTTGAGAGGATCGGCAGAGAATAATGGGAGAAACTCCCCAATACAGGTGTGCCAAGCTTGTAGCGTCAAACCCAAGAAGACTCAATGCTATTATCGCTGCCAAAGGTTCTTCAACAAAGTACTGAGCAAAGGGTCTGAATACTTATGTAAATGTTCATATTTCTGTTTTTACATTTTTTATAAATTAGCAAACTTTTCTAAAATCCCGGTTTTGCTTTGTTATTATGGGTTATTGTGTGTAGATTGATGAGGGAATTTTTTTGTCAATCAATTTTCGAATAAGGCTGTAACGTAACAAAATGTGGAAAAAGTCAAGGGGTCTCAATACTTTCCGAAGGCACTATATGCACTAGATGACTGAGAGGGGCACTGTTTTAAAGCCACTGCACCTCAATCCTGGCACTCCACTAATGTAAAAAAAAAATGATATTCTATTACAGACACCTTAATGCATACTTTTAATTTATATTATGTGAGCTAAGTTTTAATGTTACTTAATTTTGTCCTTAAACATTTAATTGAAATAATGTGGAATTCCATTAATTTCTATTCATGGTTTGCACCTCCATCACTCTGCCACTTCGTTGCCCTTATAAGGACGCTGCAGCCGTATTAATGCTTTATTTTACTTTACTATTTATATTTTTGACAACTTTTACTTTTACTTCACTACATTCCTAAAGAAAATTATGTACTTTTTACCCCATACATTTTCCCTGACACCCAAAAGTACTCGTTACATTTTGTATGCTTAGCAGGACAGAAAATGGTCAAATTCGCACACTTATCAAGAGAGCATCCCTACTGCCTCTGATCTGGCAGACTCCCTAAACACAAATGCTTTGTTTTTAAACGATGTCTGAGTGTTGGATTGTGACCCTGGCTATCCACAAATAAATAAAACAGGAACATTGTGTCGTCTGGTTTGCTTAATATAAGGATTTTTTAATTGTTCATACTTTTACTTTTACTTTTGATAGTTGTATATTTAAAACCAAATATGTTTAGACTTTTATTCAAGTAGTATTTTACTGGGTGACTCACTTTTACTTGAGTCATTTTCTACTAACGTATTTACTTTTACTCAAGTATGAGGTTGTAGTACTTTTTCCACCACTGATCCCTAATTCCTGCAGCTCTAGCTCTGTGCACTCTGGGTACTCCACAGCCTGGCTGTGGGTGCGGTCTCGTTCAGTAACACATTGTCTTCTTTCAACGCATCTGATCTCAATCTCCCCCACAGGCAATCATCTCTTTGTAGGCCTTCCAAAAACATCCCTCCTGATCATTTCTAGGCAGGCCTCTAGAAAGGCCTTTGGTAAGGTCTTGCAAACAGGAGGTTTTGGCAAGCTGCTGTGTTCCTACACTCAGTAGGCTTCTGAAGGTCAATCTCAGGACTTGGGCTCTTGTGACGGGAGGGAGCTGTCCTTATTCTGCCTAGTGCCCTGAAGAAGAGGACCATCCCTTGGAAAAAGAGGCCCATCCCACGTGGCTAGGGAAACCGAACATAGGAGCATATATTGTAGTGAACATAGTCTTCTGGAGTTTTCAAACTACTGGCCAATAGCCAGAGAGTGTACACTGCTGTACCTTCTTTTAAGCCACAATGTCTGCCTTTTGTGGCCATGAAGTAATACAGACATTCTAAATGCAGATTTAGATAAGAGAGTTTATTTTCATCACAATCACACTCTGTTCCCAGAGTTCTGAGGTTTTGTACATGTGCTGAATGCGATGGATAGAAGAGTGACTGGTCGACAGTGTTCGGGAGTTCCTTATTTGAGCTGTTCTTGCCATAATATGGACTTGGTCTTTTAACAAATAGGGCTATCTTCTGTATATCAACCCTACCTTGTCACAACAACTGATTGGCTCAAATGAATTAAGTAGGAAAGAAATTCCATGAAATAACTTTTAACAAAGCACACCTATTAGTTTAAATGTATTCCAGGTGAGAGAATGCCAAGTGTGCAAAACTGTCATCAAGGCAAAGGGTGGCTACTTTGAAGAATCGAAAATCAAAAATATTTTTAGATTGGTTTAACTTTTTGGGGGTTACTACATAATTCCATATGTGTTATTTCATAGTTGTGATGTCTTCACTATTATTCTACAATGTAGAAAAGTCAAAATAAATAATTATTGCGATAAAAACAGCTACATTGGACCTTTTAAGTGACAGTATTTTTGTGTGGGCATGTGCAGACAGGTCAGCAATGACAGCTCTCAAAAAAAAATGTTTGTGAAATCAACACCTTTTCACCACACTTGGGGTGTATTCAGCTGGTCAGTCTTTGTCATGAAAAGAGCGGGTGTTCTTAATATTTTGTATATTCAGTGTCATTTATATGCCTCTACCAGTTTGGACAATTGCTGTCCCAATTGTTGCGCAATTACCTCAGAGTTATACATGTGTCTGTGTGTGTGTGTATCGGGTGTGTGATGGCATAACAGGGAAATCCACGTGTGTTTACAAGCCATCGGGGGCCAGGTAGGGTACGAGTGCCTAAAATGTGCTGTGTCTGTACATATTTGTCTTCACACTTCTGTGTCCCACCAGCCCTGGTTGTGTGTGTATTCCTCCTCTTCTTGCTGGGTCCTGATTGGCCTGCAGACTCTCCTCCCTGGCCATGATGAAGGAGCCCTTCGCTTATATAATGAACCATGTGTGTGGGGGTGTGTAAATTACAGTCCTCACCATATGCATTTGGACAGTAAAGCTAACATTTTTATTTTGTCTCTCTACTTCAGCATTTTGGATTTTAGATAACATGATTGATATGAGTCGAAAATAAAGAATGTCATCTTTTATTTGAGGTTTTTCATTACATATCTGTTTAACCATTTAGAAATGAAAGCACTTTATGTATTTGGTCCCCCCATTTGAAGAAATCATAAGTATTTTGACAAATTCACTTATAGCGTATTGAAGTAGTCAAACATTTTGTATTTGGTCTAGTATTTGGTCTAGTATTTGGTCTAGTATTTGGTCTAGTATTTGGTCTAGTATTTGGTCTAGTATTTGGTCTAGTATTTGGTCTAGTATTTGGTGTCTTGCGACTCTTCAAACTTGTTTGCCGTTTGTTTTGGCTGTGTTTTGGGTATTGCTCAATAGTAACTGTATGGTGAAAGATGTTGGGTGTCATTTTGGAGTCACTTTGTAAGTGAGGATAGAAGGCATTCATTTGGACGCTGCCATGATTCGGAAAAATCGTGAATGAATCATGAATAATGACGAGTGAGCAAATTACAGAGGCACAAAGATGAGAGGATAATCTGTTGTTGTAGCCGCTGTAATTTTCATACTCATGATTATTCATAATCCGTTCAGGAATTTTCTTAGTCGTGGCAGCATCACAATGAATTTAGAAGTGTTCAGAAACATCTTCTCTGCTCATTTAAAAAGAAAATCACTCCAGACACCATTCATTTACGTTTCAGGAAGACATACAGACAACAGATATATATGAAAATACCCTAAAATAAAATATGACATTCTGTACTATCATTTGATCTCAAATCCAAAATTCTAGAGTATAGAGACAACATTTTTATTTTAGCTCCACTATCCCAATAAGTATGGTGAGGACTGTATGTACATGTACATGTGTACTATTTGGTGACAGTGTGTACCCATGAAGGTTAACATTTTTGAACACTGTTTGTCACAGTGCCAACAGGGCTAAAGCCATAGTGGATGTGAGGAACTACTTCAGCACTTTTGACATATCACCCGGTGTTTGTGGATGGGATACACCTACGCGGGGAGTTTATGTATAGCAGGAATCCCTTTACAAGAGTGACTGTTATCCGGTTGAGAAACAACTCCAAGCTCCTTCTGCCATAGGCACCTTTGAGAGGATTCGATACTCGTAATGCCATACAGTAGAAGCTAGGAGTCTGTTTGGTACTGGGAATAGGTTACTGTAGAATCTGTAAAGTATCTCACATGTCACAAAAATTTGGACAACCCTACTGTCAATCTTATTCCAGGTGGTTAAGTGAAGGCAGACTGTCCCCCAGCTAAAGAAAACTCTAGAAGGTCATGAACTCTAGACCTGGTGCAGGTTCCCCACCCTGTGGTTTTGGAGTGTGAACATCTCTACCACCTCAGCCTATCATACAGTTGACCTTATTGTATTTGTGTAATCAATATACTAAAGAGGATTCTCATACGTCAATACAGGGGTGTGTTTCAAACTTTCAACAGCATACATTGGTCACTTTTTTCTAATTTAGCACACAGGAACTAGAGGCCATGAGTAACTTGGTCAAAAATAATTGCACAGAGTGGCCTATAGATGGCGCTGTTATAAGTAGTCTTACTTCAACCCTCATATCCGTTACCTTGTTTGACCTAGAGACTTGAACTTTTGCATGTAGGTGCTTTTCCTCATGCTGAACAAATTTGCCTCAAGGACTCATAAGGTCCGCCAGGATAGATTTTCCTCCATCTTGTAGCCCATGGTACATCTCTTAACTTAGTTTGATAAAAGCTAAGGGATTGATTAAGAGATGGCTGAGTTATTGATAAATTAGGATTTCAGATTTTACGTGTCTTTCGTAAATCTTTCGTAAATCCACCCCACAAGGCCTAACAACATCAAACTTTTTAGGGTCATCAAAGCTATTGCCACGATGGACCAAGTTAAGTTTGACATTGATATCTTAAAAATTAAGGAAACTATTAACAATTCACTTTTTGACTATGTAATGCTAATGCTTAAAATCATAATACAAAATCTCTCATGGACTAAAAGTCAGATTCACTGCAAATTTGGTCTTTGGACTAATCACAATAGCCACTAAATATTTTGAGAAAATAACATTGACGCATTCAAAGACGGCCACATTATATCGGGCAGATGCATATTAGCACATGGCAGAGTTATTGACAAATCAAAAAACAGATTTTTTTGTGTCCATTTAAACCACTGTAAATCCGCTCCATATTGGCCTATCAACTTGAAACTTGTCATAGCAATCATAGACCTCACTACGATGAACCACACTGAATTTGGTATTGATATCTAAAAAAACTGTTATCTAAAAAACTCACTTTGTATATGTAACGCTAATGCTCAAAATCATCCGCAATCATCTTCTCCTCATGAACCATATGTCAGATTCACTCCATGTGTTCTATTTTGACACATTACATCAGACTTGAATGCTTTTGAGATTGTCGCTCCATTCAATATATAGCTCAATAGATTAAGTAATGACTTTAAGAATGATTACCCGCTGCATTCAAAGATAACCAACTTACAGCATTTGTGTCATCCTTGTGGTATTGAGAGAGAAACATGGTAATGCTTTCCCTAAGGGCATATAAAGGAAGATAGTTCCGACATGATAGAGTGCTCGCTTTCTTATCCAACTGATCTGGTGTCCTTTCTGTCATCCTGTGATCCCCTGTTCATTGCTGCTCGCAGCTGTCTTTTTGAATGGTTATACTGAAGCTCCTCTGGTTTAGAGTGTTATTCTGATCCATCCATTGTTCTCTTTTCCTGGAAACGAGTCCTTTTGTGTCAGAGTAATACCCTGTTGACAGTGACTATACTCTCCGCATAGGAGAACCCTTTGAATAACCCTTTTTCGGTTCCAGGTAGAACCCTTGGGATTCCAGGTAGAACCCTTTTGGGGTTTCATGTAGAACCCGTTCCACAGCCATAAGGATTCTCCCTGGAACCAAAAAGGGATTCTCCAATGGGGACAGTCGAAAGAACGGTTTTGGAACCCTCTTTTCTAAGAGTGTAGTGTTGTTGGGTCATGCTCACCCATGCGTGTGTGCGTGCATGCGCTTCTGTGTCCGTATGTGCGTTTGAAGTACACGTACGTCCATCTATGTGTCGTAAATAAACATTGATGTAATTGTGTTCCAGGTGGATTATGCCAAAGTGCTTCACTACGTGGGTGCAGGGGTGGCTTTTCCCACCAGTATCCTGTTTGTGTGTCTGCAGTCAGCCCTGACCTACCGGCTGGCGAAGACCCAGAGAGAATATAACGTGGGCCACCTTCGACTGGGGATGAGCTTGCTAGCCTTCATCACCCTGGTCTTCAGTATCCTTTACACTGGTCGTCACTGTAAGAGAGAGAGAGTCAGAGAGACATGAAGGAAGTACGTATGTGTTACATGGCCCCCTGCTGGATAAAGTGTGTGTGTGTGTGTGTGTGTGTGTGCACGCAAAGTGTGTTTCCACATGCTATCTCTCAGTAGTCCCTCTGTCTAGATAGGTGCTGTTGTTCTCCTTAACCCTCTGTCCCTCCCAGGCGGTGTCTTCTTTGTCCAGGAGAGCTTTGCCCTGCAACACGCCTCCGCCATCTTTGAGTGGCTCTTCTGCATCATCATCATGCTCTTCTTTGGGACCTTTGCCTTTGAGTTTGGGGACATGTCCGGGGATACCCTTATGGTGCTGGCCAGAGGGGGTGTCCAGGGCTTTTCCAGCAGTGACCACAAGGCCGAGGAGGCAGGAGGGCCCAACCACCACTACCAACCAGATGGCATAGCAATGCTGTAGGCCTATCAAAGGCAGGCTTCTGTGCCCACTGACCAATCACAAACAGGGTTGGAGTGGGAAGAGTGGATCACTGACCAATCACAGACCACCAAAGGGCATGAGGACGACACACCCTCCAAATGGACCTGCTCGGTATTGCACATAGCTAAAGCACCCAAAGCTTTTCTAACCATTGACCAAAGACTAATATCATGTTATTGCCATATTTGCACTGCGTTGCAGTAGACAGTACAGGGTGGATTGCAAACATATGTTACAAGTGCCTTTTGGAAGGAACACAGGCAGGTGCACACACACACACACACCTTCCCTGTCTTTTCCTTTCATCAATACGTAATCACTCTTGATTACGAGAACTTGTTCGCTTGCCGTGAATCAGATCCAATGTCTTGATTGAGTGCCTGAAAAATCTTTAATGACTAAGCAGAATATGGCTGGGTCAGTACCTGTGTTATTATGTTTGGCCATTCAGACACTGAACTCTGCATCGCATTGTTTCTACTCAGGAAAATCTGTTACATCACCAGCTGTTCAGTGCCTTTTAACAGGAACTTAAAGGGAAGTTAAAGTCAAACAAAAGAGGTATTGTTGTTTTCTGTGCTCAGAGATATTTGTTTTATATCAGAGGTTTGATTGTTGTATTGTATGAAATATAAGCAAATAGGGTAAAGGGAGGTTCGGTTCAGGTGCAGTGACCCTTGTTGTTTCATTTTGTGAGGAGTCTGAAAACCTTTATTTGGTGTTGTGTGTTACACATTGAAACCAGTAGAGGGCCCCCTGATCAATGGTTTTGTTGCAGTGTCATCCGATGCAGAGAAAGTGTTACAGTGAGAAAGGAAGCAAACAAGAGAAGTGAATCACTTTGAACGTGTATCCTTGTACCAAATTGATGACAAGAAGAAGAAATGTTAATACAAACATGTTATTTTATGTATGCTGTTCAATTCTTCAGGTATTAATGCAAATATAGACACATTTTTTACTTGATCTAAATCTGTCTATTTATCGTCTAGAATCTGTTTGTTTTTTTTTATCTCTGAGCTGTCTTCTATCTAGTCAATGTTTCATGCCAATCAGATCAATTGCTGTTCAAGCAGGCAGAGATACAAAATGTATCACACCGGCTATGACAATTAGCGTTTTGAAAGTTCCATATCTCGAAAACTTGATTTCTGACATGCAAGGCATTTTGGGACTGTGTCAACAGTGGACTAATGAAACAAATACCAATAGATAGTTTGAGTGGATTATTACTTTAAGGCATTATCAATGCACCAGCAAAGAATAAAACCCTTTTCTGAGAATGAACTCTTATAGAGACTGATGAAAAGACGTATACAGTTCATGTTTTATTGTTCAAAACCCTATTTACATTTTCCTGTTATCTATTGACAAACTGTATTTGAAGGATCTGAGTTCATCTGGTTTCCGAGCAGTTACAGCAATCGGGACAAGGTAACAGCACTGACACAACATTCTCAGACGTTTTTTTCTACATTGAACCAAAATGTGGCGACATACCATTTTACTCTAAACCCTTCACGCTCAGAAAAAGCTAGCCCTGCCTCTGGTAATATCTCTACAATAAAAGCGTTCTAACATAAAAGCATGTAGAAGTCGTGTGTCTCTTTCCAAGAGATTTTGTGTATTAGTGCCTTGATTTGAACGAAGCTTCACAAAGCACTCAACTATACTATTGAACCTCTAATTGATCAGCCTTACTTGAAAACCCTTCCCTGAATTTTGTTAGAAAAAGTTTGGATAAAAGGAATTAAGAAGGAACACCACTTCACATGTCAATCACAGCATGTCAAATAGAGTGTAGTTAACAGGTGTTCTTTGATGGTATCAACTAGTATTAAAAGACCCAGTGCAGTCAAAATAGTTTTCTGTGTTTTGTATCATATTGTTGAAAATACAATACTCTCTGCCAATAACAGTTATTTTTCAGGATGCATATCCTTTCCACATTAGGCCCCTCCAATTAGGTCCCTCACTCAGACCACTGTTTTTTGCTCACAAAAAAAGCTATTTGACCATTTTAATTTGAACTACTATAGTAAGGTGTTTAATTGTTACCCACATTCTTTTTGATATTGAGATAATTTTAAAAAACAGCTGCATTGGGCCTTAAAGTAAATGTAACTGCTACGTAAAGTATGGCTATTCTACCTTTAGATTTGGTCATTTGCATAATAACAACAGGCGGTTTTAGCGGTTACAACAGGACAAGTGTAGTTAACCCAATTTCTTTTTTATCCATGTTTTAGGCATTACTGAAAACAAACAAAAATGAAAACTGCACCAAAAAGGAGGTTGTGTTTGTGAGACAAGCCACATGTATGGGGGTGTGTAGTATATGTTAAAAATACTTTGAAAATGCCAATCAGCCATCTCACATATCTGATGGCCATTGAGGTCATAGCCACCGCCCCTTATCTTATGACCGAGATGTTTGGGTTTTCAGTTTTCAGCCAAAGAGAGAGCGAGAGAGAGTACACTCCCCCTTACTCCAACCTTGCCCACCCTCCCCTGTACCCCTAACAGCTGCCAGCATGGCTGTCGTGTACTGGTCAACATAGACAGCTGCCCATGTCACCGTTGCCCGTTGCCTACCGCACCACACACTAGAAGTTGAGGTTCTTGGCCACCTCCCAGGGAAACTCCTTCCTGCCAAAGTGGCCGTAGCAGGCCGTCTTCTGATAGATGGGCCTTTTCAGGTCCAGGTCTCTGTGGACAAATATCCAGCAAGGTATTCCAGTCAAATCCCATTGCTGCCACTTAGTGTTGACGACAGGGAATATTTACATACACACGAGCACACAAGACTAGAACAATAAGATTTTCTTAGCATGTGACCTGATCAGGAAAAACTCTGGAACCTATTTGTTGCTTATAACTAAGGCCCAGAATTTCTCATGGCCTGGTTGAGTGATCAGGAAAAACTTTATGTATGACTGAGGGGAAATTGACAAGAATATTGTCCCACCTGACAATGACCCCAGGCCGGAGGTCAAAGTTCTTGTTGACAATATGCAGCAGCTCCTTCTCACTCTTCTGGGAGGACCCATAGGTGAACAGGGAAATAGACAATGGTGCTGCCACTCCAATGGCATAGGACACCTGGATCACAAACACGCACAGGATATCAACTCCTCAGTTCCAATAGAAATGACAGGCATTGTTTACTTCGGTTCGGTTGACAGTGTCCAAAGTTTAGAGAAGTATACGGTTGAATCTCTCACCTGCACCAGCACCCTCCTGCACAGATTGGACTTGACCAGGGACTTGGCGACCCAGCGTGCGGCGTAGGCGGCAGACCGGTCCACCTTGGTGTAGTCCTTACCAGAGAAGGCCCCGCCACCGTGGGCACCCCAGCCACCATATGTGTCCACAATGATCTTCCTACCGGTTACCCCAGCATCACCCTTTCATAAACAGAGATGTATGAATGTTTGAAAGCGGACAAAGACAGGTTGTATCCTTCACACATATGAAATGATGAACTCGTCATCAATAAAATAAAATGATTCAAGCAGATACTTTGCGTGTTGACAGGCTATGGATTCTACACGGATCACCACCCAGACACTACAAAGACCCAACCATCCTTTGTAACTGAGCTGCTGGAGAGGAAGGAACTCTTACTGATAACTTGAAGTGAACTGGAAGTAGATAAAGTAAGGTCAGGAGATCTCCTTAGTGGAGGGAGGAACAGCCACCTTGGCTTAAAGAGGTGAGGGGGCGGCAGGTAGCCTAGTGGTTGAGAGCGTTGGGCCAGTAACCGGACGGTCGCTGGCTCGAATCCCCGAGCTGACTAGGTGAAACATCTGCCGATGTGCCCTTGAGCAAGGCATTTAACCCTAAATTGGATAAGAGCATCTGCTAAATAACTAAAATGTAAAAAACCTATGTGGCCTCTAATAGCTCAACCGGGATTGTTAGAACCTAACAAATGGGACCATGATAATGGTTACCTGGGGCCCGCCAATCACAAAGCGTCCGCTGGGCTGCAGGTGATAGATGGTGTTGTCGTCCAGGTACCTGGCCGGCACAACGGCCTTGATGACCTTCTCCTTCAGTATCTCCTTCTGCTCTTCCAGGCTCACGTAGTCGTCGTGCTGCACTGAGATGACCACTGTGTGAACTCTACGAGGGATCACCGCCCCGTTCTCCTGGGTGTAGTGAACTGTCACCTAGAGAGAAGGGGCGTGAGGGGAGAGTTTTCCAGCCCAGCACTAACACATCTTTAAAATAATATCTAATCAAATGACTAATCTTCATTCTGAGCCATACTTACTTATATCAGGTGTTACTGTTGGGCTGGAACAAAAGCCTGAGAACTGCGATAAAATCATTGTGTTGGGGGATTTTAATATTCATGTTGACAAAGAATCTGACTACAAGGCCATTGAATTTATTAATATTTTGAGCTCTATGGACTTTATCCAACATGGTGCTGGGCCCACCCATAACCACGGCCATACTCTGGACCTGGTTATTACCAAGGGGCTTTCTACTGACATATCCTCTATTGTTGATGTTACTTTATCTGTATTTTTTACTACCTTGTTGCCCATAGCACAGGGTATTACTGAATGCATTCTTAAGAAACATTATTTTACCTCTGAAGTTGCCACAGATTTTATTGAGTGTATGAACAATACTCCTCCACCTATTCTGCCTTCCTCTTGTGATAACTTTAATAGCAAACTAAGGGCAACCATTGATGCCATAGTTCCAGTTAAGTTGAAAAAGGACACATCCAAACGCAGCCCCTCGGATGAGTGAGGAAACAAATAAATTGAAGAGAAATTACAGGAAGGCAGAGCGCAAGTGGAGAAATTCAAAGTTGCATGTCCATTATGATACTCTGAGAGAGCAACTTGGCACATACAGTACCAGTCAAAGGTTTGGACACACCTACTCATTCAAGGGTTTTTCTTTATTTTGACTATTTTCTACATCGTAGAATAATAGTGAAGACATCAAAACTATAAAGTAACACATATGGAATCATTTAGCAATCAGAAAAGTGTTAAACAAATCAAAATCTATTTTATTTTTGAGATTCTTCAAAGTAGCCACCCTTTGCCTTGATGACAGTGTTGCACACTCTTGGCATTCTCTCAACCAGCTTCATGAGGTAGTCACCTGGAATGCATTTCAATTAACAGGTGTCCCTTGTTAAAAGTTCATTTGTGGAATTTCTTTCCTTCTTAAAAGCATTTGAGCCAATCAGTTGTGTTGTGACCAGGTAGGGGTGGTATACAGAAGATAGCCCTATTTGGTAAAAGACCAAGTCCGTATTATGGCAAGAACAGCTCAAATAAGCAAAGAGAAATGACAGACCATCATTACTTTAAAACACGAAGGTCAGTAAATACTGAAAATTTCAAGAACTTTGAAAACGCTTTGATGAAACTGCCTCTAACAAGGACCGCCACAGGAAAGGAAGACTCAGAGTTACCTCTGCTGCAGAGGATAATTTCATTAGAGTTACCAGCCTCAGAAATTGCAGCCCAAATAAATGCTTCACAGAGTTCAAGTAACAGACACATCTCAACATCAACTGTTCAGAGGAGACTGCGTGAATCAGGCCTTCATGGTCAAATTTACCAAGAAGGAGAGTGGTGGAGTGCTGCATCAGACGACCTGGCCTCCACAATCACAATCAATTGAGATGGTTTGGGATGAGTTGGACCACAGAGTGAAGGAAAAGCAGCCAACAAGTGCTCAGCATATGTGGGAACTCCTTCAAGACTGTTGGAAAAGCATTCCAGCTGAAGCTGGTTGAGAAAATGCCAAGAGTGTGCACCTGTTGTTTTACGAAGCAAGTGACAAATAAAATTAGATTTGATAGATCTCCTGCGCCAAGATGAAATGTGGCACACTTCACTTTCGTCGCCACTGAACCCCTGGAACTCCAAATAGCACTTGAGAGTTCTCAGTTCTCAGATTCCAAAAAAAAAAACACTTTAGTGCTGAAGCTTTTCCCAAGGGCCCTTGTGGGACAGATGGACAACGGTCTCCCCTAAAGACCAATGAGAGTTGTCCATGGGAAGATGGGGGAGGAGAGTAAAACAGACCACGGAAGAGTCCAGGCCTTGGAATCCATGTTCTCAATGTCATCATGGTCACGGTATAAACCAATATCTATGACTGGGTTCAGTGTAAACACAAGAATAGCTTCCAGTCCATTTGACTTTAAAGGCAATCACCTTGACTTGTGAGGATGTGCACATGAATGTGTGTGTGTGTGTGTGTGTGTGTGTGTGTGTGTGTGTGTGTGTGTGTGTGTGTGTGTGTGTGTGTGTGTGTGTGTGTGTGTGTGTGTGTGTGTGTGTGTGTGTGTGTGTGTGTGTGTGTGTGTGTGTGTGTGTGTGTGTGTGTGTGTGTGTGTTTATTAAAGACTGGATATTGGAAAGCAAGGGACAGTGGGTCTCCAAAAGAGGTGAGCTCCTGTTGCATTGAGAGGGTTCATGTTCAATGGCCATTTATGAAAACACCTAACTGATGTATAATGGAATGATAACAAAGATCGGCTCCAGGCTCATCAGTCAGAACATAACCAGGGATGGTCAAAAATGACAAAATACCGGAAAGATCAATGTATCATAATAAACTACAAAATACTTGTATTTTGAAATGTATTTAATTAAAATACATGTATTTGTATGTTAAAATACGCAAATACATTTGCAATTAACCGGCCAGAACAGCAACAACCTTCTCAGTAATGTCTACTGAAACCTTTGACTTGCTATGACTGTGATATGTTGTTGTTATTCTGCCTTAGTTGAATGCACTCACCGTAAGTCACTTTGTATAATAGTGTCTGCGAAATAACCTAAATGTATATATCAAAATGAACTGCAAAGCACACTGGGTACTATTATTGGCCTTATAATGTCAAATCTAGATGGGATACAGTTTAACTTAATTCTCCTAGCCTGCTACATTAATTTTCCTAACCTGCTGCGTAAGTTCTCCTTAAACCTGGTACGAAAAGTCAGTTTTGCTGTATCCCTTCTAGATTGTTTTTTTTCGGGGGGGGGGGAGCTCATTCAAGTAATACACAGCATGCTTTGCAATTGTCCATTTTTACACACACATTTATATTTAGTTAATTTTGCAGATGGTCTTATCACACCATAGTGCTATCAAACTTCTGATACCAATCATGGGTGAAAGGGGGGCCACAAAATGGTGAACCTCTAAAAAAATCAGTGTAGAAAAGTATTTTGTAAATACAAATTACAGCTCTCGAAAGTATCTTGTTACAAAATACATTGGAGTGTAGTTCAGCCCATGGTAATACAATTGACAACATACTCAAAAGTTATTGAAATGCATATTTCAAATACATGGATCCGAAATACTGCCCATCTTTGAGCTTAACCATCATCATACCTGTGTCTTGGAGTCAGGGCGGAGCCAGGGGACAGTGCCGTTCCGCCTCAATTCAGCCATCTTGGCATTGAGTTTGTGGGCGAGGACGATGGTGAGAGGCATGCACTCCTCGGTCTCATCAGTGGCATAGCCAAACATCAGACCCTGCAAACCAAGCACAGGCAGTTTAGAATAACATCACCTCACACACCTAATGCCTCAGACCCCAATTGTTGAAGGATCTGTTTAATCACCTGGTCTCCTGCTCCAATGTCATTCTCCATCCGGTCAATGTGAACTCCCTGGGCGATGTCAGGGGACTGCTGCTCCAGAGCCACCAGCACGTTACAGGTCTTATAGTCAAAACCTGAGGGGAGTGAAACATGACATGCAATAACTGCCATGTGGGCCGGATTTAACTAACTTAATCTGGCCCTGCCTGGGTGGGGGGGTGGGTATGTTGTGCACACCTGGGCTATGACAACTCATGATGAAAAGAAAAGGGTAGTGGGAGGCCAATGTCATATATACTGTACTAGGGTAGAGGAAATGATTTATCCTAGTCCAATATTACCTTTATCTGAGTTGTCATAGCCGATTTGCCTGATGGTATCCCTCACAATCGTCTGGTAGTCCACGTTGGCCCGAGATGTAATCTCCCCGCAGAGTAGCACCATGCCGGTCTTACACACAGTCTCTGTTCACAACACACAATGGTTAGAATGCTGACCATATGCCTGATGATCATACAACGAGTGTACAAAACATTAGGACACCTTTTTGCACCCCCTTTTTGTCCTCAGAACAGCCTCAGCATGGACTCTACAAGGTGTAGACGTTGACTCCAATGCTTCCCACAGTTGTGTCAAGTTGGCTGGATGTCCTTTGGGTGGTGGACCATTCTTGATACCACAGGAGGACGGGCTCGTGGCAATGGCTGGAGCAGAATGAGTGGAATGGTTTCCATGTGTTTGATGCCATTCCATTAGCTCTGTTCCAGCCATTATTATGTGCCGTCCTCCCCTCAGCAGCCGCCACTGCTTGATACACACCAGAAGCCGTTGAGCCTGAAAAGCCCAGCAGCGTTGCAATTCTTGACAGAAACCGGTACGCCTGACACCTACTACCATACCCCATTCAAAGGCACTTAAACCTTGTCTTGCCCCTTCACCCTCTGAATGGCACACATACACAATCCATGTCTCTACTGTCTTAAGGCTTAAAAATCATTCTTTAACCCGTCTCCTCCCCATCATCTACACAGATTGAAGTGGATTTAACAGGTGACATCAATAAGGGATTATAGCTTTCACTTGGATTCACCTGGTCAGTCTATGTCATGTTCATAATGTTTTGTACACTCAGTGTACATTTTCCTGAAAAGAGTATAACATTTTGAGAAAGACGGCCCGTCGTTTCAGTAAATAATCCATGCTCAGGCCAAAGACTGAAGAACTTCAACAGCATCTGGGTCTGTATGAATCAAGCGTCTCAAAATAGGAGCGCTCATAATCATTGTGAACTTTTAGCCAAAGGTGATCCTAGATCAGCACTCCTCCTACTCTGAGACGCTCACCAACAGGAAATGTGACTTATTGTGTGGATTATAATGATAATTTTTGTAGAGGGTTGATACATTTTTTAATTCTGAAAAGTGGGAATTACAAAATTCAGAAGCCTTTTTAAACCTCAAATACATTACATGTGTTAAATGTTCTGCATTGCAGGAAAGGTTCTCCTGCAAAAAGGTGATCAAGTTCTACATCGGTACATCCCTGATCAAAGGCTGAGAAGTTTGTCCTCTGCTGCTATATAGAGGTGAGATGTTCTCCTCAACTCACCACAGGCCACCTTGGCATCTGGATCCTGCTTCAGGTGAGCATCCAGCACAGCGTCACTAATCTGGTCACATATCTTATCTGGGAAAAAAATGTTGTAATGTCATTAATTTGTCAATGTCAACAATGTAGCCTTGACTCTGTTTGCATAATTGTTTGGTAATGCAACGGGATGTAGATTATTAATAAACCCGGGAGTGTATTTGGGGGATTAGCCTGATAGGAAGTCAAACTGTGGCTGTCAGTCCAACACCTTAACAGCTACACCAAGAGGTCCAAAACTCTTGATCAGGTTGCTACTGTAGGTGTTGTACAGAAAGTATTCATACCCCTTGACTTACAGTGCATTCGGAAAGTATTCAGACCCATTCCCTTTTTCCACATTTTGTTACGTTACAAACCTATTCTAAAATAGATTTTTTTTAAAGAATAATCATCAATCTACACACAATACCCCGTAATGACAAAGCAAGAAAATGTTGTTGTTTTTTGTTGCAAATGTATTAAAAATAAAAACCAGAAATACCTTATTTACATATGAACTCAGCCCCTTTGCTTTGAGAGTCAAAATTGAGCTCAGGTGCATCCTGTTTCCATTGATCATCCTTGATGTTTCTACAACTTGATTGGAGTCCACCTGTGGTCAATTAAATTGATGGGACATGATTTGGAAAGGCACACACCTGTCTATATAAGGTCCCACAGTTGAAAGTGCATTTCAGAGGAAAAACCAATCCATGAGGTCGAAGGAATTGTCCATCTCTGCAGCACTCCAATCAGGTCTTCGTGGTAGAGTGGCCAGACGGAAGACACTCGTCAGTAAAAGGCACATGACAGCCCGCTTGGTTTGCCAAACAGCACCTAAAGGACTCTCAGACCATGAGAAACAAGATTCTCTGGTCTGATGAAACCAAGATTGAACTCTTTGGCCTGAATGCCAAGCATCACGTCTGGAGGAAACCTGGCACCATCCCTACGGTAAAGAATTGTGGTGGCAGCATCATGCTGTGGGGATGTTTTTCAGCGGCAGGGACTGGGAGACTAGTCAGGATCGAGGGAAAGATAAACAGGACCCCATTAACATCGACAGGGATGTAGTGGAGTGGGTTGAGAGTTTCAAGTTCCTTAGTGTCCACATCACCAACAAACTATTATAGTCCAAACACACAAAGACAGTCGTGAAGAGTGCACAACAAAATCTATTCCCCCCCAGGAGACTGAAAAGATTTAGCATGGGCACACAGATCCTCAAAATGTTCTACAGCTGCACCATCGAGAGCATCCTGACCAGTTGCATCACCGCCTGGTATGGCAACTGCTCGGCAGCTGACCGTAAGGCGCTACAGAGGGTAGTGCGTACGGCCCAGTACATCACTGGGGCCAAGCGTCCTGCCATCCAGGATCAATATAAAAGGCGGTGTCAGAGGAAAGCCCATAAAATTGTCAAAGAGTCATAGACCCAAGTCATAGACTGTTTTCTCTGCTACCGCACGGCAAGCGGTACCAGAGCACCAGGTCTAGGACCAAAAGGCTTAAACAGCTTCTACCCCCAAGCCATAAGACTGCTGACCCCCCCCCCCCTTTGTACACTGCTGCTACTCGCTGTTTATTATCTATGCATAGTAACTTCACCCCTACCTACATGTACAAATTACCTCAACTAACATTTGCCCCTGCACACATGGAATAAACAAGCGCACAGTCAATAACACAATAGAAAAAAATAAAGTCTATATACAGTGTGTGCAAATGGCGTGAGGAGGTAAGGCAATAAATAGGCCATAGTAGCGAAGTAATTACAATTTAGCAAATTAACACTGGAGTGATAGATGAGCAGATGGTGATGTGCAAGTAGAAATACTGGTGTGCAAAAGAGCAGAAAAGTACATTAAAAAAAATATGGGGATGAGGTAGGTAGATTGGGTGTGTAACGGTAGATTTCATCTTCGTCTGAAGAGGAGTAAGGATCGGACCAAGATGCAGCGTGGTAAGTGTTCATGACGATTTATTAAAAACGAACTGAACACTGAAATACAAAACAATAAACGATGTGATGAAAACTAAAACCGAAACAGTACCGTGTGGCGACAAACACTCACACGGAAACAAACACCCACAAACCAACAGTGAAACCCAGGCTACCTAAGTATGATTCTCAATCAGAGACAACTGCCTCTGATTGAGAACCATACTAGGCCGAAACAGAAACCAAACATAGAAAAACAAACATAGACTGCCCACTCTAACTCATACCCTGACCATACTAAATAAAGACAAAACAAAGGAAATAAAGGTCAGAACGTGACAGGGTGGTTATTTAAAGATGGGCTATGTACAGCTGCAGCGATCAGTTAGCTGCTCAGATAGCTGATGTTTAATGTTAGTGAGGGAAATGTAAGTCTCCAGCTTCAGCAATATTTGCAATTCGTTACAGTCATTGGCAGCAGAGAACTGGAAGGAAAGGCGGCCAAAGGAGGTATTGGCTTTGGGGATGACCAGTGAGATATACCAGCTGGAGCGCGTACTACGGGGGGGTTGTTATCGTGACCAGTGAGCAGAGATAAGGCGGAACTTTACCTAGCATAGACTTATAGATGCCCTGGAGCCAGTGGGTCTGGCGACGAATATGTAGCGAGGACCAGCCGTTTAGAGCATACAGGTCGCAGTGGTGGATGATATAAGGGGCTTTGGTGACAAAACAGATGGCACTGTGATAGACTGCATCCAGTTTGTTGAGTAGAGTGTTGGAAGCTATTTTGTAAATGACATCGCTGAAGTCGAGGATCGCTAGGAGTCAGTTTTATGAAGGTATGTTTGGAGGCGTGAGTGAAGGAGGCTTTGTTGCGAAATAGGAAGCCAATTTTAGATTTAATTTTGGATTGGAGATGTTAAATATGAGTCTGGAAGGAGAGTCTAGCCAGACACCTAGGTATTTGTAGTTATCCACATATTCTAATTCAGTACCGTATAGAGTAGTGATGCTAGTCGGGTGGGCAGGTGCGGGCAGCGAACGGTTCAAAAGCATGCATTTAGTTTTACTAGCGTTTAAGAGCAGTTGGAGGCCACGGAAGGAGTGTTGTATGGCATTGAAGCTTGTTTGGAGGTTAGTTAACACAGTGTCCAAAGAAGGGACAGATGTATACAGAATGGTGACGTCTGCATAGAGGTGGATCAGGGAATCACCCACAGCAAGAGCGACATCGTTGATATATACAAAGAAAAGAGTCGGCCCGAGAATTGAACCCTGTGGTACCCCCATAGAGACTGCCAGAGGTCCGGACAACAGGCCCTCCAATTTGACACACTGAACTCTGTCTGAGAAGTAGTTGGTGAACCAGGCGAGGCAGTCATTTGAGAAACCAAGGCTGCTGAGTCTGCCGATAAGAATAACGTGATTGACAGAGTCTAAAGCCTTGGCCAGGTCGATGAAGACAGCTGCACAGTACTGTCTTTTATCGATGGCGGTTATGATATCGTTTAGTACCTTGAGCGTGGCTGAGGTGCACCCGTGACCAGCTCGAAAACCGGATTGCACAGTGGAGAAGGTATGGTGGGATTCAAATTGGTCAGTGATCTGTTTATTAGCTTGGCTTTCGAATACTTTTGAAAGGCAGGGCAGGATGGATATAGGTCTATAACAGTTTGGGTCTAGAGTGTCACCCCCTTTGAAGATGGAGATGACGGCAGCTTTCCAATCTTTAGGGATCTCGGACGATACGAAAGAGAGGTTGAACAGACTGGTAATAGGGGTTGCAACAATGGCGGCGGATAATTTTAGAAAGAGAGGGTCCAGATTGTCTAGCCCAGCTGATTTGTACGGGTCCGGGTTTTGCAGCTCTTTCAGAACATCTGCTAACTGGATTTGGGGGAAGGAGAAGCTGGGGAGGCTTGGACAAGTAGCTGAGGGGGTTGCGGAGCTGTTGGCCAGTGTTGGGGTAGCCAGGAGGAAAGCATGGCCAGCCGTAAAGAAATGTTTATTGAAATTCTCGATTATCGTGGATTTATCAGTGGTGACAGTGTTACCTAGCCTCAGTGCAGTGGGCAGCTGGGAGGAGGTGATCTTATTCTTCATGGACTTTACAGTGTCCCAAAACATTTTGGAGTTAGAGCTACAGGATGCAAATTTCTGTTTGAAAAAGCTAGCCTTTGCTTTCCTGATTGACTGCGTGTATTGGTTCCTGACTTCCTGAAAAGTTGCATATCGCGGCGACTATTCGATGCTAGTGCAGTCCGCCATAGGATGTTTTTGTGCTGATCGAGGGCAGTCAGGTCTGGAGTGAACCAAGGGATATATCTGTTTTTAGTTCTACATTTTTTGAAAGGAGCATGCTTATTTTAGATGGTGAGGAAAGCACTTTTAAAGAACGACCAGGCATCCTCTACTGACGGGATGAGGTCAATATCCTTCCAGGATACCCTGGCCAGGTCGATTAGAAAAGCCTGCTCGCAGAAGTGTTTTAGGGAGAGTTTGACTGTGAGGAGGGGTGGTCATTTGACCGCGGACCCATAGAGGATGCAGGCAATGAAGCAGTGATCGCTGAGATCCTGGTTGAGGTGTATTTGGAGGGCAAGTTGGTCAGGATAATATCTATGAGGGTGCCCATGTTTACAGATTTAGGGTTGTACCTGGTGGGTTCCTTGATAATTTGTGTAAGATTGAGGGCATCTAGCTTAGATTGTAGGACTACCGGGGTGTTAAGCATATCCCAGTTTAGGTCACCTAACAGAACGAACTCTGAAGATAGATGGGGGCAAACAATTCACATATGGTGTCCAGGGCACAGCTGGGAGCTGAGGGGGGGTCTATAACAGGCGGCAACAGTGAGAGACTTATTTCTGGAGAGATTAATTTTAAAAATTAGAAGCTCGAACTGTTTGGGCATAGACCTGGAAAGTATGACAGAACTTTGCAGGCTATCTCTGGAGTAGATTGCAACTCCTCCCCCTTTGGCAGTTCTATCTTGATGGAAAATGTTGTAGTTCGCTATGGAAATCTCAGAATTTTGGGGGGTTTCCTAAACCAGGATTCAGACACGGCAAGGACATCAGGGTTGGCGGAGTGTGCTAAAGCATTGAGTAAAACAAACTTAGTGAGGAGGCTTCTGATGTTAACATGCATGAAACCAAGGCTTTTCGGTTACAGAAGTCAAGAAATGAGAGTGCCTGGGGACACGCAGGGTCTGGGTTAACCTCCACATCATCCGAGGAACAGAGGAGGAGTAGGATGGTACGGCTAAAGGCTGTCAAAACTGGTCGTCTTGTGCGTTGGGGACAGAGAATAAAAGGAGCAGATTTCTGGCCGTGGTAAAATAGATTCAGGGCATAATGTACAGACAGGGGTATGGTGGGGTGCGGGTACAGTGGAGGTAAACCCAGGCACCGAGTGATGATAAGAGAGGTTGCATCTCTGGTCGGGCTAGTTATGCTGGGTGAGGTCACCGCATGTGTGGGAGGTGGGACAAAGAAGGTATCTGAGGCATGTTGAGTGGGACAAGTAGCTCCGCAGTAAACTAAAACAATGATAACTATCCTAAACAACAGTGTATAAGAAATATTGACATTTGAGAGAGACATGAAGCAATCACAAGTATTGATTGGCAGAGCTAGCTAAGACAACAACGGGTAAGACAACAACAGCTAATCAGTTAAGACAACAACAGGTAAAATGGTGATGAATGGGCAGAGAGGGTCGGTTAACTACACACAGGGCCTGAGTTCAAGGCTGGGGCCGACATATAAACAAAAATAAACTAAATGGAGTACCGTGATTAATGAACAGTCCAGCAGGCATCAGCTATGTAGCCAAGTGATCATAGGGTGCAGTAGATGGAACAGGGAAGCCAGATGGCCAGATGGCGAAAGAGGTATTGTAGTTTTATTGTTTTATTGTAGTTGTACTTCATGTAAAGTGGAACAGGGAAGCCAGATGGCCAGATGGCGAAAGAGGTATTGTAGTTTTATTGTTTTATTGTAGTTGTACTTCATGTAAAGTGGAACAGGGAAGCCAGATGGCCAGATGGCGAAAGAGGTATTGTAGTTTTATTGTTTTATTGTAGTTGTACTTCATGTAAAGTGGAACAGGGAAGCCAGATGGCCAGATGGCGAAAGAGGTATTGTAGTTTTATTGTTTTATTGTAGTTGTACTTCATGTAAAGTGGAACAGGGAAGCCAGATGGCCAGATGGCGAGAGGTATTGTAGTTTTATTGTTTTATTGTAGTTGTACTTCATGTAAAGTAGATATTTCTGAATTTCATTTTCAATACATTTGCAAAAATGTCTAAAAACATGAAAGACTTGAAGATTGCTGTTAACCATCACTC
This sequence comes from Oncorhynchus clarkii lewisi, assembly GCF_045791955.1. Classification (NCBI taxonomy): domain Eukaryota; kingdom Metazoa; phylum Chordata; class Actinopteri; order Salmoniformes; family Salmonidae; genus Oncorhynchus; species Oncorhynchus clarkii. The sequence goes on from NC_092162.1 coordinate 18,226,207, forward strand.
CCCATCTAACCTAACAGAGCTTGAGAATATCTGCTAGGAAGAATGGGAGAAAATCCCCAAATCCAGATGTGTAAAGCTGATACAGACATACCCAAGATTATTCAAAGCTCTAATCACCACCGAAGGTGCATCTACAAAGTATTGACTCAGGGGTGTGAATACTTATGCTACCCGACCAAGCAAAAAGGCAGTACCTGCTCATTGCATGGAACTGAGAAAAATTGCTTTTATTTACCTTGGTCTCACAGTAACTTTATGCAGTTAACATGACCCCCATTTTCTCCAAAACACAATACAATAGAGGTAGGATACATGTCTACATGATTAAGCATGTATTTAATGTAGCAAAAATGACATTAACTCATTTTCAAACAAATTAGCAGTTAGTGTCTTTTTGCTTGGTTGGGGGTATGTAAATGTAATATTTCTCTATTCGATTTTCAATAGATTTGCAAAAGAAATCTAAAAACACATTTTCACTTTGTCATTATGGGGTATTGTGTGTAGATGGGTAAGAAAAAAATATTTAATAAATGTTGAATTCAGGCTGTAACACAACAAAATGTGGAATAAGTCAATGGGCATGAATACTTTCTGAAGACACTGTAACTGACCATAATGAACCTCCTGAAGTTGATGAGGTAGTTTCCTGGCTTGACCTTTTGCTGCACATGGCAGAAGCCAAGTCAAGACCTAGATTATATTTCACCCTTCCGTCAGAGTACTACTCTTGGTTGGCTCATATTAGGTGCTCCAACCCTCGGAATAGCTTTAGTTCTGTTAATGCATACCTCTGTAGCGTGTTTTCCTCCCCACCCGTCAATATACACCACCATATATGTGCATATATCAACATATTGTGTAAACTTCACAAGGAGGTTGAGTGTTCAAACTATTTCATATTCACAATCATTTGTGTTATATTCTTTGATTGATGTTGATATGCCTTCATTTAAAGAGATATGAGATATTCAGTCTTCACCCGTCAATCTAAATAAATACATATTTTGCTTAATTGTTATGTTTGTAACCCTTATGTTTCTGGTTTTCACCCATTTACACTGAACAAAAATATAAACGCAACAAGTAGTGTTAGCCCCATGATTCCTGAGCTGAAATAAAAAAATCCCAGAAATCATCCATACGAGCTTATTTCTCTCAAATATTGTGCACAAATTTGCACCTTGTCCTGGGGAGAATAAAAGGCCTCTCTAAAATGTGCAGTTTTGTCACACAACACAATGCCACAGATGTCTTAAGTGTTGAGGGAGCGTGCAATTGGCATGCTGACTGCAGGAATGTCCACCAGAGCTGTTGCCAAATAATTTAATGTTAATTTCTCTACCAAAAGCCGCCTCCAACATCATTTTAGAGAATCTGTTAGTACCTCCAACCGGCCTCACAACCGCAGGCCACGTGTATAGCATCGTGTGAGCGAGCAGTTTGCTGACGTTGTGAACAGAGTGTCCCATGGTGGCGGTGAGGTTATGGAATGGGCAGGCATAAACTAGGGACAATGAACACAATTGCATTTTAATGATGGCAATTTTAATGCACAGAGATACCGTGACGAGATCCAGAGGGGCATTGTCGTGCCAATGCTCTGCCGCCATCATCTCATGTTTCAGCATGATAATGCACGGCCCCATGTCGAAAGGATCTGTACACAATGCCTGGAAGCTGAAAATATCCCAATGCTTCCATGGCCTGCACACTCACCACTTGAGCATGTTTGGGATGCTCTGGATTGACGTGAATGGTAGCGTGTTCCAGTTCCCGCCAATATCCAGCAACTTCGCACAGCCATTGAAAAGGAGTGGGATAACATTCCACAGGCCACATTCAACAGCCTGTTCAACTCTACTTGAATGCAATGTTGCGCTGCATGAGGCAAATGGTGGTCACAGCAGATAGTGACTTGTTTTCTGATCCACGCGCCTACCTTTTTTTAAAAAGGTATCTGTGACCAACAGATATATCAAAACATGCATATCAAAACATGTATTAACCATGTAATGAGTGGTGTTTTTAACGTGAGACATTCATGAGAGCATACCATAATTAGTGAGGGAAAGTGTGATACAGTAATTGATATGTGAGCAGATCAAGTTGTCTCTGAACACATTGTGACATTAAATGCAGAGAAGGTACTTGGCCATCATGAGGCAGGTGTTAGGGCATATGTTGCCTAAGTTGCATGCCACTGCTCCGGGTGTATGTGTAATTATGTGTGGAGCACAGGAGGTTGGTGGTTTCTAGGTGTTTGATGCCATTCCATCCGTTCTAGCCATTATTATGAGCCATCCTTCCCTCAGCAGCCTCCTCTAGTTTGGAATATACATCATACTATATTGAAGGGAGCAAGAAAGAGAGAGAGGGTGCTTTGGCAAGTATGTATCAATATTTATATTCATAATTACACATTCAGAGTAGCAGTTAGTACTGTAAGTACTGTCAGGAATATAGTAGGCCTACTGTATGTCAACAGAGGTGAAAGTATATTATACCACCGTCCCCTTCCATTTGCTTGACCCGTCCTACTGGAGTAACTGGAGAGTAACAGCAACACATGCATCCATAAATTGTCAATGGTATGTCTCTACAGCACCTCTGTAGCATGCTCCCAGTTTGATTGAATTGTGCAGGCATCCAATTCTACTGACAACTTCTGTACTTTCTCAATATGTTTCCTCTCAGTTTACATGGTGCAAACTCTTAGTGAATCCGCTCCTTTGTGTCTCCTCCTTCCGCTTCTTCCTGCATGGCATAAGCAACCATTCAAATACAAGTACAACTAATTCATAAAACCCATTGGTGTCAGCGGTGGGATCTCGAAGAAGAAAACAAACTTTCTATTGATGCAGTGCATGACATTCTATGGTTCTGTTCTGTTTCATGGGGACCATGCAAAGGCATAGTGGTGTTATGGTATCCAGACTAGAGCTGTCTACTCACCTGGGTGTCCTTCTCCCACAGATTCAGAGGTAAACATGAATGACCCATAGTGCTCAGCGTCATACAATCCGTCCACTGGCCCGTTCATTGTGATCTGAGCAGCTCAACGATGCAGAGGAAGTTAGAGTAGGCTAAAAAGCCTAAATACTATAGTAAATGACGGGTTGAGCAGAGAGGCTGCTGTACCAGCTACTGCGTCCTTCTACGCAAGAGGCTAAGAGAGAAAGAGGGAGGAGAGAGGGAATGTGGGAGACTTTACTGGAGCCACAACTTTCCTCTATATAAGGCAAGGACAACATACACACTCATGCACACACACTCATACACTCTCCGTGAAAGGGGGTGGGGGTCATGTGAACCGGTGGGTTAGACCATTCAGAAGAGGGAAAGAGGGAGAGAGGGATTACAATTTCCAGGATAAACTTGTTTTTAACTCCTCGTGTGCTGAGCAGCGGACCCTTTCATTCAAACACTCTCTTACTTGAGGTTACTTGAGGTTTATTCAATGAATGCCCTGTTCATAGAAAGTCACCACATGGAGTGGTGTATTATATTACTGTGAAAAATGTATATTCATTTTATGGAGTGGCTTCTCCTGTCTTTCCCCCCCTATTCTCTCTCTTTTTGTCACAAGGGGCCCCTCACTTTCCTGGCGGGATCACTGTGCCTGTGTACACAGAGACAGACCCGGTAGAGTTATAAGCCCAGCCCTGGCAGTAGCTGCTGGAATCCATGCTTCTAATGAAGACATGCCTGATTGAAACTAGGCACTATACAGCATGATGCAATGCATTCAGTTGAGCATTAAATGATGAACCATCAAATTATTTACATGTATTTTTTTTAGAATGGACAAGAAGTGTTAAGGATAAAGCATTGCTTGTTTCTTAAAAAATGAAACATATGAGAGTTTCATGTTTGAGTTGATTTTCTTGTCAATCCATCTGCTACAAGACATCGCTGACCCTGGCCCCATACTGTAATGACAACATAGAGTGGGGTCAGAGTTCAGACAGAGGTCAAACCAAAGAATAATGACTCTCGCTCTAGGTGTACATAATTAGATTGTCTGACAAGTTATCCAACAGCCCAATTAAAGTGGGATTTGATTTTGCACTACACCGTGGACTTAAATGGTATAGGCCTACATGAATATTTGCACCTCCAAGAGCTTCCAAAGTGTGAAAAGTAAGAAAAACTTGAACATGAGCTTCTCAAATATGAACTGTCCCATGGTATCCATCCTGTATGGAGTACACTAGAAATATAGTAATGGATGCAACAGTCTAAATGAAGTGGTATTGTAATATTAATAAAGTGTCCAATAGCCTACAATTTCCCATTACTAATGCAATTCAAATGTCCCTTTCCAATTCAAATGTCCTCATCCAGACGTGCTCTTTGGAATGTGGTGGTGCTTGGGGATCTGGGTCAGGTGTTGGTGAGATGATTGCTGGTGTGACCGCTAAGCAGCGGCAGCGTGCATAGGGCTGAGATCCCCTTTCCTCCTCAGCTATTATGGGGAATGTGGCAGCTGCCTGCAGGGTGTGTTGGTTGGATCCCGCTGTACCTCACCGACAATCTCTGATTTCATGAACCCTAAACCCGAAAATATGTGACAACCAAAACAAGAGCATTGGATTACTGATAAGCATCACAAACCGTATCTCTGCTGAGTGCAGTGAAAAAGGTGTGTGTGTGTTTCAAACTTAATGCAGACAAGCAACTGAAACCTCATAGCAACCCAAATCACTGACTCCCAGATCTTATTAAATTACTAATTGCTAATAATTATATGGATTCCCTGTCCTAACGTAATGTACAGCTGTATGGTCATAGATGAATAGGTAAATACTGTAGCATGCACCCTAACTACATATAGAACAAAAGGTATAAGATACCTTTTGTTTCAATTAGTAATGGAATTAGTTAGCTCACACAGGCCTATAAAACCATTACTGAAGTATAAATGGGTTGAAATACAGGCTTAATATGTGGTATACCTTGTAATTGGTGACAGTATATGTCATTTCAATTAAATTATAGTCTATATATTTTTTTTATGAAATAAAATGCACGTGGTACATCTTTGCAAGCTCTACTTCTTACTACAAAACGGAACCTTCTCAACAAAGTTGGAGGAAAGATGTATGAAGTAGCACCGTTACCATGGAGATAAAATACATATCCGGACGCTCTAAAACGAAAAAGACAGGTGGGTCTGGTTTCAAAACAATTCTATTTGGAGTCAGTTTATCCTATTATAAAATATTAACATTAAAGTAACAATGCTCTTTTGTGTAGACACATTTTGTTTACAAAGTATTTACAGTCAAATAGGAACGTTTTACACTGAAAACCTTGTTTTATTTTTCATAGGTTCGATAGCTAGCGTAACGCAACAATAACGCCTGAGCTAAAGGTAAAAAATTAAGTAGAACATATTTTGTACCCCTGTTGTCTTAGCTGACATTTGTAGCTACTGTGTTCATACATTATGGCATTTTCTTGCATACAGGAAAATGGACTCAGAATACTTGAAAAGGGGTATGGGAAAATGTCTCATAGAAGGATTAGCCGAGGTGGCCGAGCTTCGCCCCATGGACCCGATCGAATTTCTTGCACAGTGGATTTACAAGTATAAAGAAAACATGGACAATGAGGAGAGAGTGAGTAATGATGTTCAGACTATTGCAGCCTATATCCAAATGTTGTCTAGGCAATCTCATTCAGACGCGCTCTTTGGTATGTGTTGGTGCATTAGTTTATTTAGTAAATATTTTTCTTGAAACTGCATTGTTGTTTACCTGTTGTATTCGGCACATGTGACAAATAAAGTTTGATTTGATTAACTACCTGCATGCATACTTTTCTGAGCCTATACTGTCATTCAATGTTGCTAGATAACGGGACTATAAAAACACTTGAGTACACAATCATTAAGCTAGTATTGTGATATTATTGGAATATCTCTGATCATTGCAGAAAAAGGCCCTCCAGCAGCAACTGGAGCAGGAGCAGCAGAAAGCCATAGATGAGGCAGTGCACATGAGGCAGATGAAGGAGGAAGAATATAAAATCACAGGGGAAGTCCCAGAAGATCCCAAAGAAACAAAAGTATGTGTGTGTGTGTGTGTGTGTGTGTGTGTGTGCACAGCCGGCCCGTTCATTAGGCAGGATTAGGCGGCAGATTGACGAGGGCGGCATTTTCTAAACTGACCAAGACGCACCTCCACATAAAACCTCACATAATTCTGCCCAAAGACAATGACAATTTCTCAAAACCAGTGGCATATGGGCTTTTTAGGTGAGTGCTGATGCTGCCCTGATAAGCAGCGCCCACAGGCTGGAGATAAAATGTATGACAATGTAATGAGACTGACACTTTTTACATCATGCAGGTTTCTCCGATCAAATAGCCTAACCTAAATGACGATAAATCAAATAAAAAATGTGCTGTCATGTTAACAAACAACATCTCCTAAAAACAGGACAGGTCAAAGTAAAATGGACAATATGTCATGGACAATCACAACTGTTGTCCAGGAGTTTCACCCCATTGTCATTATCAGTGGTTTCAAGTTTGTATCCGTACATTTTTGAAAAGCTGGTCATAGTGAAAAATAAATACTTCTGCATTTCCCACTGTGTAAACACATTGCAAATAGGCTCACGATAACTCCTGATAGAGTTGGGTAGCTGATATTCAGAGATTAAATATCCAAATTCATTAGTCACAGGAACCAGGACTACTGTTTGGTGCGGTCTGAACCAGCCTTGATTTGGCTCAAACATAGTTTATAAATGACTTATTTTCAACTTTCATTCAGATTTTTTTTTGTTGCCTGATTTCAACATCTGGAAAATACATATTTTCAACGTCTGGAAAATACATATTTTCAACTGTAAAATAAGTATTTTCAACATCTGTAAAATAAGTATTTTCAACTTTCATTCAGAAAAAAGGAACCATATTTCAATGTCTGGAAAATACGTATTTTTCAACATCCAGAAAATATGCTTTTTCAACATCCTGGGAAATATGCTTTTTCAACATCCTGGGAAATATGTATTTTAAACATACGGAAAATACATTTTCACCTGTTATTCAGAACCTATTCAGAACCTATCTTCAACGTCTGGAAAATCCGTATTTTAGACGTCTTTTCAATGTAATTTTGCTTACTGGGATTATTCTAGTTTTGCAGAGGGCGCCATTTTTGGGTCTCGCCTAGGGTGGCAGCACGGCGAGGACCAGCCCTGTGTGTGTGTTTGTGTGTACGATTTAAAGCCCATGAGGGTTGAAATTGTGTTGTTATCTTTTCAGGAAGTTGAGGAAATACCTGCGACGCCTCCGCCAGCTCCAGTTTCAGAAAGGCCCAAGAAATTAAACCCTCCAACGCTTGCTGCAGTGGAGGAGGGCGATGATGGGGTATGGTTTTTGTAGAATTTTAAGACTTCCTCAGTTCCTCAGATATAACGTTTTCATGTGTTGTTTTCAAAACCATTTTTGATAGATTGTATGTTTTTGTGTATGCTTAATATCAGGGAATCTGTGATGTCTTATAAATGTTGGTCGTCTTAAATTAGATTTAGCGTAATAAGCCCAGTGTAATCTCAAAATGGTAAGAAAACAAACCAAATTAGTAATATATGTTTAGAATGCCCATGTTTTGACTAGATGTTCACAAGAGAGCTTCAACTGCATTTTGAAATATAGATTAGGAACAGAGAGTTGAGAATTTTATCGTCCAGGGTTTAATCTCATCAACACATCATCAGATATTTCAAGAGGACCCTACAAGGTCTGGTCAGAGTCAGACCACCGGGGTCATATCACCAGGTGTCATGGAGAATGAGCCGTTGAAATCAGAAGTATCCACCACCTCCAACTCTGAAAATGAGCAGGTCACTGAAGAAGTTCAAGACAAAGATAACACCAAACAGGAGGTGACATCCGTCCCAGAGCTCAAGAATACTCCGCTAAAATCTGTGTGCCTTTGGTGGCTGCTATACTATCCTCTCTAGGTAACCATTTCTTTCGCACCTCTGTATCATCCGAGGGCTATTCCGGTTCTGTCCATTGGCTGATGATGACTGCTTCAGCACATTCTTTGCATGGCTTGCCCTCTCCCTGAGGTCAAAACATTTGATTCAGAAAGGCTAGACGTGCAGGCTAGAGCTGAGAGCAGGAGGACTAGAAATCTACAGATGTGGATGAATGGCTGCAATGATTCTAATATTGTTTTGTCTCACAAACTGGTCACCAGGTGACTGATCAACCTGAAACTAGTGAACCTGATGAATGTACACAAATAGAGGTAGAGTCAACCTCAGCACCAGAGAATGATGAAGGGGGACAAACTGAGGATCCACAAGACAAACACAAACCTCTTCATCAAGACCAAAATAAGGTGATGGCTCATACCAAACACAGACTGAAACGAGGGACATGAGAAATAACAAATTAGAAAAAGAGATAGGAAAGAACATGGATAAATGTGTGCCAGACAAGAGAGGGAGGAATGTCCAGACAAGACAGAAGGGATACATTGGACAAGTGCACAGTAAAGGTCATAGATTACTGAAAAGAAGACAAGTCATTGTGTCTTGGGAGACAGTCAATGTTGTTTTCAGGACTGAAAGAGACAGTCAATATTGATTTCAGGACTGAATGAATGAAAAAATGGTAGGAGCAAGAATAAAAGAATCAGGAAAGCTGAATAATCAACCTTAAAAAATATCTTCCTTTTGAGATGCAGTGAGGACATTTTTAGCCAGACAGTCACACTATTATCGAACAACACCAGAAGACGAGAGAGAATAAATACATTCAGTGAACTGAACCCAGTCATTTTTCTTCCAAAAACATTTTTAACAGGTGACTGATGAACCTGATAAACCTGAAACTAGTGAACCTGCTGATTCTACACAAGTAGAGCCAACCTCAGGACCAGAGAATGATGATGTCAAACCAGATGAGACTATGTCTGAGGAGGGACAGGAACATCAGGACCAAGAGAAGGTGATGGCTTCATGTGACACACCCAAGACAGATTAAAATGGTTGATTATGTATTTGTGTTTTTAGAGATATGCTGAGGATGTCTACCATCTGTTTTTACCCAAAGACGTAGCAATTGACAAAATCATATTCATTCAGGGAAGGAAAGACAAAATAAAGGGATGACAAACCAGGAGAAGAGAGAGGAAAGATCACGGTGAAATGAGTGCCAGAGAAGAAAATAAAATACAGTACCAGTCAAAAGTTTGGACACACCTACTCATTCAAGGGCTTTTCTTTACTTTTACTATTTTTTACATTGTAGAATAATAGTGAAGACATCAGAACTATGAAATAACACATATTGAATCATGTAGTAACCAAAAAAGTGTTAAACAAATCTAAATATATTTTATATTTGAGATTCTTCAAAGTAGCCACCCTTTACCTTGATGACAGCTTTGCACACTCTTGACATTCTCCCAACCAGCTTCACCTGGAATACTTTTCCAACAGTCTTGAAGGAGTTCCAACATATGCTGAGCACTTGTCGGCTGCTTTTCCTTCACTCTGCGGCCTCAACTCCTCACAAACCATCTCAATTGGGTTGAGTTCGGTTGACTGTGGAGGCCAGGTGGAGGCCAGGTGGAGGCCAGGTGAAGGCCAGGTGGAGGCCAGGTGGAGGCCAGGTGGAGGCCAGGTCAACTGATGCAGGACTAGATCACGCTCCTAATTTGTCAAATAGTCCTTACACAGCCTGGAGGTGTGTTGGGTCATTATACTATTGAAAAATAAATGATAGTCCAACTAAGTGCAAACCAGATGGGATGGCATGCTGGTTAAGTGTGCTTTGAATTCTAAATAAATCACTGACAGTGTCACCAGCAAAGCAGCCCCACACATCACACCTCCCCCTCCATGCCTCACGGTTGGAACCACACATGATCATAACATCCGTTCACCTACTCTGCGTCTCACAAAGACACGTCGGTTGGAACCAAAAATCTCAAATTTGGTACTCGTCAGACCAAAGGACAGATTTCCACCAGTCTAATGTCCATTACTTGTGTTTCTCGGCTCAAGCCTCTTCTTATTGGTGTCATTTAGTAGTGGTTTCTTTGCAGCAATTCGATCATGAAGGCCTGTTTCACTCAGTCTCCTCTGAACAGTTGATGTTGAGATGTGTCTGTTACTTGAACCCTGTGAAGCATTTATTTGGCCTGCAATTTCTGGAGTCTGGAAACTCTAATGAACTTATCCTCTGCAGCAGAGAGGCTGCATTCCAAACACTTAAAAGACCCATCCTATTCCCTTAGCCCTCAAATGATGTGGACACTTCTGATGACGTATCATGACGTCTGACGAGTATACATTTGCAGGGCGAGGGAGGAAGGAATGATTTTTAAATGGACCGCCCTTGCCCGGAAATTTTTCAATCGTTCATCCCGCGTTGATTGTGCTTTCAGCCAGCTTGTGGGTGCTTTATATGCGATTCAGTCAATTATGATTGCATGTCTACTTATATTAACTATATCATTATTAATATATACCTACTGTATGATAGCTAGCAAATTAATTTCCAAAAGCTAACCAATCAAAAACATAATTACTTTTACGAGACGTGTATGTGCATTAGTAGCACAATCTTTTACTTATTTACTCCATATTGACGTTGAGGGTTTAAGTTTTGGCAGACTTTTCTTAGTGGATGTACAAACATCGCAAATTGAATTATGGGGCGTTTCATGCACCGAAGTGAACATAATTGTACTCTCGCAAACTCCATTAAAAACGAGGGCTGAGGGGCTCACATTGCAAATTTCCCTTGCTTGGCTAATCATTTGGACCGACAACAAATATGTCTGCGGGGATTCCCCCAAGGGCATAAGGCGAGGGTAAGTGGACGAGGGTGTGTCTTTTATGAGTTTGAAACGCAGCCTGGGTCTTTCTTTCCTGTGGTGGTCCTCATGAGAGCCAGTTTCGACTGCACTTGAAGAAACATTCAAAGTTCTTGAAATGTTCCGCATTGACTGACCTTCATGTCTTAAAGTAATGATGGACTGTCGTTCCTCTTTGCTTATTTGAGCTGTTCTTGCCGCAGGAGAAGGCAGACGTTTTACGTGCCCCCAATCGATTGTGTTTTTTTGTTTGTTTATCTGCGCTGTTTGTAACTTATTTCTTTACTATTTTTGTACATAATGTTGCCTCTACCGTCTCTTATGACCGAAAATAACTTCTAGACATCAGGACTGCGATTACTCACCATGGACTAGCAGAATCCTTTTTCTTCTTTCACGACACCGACGAGCCCGAGGCGGAGGATATACGGCTCCCTCTGGAACAGGCCCCGACCCCAGTGATCTGCATGAAGAGGAGGTAGAGAAAGAGAGGCCGGAGAACGGGCTGCCTTCTGAGAAGTCAGAGGTGATCTAATAAACCCCCACTCCCCTAAATTCTGCTAGCAAACATGCAATCTTTGGACAATAAAATGGATGGGTTATTGGGAAGATTAAACTACCAACGGGACATTAAAAACTGTAACATTTTATGCTTCATGGAGTCGTGGCTGAGTGACGACAATATCAACATACAGCTGGCTGGTTATACGATGTACCGGCAGGATAGAACAGCGGCGTCTGGTAAGACAAGGGGCGGCGGTCTATCTATTTTTGTAAACAACAGCTGGTGCACGATATTTAAGGAAGTCTCAAGCTATTGCTCGCCTGAGGTAGAGTTTCTCATGATAAGCTGCAGACCACACTACCTACCGAGAGAGTTTTCATCTATATTCTTTGTAGCTGTTTACATACCACCACAGTCAGAGGCTGGCACTAAGCATTGAATGAGCTGTATTCCGCCATAAGCAAACAAGAAAACGCTCACCCAGAGGCGGCGCTCTTAATATCCGGGGATTTTAATGCAGGGAAACTTAAATCAGTTTTACCAAATTTCTATCAGCATGTTAAATGTGCAACCAGAGGGAAAATAACTCTGGACCATCTATACTCCACACACAGAGATGCATACAAAGCTCTCCCTTGCCCTCCATTTGGCAAATCTGACCATAATTCCATCCTCCTGATTCCTGCTTTCAAGCAAAAATTAAAGCAGGAAGCACCAGTGACTAGATCAATAAAAAAGTGGTCAGATGACGCAGATGCTAAGCTACAGGACTGTTTTGCTAGCACAGACTGGAATATGTTCCGGGATACCTCCGATGGAATTGAGGAGTGCATCGATGACGTCGTCCCCACAGTGACCGTACGTACATACCCCAACCAGAAGCCATGGATTACAGGCAGCATCCGCACTGAGCTAAAGGCTACAGCTGCCACTTTCAAGGAGCGGGACTCTAACCCGGAGGCTTATAAGAAATCCTGCTATGCCCTCCGACGAACCATCAAACAGGCAAAACGTCAATACAGGACTGAGATCGAGTCGTACTACACCGGCACTGACGCTCGGCAGATGTGGCAGGGCCCGCAAACCATTACAGTCTACAAAGGGAAGCACAGCCTAGGGCTGCCCAGTGACACAAGCCTGCCGGACGAGCTAAACTACTTCTATGCTCGCTTCGAGACAAATCACACTGAAACATGCATGAGAGCCCCAGCTGTACTGGAAGACCGTGTGATCACGCTCTCCGCAGCCGATGTGAGTAAGACCTTTAGACAGGTCAACAGTCACAAGGCTGCAGGGCCAGACGGATTACCAGGACGTGTACTGCGAGCATGCGCTGACCAACTAGCAAGTACTTCACTGCCATTTTCAACCTCTCCCTGTCCGAGTCTGTAATACCAAGATGTTTTAAGCAGACCACCATAGTGCCTGTGCCCAAGAACACTAAGGTAACCTGCCTAAATGTCTACCGACCTGTAGCACTCACGTCTGTAGCCATGAAGTGCTTTGAAAAGCTGGTTATGGCTCACATCAACACCATCATCCCAGGAACCCTAGACCCACTCCAATTTGCATTCCGCCCTAACAGATCCACAGATGATGCTGTCTCTATTGCACTCAACACTGCCCTTTCCCACCTGGACAAAAGGAACACCTATGCGAGAATGCTATTCATTGACTACAGCTCAGCGTTCAACACCATAGTACCCTCAAAGCTCATCAATAAGCTAAGGGCCCCGGGACTAAAGACCTCCCTCTGTAACTGGATCCTGGACTTCCTGACAGGCCGCCCCAGGTAGTAAGGGTAGGTAACAACACATCCGCCACGCTGATCCTCAACACAGGGGGCCCCTCAGGGGTGCATGCTCAGCCCCCTCCTGTACTCCCTGTTCACTCATGACTGCATGGCCAGGCACAACTCCAACACCATCATTACATTTGCAGATGACACAGCAGTAGGCCTGATCACCGACAACAACGAGACAGCCTATAGGGATGAGGTCAGAGACGTGACCGTGTGGTGCCAGGACAATAACCTCTCCCTCAATATGATCAAGACAAAGGAGATAATTGTGGACTATAGGACAAACAGGACCGAGCACACCTCCATTCTCATCGACGGGGCTGCAGTGGAGCAGGTTGAGAGCTTCAAGTTCCTTGGTGTCCACATCACCAATAAACTAACATGGTCCAAGCACACCATGACAGTAGTGACGCGGGCACGACAAACCTATTCCCCCTCAGGAGACTGAAAAGATTTGGCATGGGTCCTCAGATCATCAAAAGGTTCTACAGCTGCACCATCGAGAGCATCCTGACTGGTTGCATCACTGCCTGGTATGGCAACTGCTCGGCCTCCGACCACAAGGCACTACAGAGGGTAGTGCGAACGGCCCAGTACATCACTGGGGCCAAGCTTCCTGCCATCCAGGACCTCTATACCAGACGGTGTCAGAGGAAAGCCCTCTAAATTGTCAAAGACTCCAGCAACCCTAGTCATAGACTGTTCTCTCTGCTACCGCACGGCAAGCGGTACCGGAGCGCCAAGTCTAGGTTCAAGAGGCTTCTAATCAGCTTCTACCCCTAAGCCATAAGACTCCTGAACATCTAGTCAAATGGCTACCCAGACTATTTGCATTTCCCCCCCTCTCCACACCACTGCCACTCTCTGTTGTCATCTATGCATAGTCACTTTAATTAACTATAATTAACTACACATACATACTACCTCAACTAACCAGCACCCCCCTGTATTTATATACAGTGCCTTGCGAAAGTATTCGGCCCCCTTGAACTTTGCGACCTTTTGCCACATTTCAGGCTTCAAACATAAAGATATAAAACTGTATTTTTTTTGTGAAGAATCAACCACAAGTGGGACACAATCATGAAGTGGAACGACATTTATTGGATATTTCAAACTTTTTTAACAAATCAAAAACTGAAAAATTGGGCGTGCAAAATTATTCAGCCCCCTTAAGTTAATACTTTGTAGCGCCACCTTTTGCTGCGATTACAGCTGTAAGTCGCTTGGGGTATGTCTCTATCAGTTTTGCACATCGAGAGACTGAAATTTTTTCCCATTCCTCCTTGCAAAACAGCTCGAGCTCAGTGAGGTTGGATGGAGAGCATTTGTGAACAGCAGTTTTCAGTTCTTTCCACAGATTCTCGATTGGATTCAGGTCTGGACTTTGACTTGGCCATTCTAACACCTGGATATGTTTATTTTTGAACCATTCCATTGTAGATTTTGCTTTATGTTTTGGATCATTGTCTTGTTGGAAGACAAATCTCCGTCCCAGTCTCAGGTCTTTTGCAGACTCCATCAGGTTTTCTTCCAGAATGTTCCTGTATTTGGCTCCATCCATCTTCCCATCAATTTTAACCATCTTCCCTGTCCCTGCCACCACCATGTTTGACAGTGGGGATGGTGTGTTCAGCTGTGTTGCTTTTACGCCAAACATAACGTTTTGCATTGTTGCCAAAAAGTTCAATTTTGGTTTCATCTGACCAGTGCACCTTCTTCCACATGTTTGGTGTGTCTCCCAGGTGGCTTGTGGCAAACTTTAAACAACACTTTTTATGGATATCTTTAAGAAATGGCTTTCTTCTTGCCACTCTTCCATAAAGGCCAGATTTGTGCAATATACGACTGATTGTTGAGAGTCTCCCACCTCAGCTGTAGATCTCTGCAGTTCATCCAGAGTGATCATGGGCCTCTTGGCTGCATCTCTGATCAGTCTTCTCCTTGTCTGAGCTGAAAGTTTACAGGGACGGCCAGGTCTTGGTAGATTTGCAGTGGTCTGATACTCCTTCCATTTCAATATTTTCGCTTGCAAAGTGCTCCTTGGGATGTTTAAAGCTTGGGAAATCTTTTTGAATCCAAATCTGGCTTTAAACTTCTTCACAACAGTATCTCGGACCTGCCTGGTGTGTTCCTTGTTCTTCATGATGCTTTCTGCGCTTTTAACGGACCTCTGAGACTATCACAGTGCAGGTGCATTTATACGGAGACTTGATTACACACAGGTGGATTGTATTTATCATCATTAGTCATTTAGGTCAACATTGGATCATTCAGAGATCCTCACTGAACTTCTGGAGAGAGTTTGCTGCACTGAAAGTAAAGGGGCTGAATAATTTTGTACGCCCAATTTTTCAGTTTTTGATTTGTTAAAAAAGTTTGAAATATCCAATAAATGTCGTTCCACTTCATGATTGTGTCCCACTTGTTGTTGATTCTTCACAAAAAAATACAGTTTTATATCTTTATGTTTGAAGCCTGAAATGTGGCAAAAGGTCGCAAAGTTCAAGGGGGCCGAATACTTTCGCAAGGCACTGTATATATTTTTACTGCTGCTCTTTAATTGTTACTTTTATCTTATTCTTATCCGTATTTTTTGAAACAGCACTGTTAGTTAGTGGCTCGTAAGTAAGCATTTCACTGTAAGATCTACACCTGTTGTATTCGGCGCATGTGACTAAGAAAATTTGATTTGATTTTAAATAGTGCTATCTTCTGTATACCACCCCTACCTTATCACAGCACAATTGATTGGCTCAAACTCATTAAGAAGGAAAGAAATTTCACAAATTAACTTTTAACAAGGCACACCTGTTAATTGAAATGCATTCTAGGTGCCTACCTCATGAAGCATGGTTGAGAGAATGCCTATTGTGCAAAGCTGTCATCAAGGCAAAGGGTGGCTACTTATAAAATATATTTTGATTTGTTAAACACTTTTCTGGTTACTACATGATTCCATATGTGTAATTTCATAGTTTTGATGTCTTCACTATTATTCCACAATGTAGAAAATACTAAAAAATAAAGAAAAACCCTTGAATGAGTAGGTGTGTCTTTACTTTTGGTTGTTACTGTATGCCTAGACAAGACAGAATGAGGAGTCAAGTCTGAAGGAGGAAGGTGTTGTGAGGTGTTCAGTCAACCAAGAATTAACAGACAGGGATCAGAATATCAGAGGAGAAGGCGATATTGCATGTGATGTCAGAGGCAGGCTTAAAACATGTTTTATTACTCAACCAGTTTCCCTCTGACAAACTCAACATAGGAGACCGATAACCCTGTCCCAAGTGACACTATTGATCGCACACAAGAAGGGGCAGCCTCAGAGAGTGATGATGTCAGACCCGATGTGACGCAATCTGAGGAGGGAGTGGAGGAGGGAGCGGAGATGTCACAGGGGACACTTGAACATACAACTCCTGATGACCAAGCCAAGGAGAAGGTTAACATGGAGAAGGCTTTTGTTTTCGAAAGACATTTACACTGTTCAACTACAATGATAGCATGCATAACATATAAGAAGACATTCTCAAGAGTGAATGACTAAGGAAAACAGGTATAAACAGTGTATCAGTTCCATCTAAACCCAGTTCTTTTTTTTCAGGAGGAAGATGAGGAAGAGGAGGACAACTAAGATGTGGAATGATAATTTTCCTACATTATCTGGACGAAGACGTTAGTTCAAATGCAATGATAGCCTAAAGATCAATATGTTATAACATTCTACATCTTATAAATCAGTAGAGAAGCTCGACTGCCGCCTAATGAAATGCATGATGTCCCCAAGAGGGAGATAAATATGTAAATTTAACAAAATGTCTATTCAGTTTGCTTTTAATAAATTTGTGTAAAGTTGTGCTTCCAATTGTATTTATTATGAATGCCATTGAATGCCATTTAAGCAGTCAAATGTTTAATTGATGTGGTGATTATTTTTCTGGTTCTTCTAGTTAGAAAAACTATGGCAGTAGGCAGGACACTAGATATGATCAGTTTATCATGTGCTCTTTGAACGCTACAGATGGATGTGCCACTTGGTTGATGGTGATAGCGCCATTCTGAGGCTGCGTTTAAACAGGCAGCCCAATTCTGAAAATGTTCCATTGGTATTTTGACCAATCACATCAGATCTTTTCACGTCAGTTATTTTCAGAGCGGATCTGATTGGGCAAAAGACCAATAAGTGACAAAATATCAGAATTGGGCTGCCTGTCAAATCGCATCTTTAACGCAGTGTAATTGGCCATGCCTGTGCGGCATCAATCCAATCACTTTGCTGGCGAGACAGCGACTGAATAGCTCACATGACATTTATCTATGTACTTTCGAAATAACTTGTGAAATATCAAAACAACGATTGGGCTGGATTTAATTATTCGGGGATTTAAACCCAGCCTGCAACGTGTGAGTCATAAGGGGCCAATCTATGCCAAGGGTTGACCGCGTGCCTCCATTGTTGAGCGTGTTTATGGGCCAAGAGTGGTTCGTGTTGAAGTTCTGTCCCTATTTCGATACAAAGACAAATTTTGCGATGGATGTTGTGGTCCAGTCATTGGGCGCAGTTGTTACCTTAATCGCTACTGGTTTGCGCTCTTTCAGCGACTTGTTTTTGACGCAGCCATCGAGAGCCACCCTCAAACATTTAGAGGAGACTGACCTCAAACCATTGACAGGAGGTATGTTTCTAAAATACTTTAAAAAAAATGTATTGTGTTATCTGACGTATTGGTGTACAATGGATGGTCACAGAATGTATTGGTGACAATTGCAATTTTCCCCATAGGCCTATCTGAATTGAAATAGCCTTGCCTGAACCCGATTTTTGAATCAAATCGGGCAGAAAATAGCATTTTGAATCATGCCAGTTTCCCCTCATGACCTCGACGAGCCACAATATTTAATAAACTTATTTTAACATACCTTACGGGTTGTCAGTGAATTTGGTCCTTTTGGCGGTTGACTTAACGTATCGACAGGAAATTATAATTGTCTCCCATTCCTACCGCCAAAAGGACTAACTGCACGGACAACCGGTAAAGTGTGTTCAAATATAATTTTATTCAACATTCTGTCTTGTAGAGTTCTTGGGGTAACTGTCCAGATCTAAATGTTAAGTTCTGCCCCACAACGTCGGGTTTCCATGCAACCCGTGACATGAATTTGCTTAATTTTAAACCTTGCAACTTCTTTCTCACTTAGCGCGTAAGCCTTTGAAGGCCAAATGTTTATGGGAGAAGTCTGGAGCAGTTATCATGGCAGTAAGGCGGCCTGGATGATTTTTGTGCAGAGAGGTATAGTTTGAGTCACTGTCTACCTCTGCGTTTGTAAACACTTTATTACAGAATTGATTTGATGTTAACAGTAACACTGAGATATAAATCCTTATTTGCGTATTTATTTCCCGGTGTGTGTTCTGAATGAATTTGAGGTACAAGTACCATGTTTTCTAGTGACAGACATGATTGTTGCATTAGGCTTTCATCAAACCGATTTTATTAGTTTAGAATTGTTTATTATCTTAGTCAATGTGTATGCAGACACACAGCTATAAAAAAAACAATTGTAAAAAATCGACCTGCATCAAAGCATGCTGGGATATGAGACACTCGTATTAACGTCAACAGTCATAAGAACACAATGTGTCGTGGATTCCACTGACCCAAATAATACTTCATTTGATTTGTCACATACACCAGATGGCTGCATGTGGTGGTTTACAGGGTTAGCCATAGTAGTATGGTGGCCCCTAGAGAAAATTAGGGTTAAGTGCTTTGCTCAAGGGCTCATTGTCAGCTTGGGTATCTGACCCAGCGACTGGCCCAAAGCTCTAACCACTGGGCTACCTGTTGCCTGCAGGTATTCACCGCAGGTGGTGTCAATTTAAATCACCCCGTTAGAATCAACACTGCCATAACTCAAATCTTTTGACCTCAACACTGGGACTTCAATGTCATTACATTTGCTGCATATCAATATAGGCTACTTCATGATTTCTTCTGCCGGGCTGTGGTCTGATCTAGGCCCTGTGTCTGTCATTTGACAATTGGCTTATGTGGTGTAATCCTCCAGGAGGCCGCTGAGCTGTCCTCTCTGAAGCCCCAGCTGGAGGAGCTTGGGGTCTCTCTGTATGCCGTAGTGAAGGAGGACATCGGCACAGAGATCCAGAACTTCAGACCCTACTTCAATGGGGAGATCTTCATTGATGAAAAGGTGCATAAGGCTGAATTTCAGTCTAATTTACAGGAAATGAATCCTCTTGTCCAATCAGTGCCATTGTGGGTCATATCTCAACTAGTTATGTAACACCACATTATCTAATCTGACATGATTATTGCACTATGAATAGAGAAATTTGTTGTAACTCCAAAGCCTTCTGTTTTTGTCACAGAGATGTTTCTATGGGCCCCGCGAGCGTAAGATGGGTCTGTTGGCGTTTCTCCGTCTGGGCGTGTGGATGAATGGCCTGCGAGCCTTCAAGAACGGCTTCTTAGGAAATGTGTTTGGAGAAGGCTTTGTGCTGGGTGGGGTGTTCGTCATTGGAGCAGGCCAGCAGGTAGGTCTTCTCAGGAAATATTCATTTCGCCATCTCACTGATGCATGGGTAGTAAAATAAGTGTTTTGAGGGAAATGCTGGCTAAATTAATCAAATGGCGCCACCAAAGCCAATATCTTTTTCGTCTGCAGGGTGTACTGCTGGAGCACAGGGAGATGGAGTTCGGGGATAAGGTCAACATTCTGGATGTCCTGAATGCTGCCAGAAAAGTACAAACTGAACTTGTCTTTGGAGAAGTAATGTGAAAGAAACTGAAGCAAATTCCACCCAATTTAGGAGGTAGATGCCGTCTTGTTTGTAGTTGCCGTGTTCTCTCTGGGATCTGCAGGGGCTTGTCCTGCTGATGTGTAGGTGCTGTGTTGGGCTGTCGGCGTGTGTTTATGATGGTCTGTGTCTAAACTCTGTTGAGTGACCAGACTTGATGCTTTACACGCAAGTCTCCCCATTTGGTCGACACACAGCAGACGGGCTACCTGAGGACCTGAAAGAACTCTGTTTGACAATAAAGATCTTGTTATGCATTAGTACCTCTCTGATCTCTTTTCTCTGGCTAGTTTAATGATTGACTTGACACTTTTTCACATGTCTGTTTCAGAAATGTCTCTAATTTAACCATATTGACTGCTCATGTAGTAAATCTTATTGTTAATGTGACTCATGTTTTGGTTATATTGGCAACTACAATTAGTTAGGTTCAGTGTTTAATGATGTGCATTTGTCTTGACTGTTTTAATAAGACCTAGGCTATCTCTAGGCTCCTTAAAGTCAGTCAATGTATTTTTATAGTGTGTAAGGGCTGTGATTGGCTGAATTCTCAATCATTCAAATGACCCTCTGGCAGCCTCCTGTTTAAGTGGCGAGTATAGGGTGTGACATCCGGACTTCACACTGTTGGACAGACGACAAACTGAAGCAGAGGGAGCAACACTGCATGTCCTGTCTATTGTTCTATGTCCTGGGAAATCTACAGCAACAAGTTGGTATTATTTTCTCTTAGGCCTTAAATATGATACTTATTAATGCATGTGCACTTATTTTCAGAACTAGAGGTAAACAAGTTGACTCAGTGACTGTCTATACAGGGATTTTATACAATGTAAATGTATGAAGAATGGTAGACTCCTTGCGCTTCAACTTTTAAGTCTGCCACTTGTACATCAGCTGCCACACTCAATTGTCTCTTTAAATGCTTAGTGACTGTAGGGTTACTAGTGGTAAACGCATGTATTTGTTTGGCCAACTTTGACTGTCTTGGATACAGCAGTACATCTACATTTTACGTTTTGGGTAATCGGCTCATTTTCCTTAACATGCTGTGAACGCCCAATGTGTGTGCTTGTCAGTGATACTATGGCTGTCACCTCCCCCTTCCCAAAAGGACCTTGCTCTGTTTTGCAACTGCCCAAATAACTAAGCAGAAATGTTTCAGAATTGATTAATCCGGTTTTGATATATTGGTTAATAGCCCTGTCCTGATTCAGGTGTTTTTTTTTGTGTATACATGACATTTTGCAATGTCACATAAGATGTGATCTACAGCTTACAAAATGTAGCTGTGTCCAATCGAGGGGATTGTGATGCAGTGTACATGTCTGAAGGCCTGTATCCGTGACCTTTTTTTCTGAGAGACTGCTTTCATGAGATAATACAAATGGAGCCTTATCAGAAGAACTGAGTCATGGTTGGGACACAATGTGCCCTTGAATCAACCAGGGCAAAGGCAACACCATGGCTCCTCAGTTAGGAAATGTACTGTTACAGAAACGGGAGGGGGGGTCATCTGGAATTCTACCCGAGCAAATCAGGTTCTCATTGGCTTCAAGTACACCAATACCTTTATGAACTTGTACACGTCCATTCATAGATCTCAGAGGAATGGGCTGACAAATATTACCCCGCCCCAACCGATTCCTTTTAAATCCATGAGGATTTAGAAAGTGTATACAACTGACCACGCTTGTATGCGCACCGATATCCTGTTATTTGGGCTATTCAAGTACTCTGTTTCTGCATAAATCTAGTTTACAATTACCCGAAAAGGGGATCACGGTTGAGAAACCCTGATAAAATGCCTGCGCTTAAGACGTCCAAAAAGTGAGTAATTTCCAACTTTTGGTAGGCCATTTGTCTATTATAGTTAGATGCATGCAGCTTTTCTGGCATAGCCCAACTTGTTGCCCCAGAAGACCAAATACAGTAGTGCTCACCAGAATGTCTTTACATTGATAGAATAAATGCGTTAATCTCCCCTGAACAAAAATATAAACACCATGTAAAGTGGTGGTTTCATGAGCTGAAATACAAAAATCCCAAACATTTTCCATATGCACAAAAAGCTTATTTAAAATGTTGCGCACATTTGTTTATGTCCCTGTTAGTGAGCATTTTCTCCTTTGCCAGCATATGCCACACCAGTCAAGTGGATGGATTATCAAGAAGCTGATTAAATAGCATGATCATTACACAGGTGCCCCTTGTGCTGGGGACAATAAAAGGCCACTCTAAAATGTGTGGTTTTGTCACAACACAATGCTACAGATGTCTCAAGTTTTGAGGGTGTGTGCAAATGGCATACTGACTGCAGGAATGTCCACCAGAGCTGTTGCCAAATAATTTAATGTTAATTTTTCTACCATAATGTCATTTTAAAGAATTTGTCATGTGGGCGAGCAGTTTGCTGATGTGAACAGAGTGCCCCATGGTGGCAGTGGGGTTAAGGTATAGGCAGGCATCAAAACAGTGGAGATTGGTCCTGTGCCAAATGTCATCAGTGCTTTTATTGTGAAGTGAAAATGTCTAGGGGCAACAATGGCTCAGCTGTGAAGTGGTAGGCCACACAAGCTCACAGAACGGGACCTCTGAGTGCTGAAGCTTGTAGTTTGTAAAAATCGTCAGTCCTCGGTTGGGACACTCACTACCGAGTTTCAAACTGCCTCTGGAAGCAACATCCGCACAATAACTGTTTGGTGGGAGTGTCATGAAATGGCCGAGCAGCCGCACGCACACAAGCCTAAGCCATGCGCAATGCCAAGCTTCAGCTGGAGTGGTGTAAAGCTCTCTGCAGCCCAATGGACAAATCTAGGTTTGGTGGATACCAGGAGAAAGTTATCTGCCCCAATGCATAGTGGCAACTGTACATTTAGGTGGAGGGGGAATAATGGTTGTTGATGGTTTGGGCTAGGCCCCTTAGTTCCAGTGAAGGGAAATCTTAACGCATACATTCTAGATTATTCTGTTTTTCCAACTTTGTGGCAACAGTTTCGGGAAGACCCTTTCCTATTTCAGCATGACATTTCCCCTGTGCACAAAGATCTGTGTGGAAGAACTTGACTGGCCTGCACAGAGCCCTGACCTCAAACCCATTTGGGATAAATTGGAACACCGACTGTGAGCCAGGCCTAATCACCCAACATCTGTGCTCGACTTCACTAATGCTCTGTGGCTGAATGGAAGCAAGTCCCAGCAGCAATGTTCCAACAGCGAGTGGAAAACCTTCCCAGAACAGTGGAGGCTGTTATAGCAGCAAAGGCGGGACCAACTCCATATTAATGCCCATGACTTTGGAATGAGCTGTTCGACATGTCCACATTTTTTTTATACCTTTATTTAACTAGGGCAAGTCAGTTAAGAACAAATTCTTATTTTCAATGACGGCCTAGGAACAGTGGGTTAACTGCCTGTTCAGAACGACAGCTCAGTGGTTTGAACTTGCAACCTTCCGGTTACTAGTCCAACGCTCTAACCACTAGGCTACCCTGCTAGGCTACCACATACTTTTGATCATGTAGTGTAAAACTTAAGTTTGTATTGAGTGCATATTTTATGTGTATATAGTCTAAATCGCCTGTCTGCTTGCGTAAGTGTCAACGATAACACATTACACCCACATTTGCATTTTATCAAGAGACGCTGGAATAAATTAATATTTTCCACTGCTGTTCCTTGAGCCAAATTAACAGCAGTATCATTTTACTGCGAGAAATGCATAATTCTGCAGGAGTTTATACTATAGCACACTATATGTGAGTGGTTATAGGCCTACAGTCAGGGCGGCAGGGTAGCCTAGTGGTTAGAGTGTTGGACTATTAACCAGAAGATTGCAAGTTCAAACCCCTGAGCTGACAAGGTCGTTCTGCCCCT
Source organism: Oncorhynchus clarkii lewisi (assembly GCF_045791955.1). Taxonomy (NCBI): domain Eukaryota; kingdom Metazoa; phylum Chordata; class Actinopteri; order Salmoniformes; family Salmonidae; genus Oncorhynchus; species Oncorhynchus clarkii. The sequence goes on from NC_092162.1 coordinate 18,250,065, forward strand.
GTTCAGGCAGTGTGTTGAAGGCCCAGTGCAGTCAAAAACAATGTTTTTCTCTGTTTTGGCTTTCCATTGTGACATCACCATGAAGTAAATAAGTTAATAGACCAATAAGAAAGAGTTAACCTCTCTGCCAACAACAGCAAATGTTCTGTTTACCCCTCCTCACTTAAGACCACTTCCAGACAGTCCTAGTAAGATTCTTGCTTGAGAAATTTCTCTTTGCTACGAAGCTTTTTTTGTTTCTTTTTGACCATTTGAATTGAAAACAATCACAGTAAGCTACTTTAATTGTTACCCAGAAATGATTTGATGTTAAGATAAAAACGTCTGCATTGGACCTTTTTAATCAGTTGTCTGTCCCTGCAGTGCTGTCTTTCCTCCTGGAGGGGGAGCCCCTGTCCCTCAGTGTTTGGTCTGTGGGCCTCGGCGTGCTGGTTGTCTGGCTGTCTGGCCTTATCTTGGCCAACACTGACCTGTTCCTGACCAAGTTAGCCCCGTCCACTCTGGAGCACTTGGAGAACATGGAGCTCAAATCAACACCCGCAGCCAGTGAGACCAAAACAAAAGCTTTACTGATTAACTTTCATCAGCTGATTTAGCTTTCAAAGGAAAAGCACTTCTAGAATAATCTCCCAGCAGTGGAGTGGTCTTTGATTCAGTGGCAGTGTTAATTTAAATATGTAACGTATACACCCGAAAGCTTCTTACTACTGTGTGCAATATTGTTGGTTGTGTCTCGGCAGATAAGACTGTTAAAGCCAGGAGTCTGTGGGAAAAGACTGGTGCGGTACTCATGGCTGTGAGGCGCCCCGGATGATCCTTGTGCAGAGAGGTACAGTATATTTGTAGGGGTATGAGTGTGTATGCATGCTGTATATATGTGGCTGTGTATACTCATGGAATTGTGCACATATACTCATTCTCCAGGAGGCCGCTGAGCTGTCCTCTCTGAAGCCCCAGCTGGAGGAGCTTGGGGTCTCTCTGTATGCCGTAGTGAAGGAGGACATCGGCACAGAGATCCAGAACTTCAGACCCTACTTCAATGGGGAGATTTTTGTGGATGAGAAGGTCAGTTATATTCGCTGAACTTTTCTCCATTCAGGTAATGTGAGAAAGACTTAATGATAGGAAGCTGTCTTTTACAGCAATGTTTCTATGGTCCCAAGCCGAGGAGGATGGGACTGGGTCTTGGTCTGGCTCGTCTGGGGGTGTGGCAGAACCTCCTTCGAGCCAGGAAGAAGGGTTACCAGGGTAACAAGAAGGGGGAGGGCTTCATCCTCGGTGGTGTTTATGTGATTGGAGCAGGGAAACAGGTAAGTTCCTCATTTCCCCTACTGGTTTCATCATATGAGTTTACATTTGTTTTTAGTGAATCATATATATTTTAAATGTTGTGTGTTATTCTGAAGGGTATTCTGCTGGAGCACCGGGAGAAGGAGTTTGGGGACAAAGCTGACCATCCCTCTGTCCTGCAGGCGGCAAAGAAGATCAAGAAGGGGAAATAGAAAAGATATTGAAAGATGGCCGTGAAGTCAAGGCCTCAGAAGTAGTGTACATGTACTGTATGTCACAAACTAATTTGACATATTATTGTATACTGAACAAAAATATAAATGCAACAATTTCAAAGATTTAACTGAGTTACAGTTCATATGAGGAAATCAATCAATTTAAATACATTCATTAGGCAATATCACATGACTGGGAATACAGATATGCCTATGTTGGTCACAGATACAGTACCAGTCAAAAGTTTGGACACCTAAATATATTTTAAATGTTTGATTCTTCAAAGTAGCCACCCTTTGCCTTGATGACAGCTTTGCACACTCTTGGCATTCTCTCAACCAGCTTCATGAGGTAGTCACCTGGAATGCATTTCAATGAACAGGTGTTCCTTCTTAAAAGTTCATTGTGGAATGTATTTCCTTAATGTGTTGGAGCCAATCAGTTATGTTGTGACAAGTTAGGGTTGGTATACAGGCAAAAAAGACTAAATCCATATTATGACAAGAACAGCTCAAATAAGAAAAGAGAAACAACAGCCCATCATTACTTTAAAACATGAAGGTCAGTCAATCAAGAACGTTGAAAGTTTCTCCAAGTGCAGTCGCAAAAACCATCAAGCGCTATGATGAAACTGGCTCTCATGAGGAATGCCACAGGAAAGGAAGACCCAGAGTTACCTCTGCCGCAGAGGATAAGTTCATTAGAGTTCCCAGCCTCAGAAATTACAGCCCAAATAAATGCTTAACAGAGTTCAATTAACAGACACATTTTAACATCAACTGTACAGAGGAGCTGCATGAAATCAGGCCTTCATGGTTGAATTGCTGCAAAGAAACCACTACTAAGGACACCGATAAGAAGAAGAGACTTGTTTGGGCTAAGAAACACGAGAAATGAACGTTAGACCGGTGGAAATCTGTCCTTTGGTCTAATGAGTCCAAATTGTAGATTTTTTGTTCCAACCTCTGTCTTTTTGAGTGGATGATCTCCAATTGTGTGGTTCCCACCGTGAAGCATGGAGGAGGAGGTGTGATGGTTATTTGCTGGTGACACAGTCTGTGATTTATTTAGAATTCAAGGCACACTTAACCAGCATGGCTACCACAGCATTCTGCAGCGATTCACCATCCCATCTGGTTTGCGCTCAGTGGGACTATCATTTGTTTTTCAACAGGACAATGACACAACACCTCCAGGCTGTGTAAGAGCTATTTGACCAAGAAGGAAAGTGATGGAGTGCTGCATCAGATGACCTGGCCTCCACAACCACCCGATCTCAACCCAATTTAGATGGTTTGGGATGAGTTGGGCTGCAGAGTGAAGGAAAAGCAGCCAACAAGTGCTCAGCATATATGGGAACTCCTTCATGACTGTTGGAAAAGCATTCCAGGTGAAGCTGGTTGAGAGAATGCCAACAGTGTGCAAAGCTGTCATCAAGGCAAAGGGTGGCTACTTTGAAGAATCTAATATATTTTATATTTTGATTTGTTTAACACTTTGTTGGTTACTACATGATTCAACATGTGCTATTTTATAGTTTTGATGTATTCACTATTATTCTACAATGTAGAAATAGTCCAAATAAAGAAAAACCCTTGAATGAGTAGGTGTGTCCAAACTTTTGACTGGTACTGTACCTTAAACAAAAATGGGCCTCATGATGGCAACAGGATCTTGTCAGGGTATTTTTCTGTGTTCAAATTGCCATCGATAAAATGCAATTGTGTTCGTTGTTCTTAGTTTATGCCTGCCCATACCATAACCCCACTGCCAAAGGATACATGCTCACTAACAGGGACGTAAACAACTTTGTGCACAATATTTGAGAGAAATAAGCTTTACGTGCATGTGGAACATTTCTGGGATCTTTTATTTCAGCTCATGAAACATGGGACCAACACTTTACATGATGCGTAAAAATGTTGTTCAACAATATACAGAAGCTAAGAAAAATGTCTGATTTGTATACAAAGAAAACATAAAGGAAGTATATAGATCTATTTTGACCTCAGTGTTCAGTAAGGGTGTGTTGCACAAGTCACTTCGCTATGTTAGATATGTCTTCTAACAATGCTGAAGGTGTTGTAGTTCTGTGAGTGTGTTAATGATGGTCTGGGTCTAAACTGTTGAGCGACCAGAGCTGATGCATCACACTCAGTTCCACCACTCCAACCAGCTCATACCAGGCAGGCTGATAAAATTGTGTTTCATTGTACTGTATACCCTCACGGACAATAAACTGAGCCTTTTGTTTCCCCTGGAGTATCATTTAGACAATGTAATAACAAAAACATTAACAATGGGGAAAGGGGGATACCAGGGGCAGAACGACAGATTTTTCCCTCGTCTGTTCGGGGATTCGATTCGGCAACCTTTCGGTTACTGGCCCAACGCTCTAAATGAAGACTGCTTTTATGTCAGGACACAGTGGATTTGATCAAATACCTTTATTTGATATCGAAATGGATTATTATGGCTTTTATAAAAATATGGCTCATAATATTAGGATATAGTATGCCTATTTGCCATGAGTTGCCTACCTGTATTTCCTACGCAGAGGAACGATGAGCTGGTTCAGCAGCCAATCTGAAAGCAGTTTTGTGTCCCAGTCAAAATGAAGACATCCAATCACATTGATGGAGAGGGCGGGACTTCGATAGCTTTGCGCTTTTCCCAGGTGAGCTAGGTCATTCAACACAACATGGACAAAGGTAATGTTCAAATTTAAACATCCGGTAAAACAATAGCCTGAGTTTATCCTAGGATATCTGTATGCTGTCGAGTGAATTAAATGTAACGTTAACACCTTCCAGCAACTTAGTAGTCAGTCATTGCTGGTGAAATGGTGCTGGTGAATATCTGCACAATATCAACGCTTTAGTTTTTATAAATGTATTTATTAGCCGTACCATTCATTTTGTCGGAGTGCTTTATTTTATTTATTTATTTTAATTAGGCTATATAGAAATGGCAAGACATGCCACGGTAGGCTATTGTAGGCTATTGTACAGCTCCCAGGCTGTTGCTGTTGTTGACGAACTACGCAGATAACGCATCTCTAATAAAATATATGATAGTAAGGAAAGTGTACTTTAAGGCCGGCCTACTTTACATGCCAGTAGTTTGGATGCTTGAGTAACATAATGCTGCCTACAGCGCATTATATTTACGCAGTTAGTTCAACGTCGCTGTCCAAGGTCCCAACAAGCCGTAGGCGCATGGGGGAAATCCTCCTTCATGACGACACCGGGTTTATCACGCATTGGGTTTATCACGCATTGGGTTAAGTTTAGTCCAAGGTATCCATGGCATCGAAAGCATGTGACATCGTGTCTGTAATTGGGTCAGGCATGTTGATGAAAGTAAGCTTAAGAACCCGTTATCAAAAAAGAGCTCAGCCGCTCATCATTGCTTAACCTACAGTCGATATGATCTAAAAAATTGCAGCATGTTTGGAAATAATTGAGCAACATGTATCCGTATCAGTTCGCACATAACATTTGGTTGGTTATTCAAATTGGATGAGGTATCTGACCCTGCATGATATCTGACCTACTGCATACACTGGACAGGTCTGTGTTTCTCATGGTGTTAGGCGGGGGAGTGAGATTCACCATGGCCAGGAATGGACCAGAGTGTGAGTCCAGGGAGGAGGAGGGTATGCCAACATGTCACAAACCACCCATCTGCACTGGTAAGTTACCATGCTACTCAATCGTGCCAATATATTCTGCTAGTTTATGTTCTGGCTTCGGGTGCATGCATTTATGACAATTTCAAGCCATTGAATTGTACTATTATCTGGTTTCATCAACCCTGAGCCTCCATCTCCTTCTGTTCTAGGCTCCTTCATCCAGCGCTGAGCCCCTGGAGGAGTGTGTACTGGGTAGGCGTGTGTGAAAGAGGACCCAGCTCCTGGCCATGGCTCACTCGTCAGACCCCTCCCGCAGGGACGCAGCCCCCGGGACTCAGAGGTCAGGCACGGCTACGCACCACCTCCTCCGGAAGCAGCAGCAGCGCCGGGGAATCCGATCTTCCTCCCCCATGGGCCGGGTCATCCTCATCAACTCTCCTGTGGACGGTGAGGCTGCTTCTCTGATACACCACACCAGAGATTGGCTCAGATCAGATCATCGTGCCCTCTAAGGCATGACCAGTGTCTGGCATATAGGCTTCCCCTCATTACAATCCATATACTGCTACACAGACAAGTTAAGCACCATTTGTTTTCTTAATTAATGTGTTCAGCTCTTTGAAGACAGATTATAAATTGTGGCATAAAATTAACTCTGTAAGACATACAGGCAAAAGGTGCCTTTTTGTGATCCCTTATATTGTCAAAGTGTCACTCAAACTTACAACAGAATTTCCTCTTGGAGTTCACCTGGTAGTATCTGTATTGATCTATCACGTGTTTGTCAGGTGGAGATGACAGTGAGGACATCCATACGGTCACAGTGGATAAGAGTGAGGACGGCAGGCTGGGCTTCAGCGTGCGTGGAGGCTCAGAGCACGGCCTCAGCATCTTTGTCAGCAAGGTAGAGGACAACAGCTCCGCAGGTAAGCAATACATCCAGACAACTATATATCTGTGTTACACATTTAGTCTACACATGACAGGTGTGACATAACATGAGTGACACAGTTCTACCTTGACTGTTTTTAAATTGAGAGACCAACTGTGTGTGTGTGAGCATCTGCATGTCTGTGTCCATGCATGTACTGTACAGTGCATTCGGAAAGTATTCAGACCCCTTGACGTCTTCCACATTTTGTTACATTTTAGAATAAGGTTGTAACGTATTAAATAGTTTTTTCCCATCATCAATCTACACACACTACCCCATAACAACAAAGCGAAAATAGGTTTTTAGAAATGTTTACAAATAAATAAATGCAAATATTTAAGTATTCAGACCCTTTGAAATGAGACTCATAATTGAGCTCAGGTGCATCCTGTTTCCATTGATCATCCTTGAGATGTTTCTACAACTTGATTGGAGTCCACCTGTGATAAATTAAATTGATTGGACATGATTTGGAAAGGCACACACCTGTCTATATAAGGTTCCACAGTTGACGGTTTTTGTTAGACATAAACCAAGTCAAGAGGTCGAAGGAATTGTCTGTAGAGCTTCGAGACAGGATTGTGTCAAGGCACAGATCTGGGGAAGGGTACCAAAAGATTTCTGCAGCATTGAAGGTCCCCAAGAACACAGTGGCCTCCATCATTCTTAAATGGAAGATGTTTGGAACCACCAAGACTCTTCCTAGAGCTGCCATCCCTGTCAAACTAAGCAATCGGGGGAGAAGGGCCTTGGTCAGGGAGGTGACCAAGAACCCGATGGTGACTCTGACAGTGCTCCAGAGTTCCTTTGTGTTGATGAAGAACCTTCCAGAAGGACAACCATCTCTGCAGCACTCCACCAATCACGCCTTTATGTTGGAGTGGCCAGAAGGAAGCCACTCCTCAGTAAAGGGCACATGACAGCATGCTTGGAGTTTGCCAAAAGGCACCGAAAGGACTCTCAGACCATGATAAACAAGATTCTCTGGTCTGTTGAAACCAAGATTGAACTCTTTGGCCTGAATGCCAAGCTTCACGTCTGGAGGAAACCTGGCACCATCCTTACGGTGAAGCATGGTGGTGGAAGCATCATGCTGTGGGTATGTTATTCAGCGGCAGGGACTGGGAGACTAGTCAGGATCGAGGGACAGATGAACGGAGCAAAGTACAGAGAGATCCTTGATGAAAACCTGCTCCAGAGCGCTCAGGACCTCAGACTGGGGAGAAGGTTCACATTCCAACAGGACAAGAGCCCTAAACACACAGCCAAGACAACGCAGGAGTGACTTTGGGACAAATCAACAGGTGTAGACCTTACAGTGCCGAGACACACTTACGAGCCCCTAACCGACAGTGCAGGTTAAAAAAAACATGGATAAGAATAAGAGAAAAGTAACAGGTAATTAAAGAGGAGCAGTAAAAAATAATATATACAGGGATGTGCCGGTACAGAGTCAATGTGTAAGGGCACCGGTTAGTTGAGGTAGTATGTACATGTAGACAGAGTTAATTAAATTGACTATGCATAGATGACAACAGAGAGTGGCAGTGGTGTGGAGAGGGGGGGGGGGGCAATGTGAATAGTCTGGGTGGCCATTTGACTAGATGTTCAGGAGTCTTATGGCTTGGGGGTAGAAGCTGTTTAGAAGCCTCTTGGACCTAGACTTGGCACTCCAGTACCACTTGCCATGTGGTAGCAGAGAGAACAGTCTATGACTAGGGCGGCTGGAGTCTTTGACAATTTTCAGGGCCTTCCTCTGACACCGCCTGGTACAGAGGTCCTGGATGGCAGGAAGCCTGGCCCCAGTGATGTACTGGGCCGTTTGCACTACCCTCTGTAGTGCCTTGCGGTCGGAGGCCGAGCAGTTGCCATACCAGGCAGTGATGCTCTCGATGGTGCAGCTGTAGAACCTTTTGATGATCTGAGGACCCATGCCAAATATTTTCAGTCTCCTGAGGGGGAATAGGTTTTGTCATGACCGCTTCACGACTGTCATAGTGTGCTTGGATCATGTTAGTTTGTTGGTGATGTGGACACCAAGGAACTTGAAGCTCTCAACCTGCTCCACTGCATCCCCGTCGATGAGAATGGGGGCATGCTCGGTCCTCTTTTTCCTGTAATCCTCAATCATCTCCTTTATCTTGATCACATTGAGGGAGAGGTTGTTGTCCTGGCACCACACGGCCAGGTCTCTGACCTCCTCCCTATAGGCTGTCTCGTTGTTGTCGGTGATCAGGCCTACTGTTGTGTCATTGCCAAATTTAATGATGGTGTTGAGTCGTGCCTGGCCGTGCAGTCATGAGTGAACAGGGAGTACAGGAGGGGGCTGAGCACCAGGAGGGGGCTGAGCACGGTCAGGGTCAGCGTGGCAGATGTCTGGGGCAGCCCGTCAGGAAGTCCATGATCCAGTTGCAGAGGGAAGTGTTTGGTCCCAGGGTCCTTAGCTTATTGATGAGCTTTGAGGGCACGACGCTGAGCTGTCATCAATGAATAGCATTCTCACATAGGTGGTTTAGCTCATCCAGTAGGCTCGTGTCACTGGGCAGCTCTCGGCTGTGCTTCCCTTTCTAGTCTGTAATGGTTTGTAGACCTCCACAAGTCTGGTTCATCATTGGGAGCAATTTCCAAACGCTTGAAGGTACCACTTTCATCTTTACAAACAATAGTACGCAAGTATAAGCACCATGGGACCAAGCAGCCGTCATACCGCTCAGGAAGGAGACGTGTTCTGTCTCCTAGAGATGAACGTACTTTGGTGCAAAAAGTGCAAATCAATCCCAGAACAACAGCAAAGGACCTTGTGAAGATGCTGGAGGAAACAGGTACAAAAGTATCTATAGTCACAGTAAAACGAGTCCTATATCGACATAACCTGGAAGGCCGCTCAGCAAGGAAGAAGCCACTGCTCCAAAATCGCCATAAAAAAGCCAGACTACGGTTTGCAACTGCACATGGGGACAATGATCGTACTTTTTGGAGAAATGTCCTCTGGTCTGATGACACAATAATATAACTGTTTGGCCATAATGACCATCGTTATGTTTGGAGGAAAAAAGGGGAGGCTTGCAACCTGAAGAACACCATCCCAACAGTGAAGCACGGGGGTGGCAGCATCATGTTGTTGGGGTGCTTTGCTGCAGGAGGGACTGGTGCACTTCACAAAATAAATGGCATCATGAGGGAAGGAAAATTATGTGGATATATTGAAGCAACATCTCAAGACATCAGTCAGGAACTTAAAGTTTGGGTCGCAAACGGGTCTTCCAAATGGACAATGACCCCCAAGCATACTTCCAAAGTTGTGGCAAAATGTCTTAAGGACAACAAAGTCATGGTATTGGAGTGGCCATCACAAAGCCCTGACCTCAATCCCATAGAACATTTGTGGGCAGAACTGAAAAAGTGTGTCCAAGCAAGGAGGCCTACTAACCTGACTCAGTTACACCAGCTCTGTCAGGAGGAATGGGCCAAAATTCACCCAACTTATTGTGGGAAGCTTGTGGAAGGCTACCCGAAACGTTTGACCCAAGTTAAACAATTTAAAGGCAATGCTACCAAATACTAATTGAGCGTTTGTAAACTTCTGACTCACTGGGAATGTGATGAAATAAATAAAAGCTGAAATAAATCACCCTCTACTATTATTCTAACATTTCACATTCTTTAAATAAAGTGGTGATCCTAACTGACCAAGACAGAGTTTAAATGTATTTGGCTAAGGTGTATGTAAACTTCCGACTTGTACGTACAGTCACTATGGTTGACGACGTCATCGATGCACTTATTGATGAAGTCAATGACAGATGTGGTGTACTCCTCAATGCCATTGGAGGAATCCCTGAACATATTTCAGTCTGTGCTAGCGAAAGAGTCCTGTAGCTTAGCATCTGCTTCATCTGACCACTTTTTTATTGATCTAGTCACTGGTGCTTCCTGCTTTAATTTTAGCTTGTAAGCAGGAATCAGGAGGATAGAATTATGGTCAGACTTGCCAAATGGAGGGCGAGTGAGAGTGTTGTATGCATCTCTGTGTGTGGAGTATAGGTGGTCCAGAGTTCTTTTCCCTCTGGTGTCACATTTAACATGTTGATAGAAATGAGGTAAAACTGATTTCAGTGTCCCTGCATTAGGAGTGCCGCCTCTGGGTGAGCGTTTTCTTGTTTGCTTATGGCGGAATACAGCTCATGCAATGCTTAGTGCCAGCCTCTGACTGTGGTGGTATGTAAACAGCTACGCCTCTGGTAATGTGGGCAGTTGAAACAAAAAATGGCTCAAGACTTCCTTAGATAATCGTGCACCAGCTGTTGTTTACAAAAATACATAGACCGCCGACCCTTGTCTTACCAGACGCCGCTGTTCTATCCTGCCGGTACATCGCATAACCAGCCAGCTGTATGTTGATATTGTCGTCGCTCAGCCACGACTCCGTGAAGCATAAGATGTTACAGTTTTTAATGTCCCGTCGGTAGTTTAATCTTCCCAATAACTCGTCCATGTTATTGTTCAAAGATTGCATGTTTGCGAGCAGAATTGAGGGGAGTGGGGGTTTATTCGATCACCTCCTACTCCTCAGAAGGCAGCTCGCCCTCCGGCCTCTCTTTCTCCACCTCCTCTTCACGCAGATCACTGGGGTCGGAGCCTGTTCCAGAGGGAGCCGTATATCCTCCGCCTCGGGCTCGTCGGAGTCGTGAAAGAGGAAAAAGGATTCTGCTAGTCCGTGGTGAGTCATCGCAGTCCTGATGTCTAGAAGTTATTTTCGGTCATAAGAGATGGTAGCGGCAACATTATGTACAAAATAAGTACAAAAATAAGTTAAACAACGCACATAAACGAACAAATACACAATCGGTTGGGGGCACGTAAAACGTCTGCCTTCTGCTCCGGCGCCATTTTTACAATGGCAATTTATCTCTGAATGTCCTTGAGTGGCCCAGCCAGAGTCCGGACTTGAACCCGATCGAGCATAGCTGTGCAGCGACGCTCCCCATCCTACCTGACAGAGCTTGAGAGGATCTGCAGAAAAGGATGGGAGAAACTCCCTAAATACAGGTGTGCCAAGCTTATAGCGTCATACCCAAGAAGACTTGAGGCTGTAATCGCTGCCATAGGGGCTTTAAAGTACTGAGTAAAGGGTCTGAATACTTATGGATTTAAAAATATATATATTTTAGAAGAATAAGGCTGCAACGTAACAAAATGTGGAAAAAGTCATGGGGTCCGAATACTTTACGAATGCACTGCATATGTCCACAGAGCAGGCAGGCCTGTGTGTAGGGGACAAGCTGGTGGAAGTGAATGGGGTGAGCTTGGAGAGCATCACTATGAGCAGTGCAGTTAAAGTCCTGACAGGGAACAACAGACTGAGGATGGTGGTGAGACGTGTGGGCAAAGTACCCGGTATCCGCTACTCCAAAGAGAAGACAACCTGGTAAGCACAGACCTCCGATTATAAATTACACATTTTGTCTGTCAATTCAGAGCCACAGTTTGGAATTGTGAGTTCCTTTCACCCCTTGAATTGTCTTACTGATTCGATTGTGTCTAGTTAGAATCCTGTCAATAAAGCTTTATCTAATTAGCAACTTAAATTCCATAGTTCTGTCTAAGTACTTAAATAGGTCTGATCATGTATTTGATACATGTATACAGTATATATATATATATATATCAATGGTTTGATTACTCCTAGCCTAAATGTTAGTGAGTATAACTCTATTGCAGTGTATATCCTTATGCACCAGTATACACCGAGTGTTGAGTGTAAAAAAAAACAGCAGCGTTGCAGTTCTTGACAGACTCAAACCCGTGTGCCTGGCACCTACTACCATACCCCGTCTAAAGGCACTTCAATATTTTGTCTTGCCCATTCACCCTCTGAATGGCACATACACAATCCATGTCTCAGTTGTCTCAAGGCTTAAAAATCCTTCTTTAACCCGTCTCCTCCCCTTCATCTACACTGATTTGAAGTGCATTTAACAAGTGACATTATTAAGGGATCATAGATTTCAACTGGATTCACCTGGTCAGTCTCATGGAAAGAGCATAATGTTTTGTACACTCAGTATATATCAATGGTTTGATTACTCATAATAAAGCAGTGTGTATCCATATGTGCCAGTATACGTCACGAAAACATTTGACCCCATTTGACCCCATCTCCATTGCAGGGTGGATCTGATCCACGGTAGGATGGTGGTGGAGGAGAGTGGGCGTACACCCTCCGCCTCGGTGGCCAGCTCAGATGGGGCCCTGCGGAGGATCATCCACATCTACACCACCTCAGATGACTACTGCCTGGGCTTCAACATCCGAGGGGGCAAGGAGTTCGGCCTGGGCATCTACGTCTCCAAGTAGGCTCATACTGCAACATTTCCGGCTTGAGAAACAAAGAAATCATTAGAAATAAAGTTGAACTCGCTTTTTGAATTCAGAATTTAAATCCTTGCTTAGTTTGCAGTGTCTGTATTTCCTGTGCTGTGCCGGACTCTTATGCCCTGCTCTGTTTAGTGATATTATGATGTGTGCTGTGTCAGATTGGATCCTGGCGGTCTGGGTGAACGGAACGGCATCAATATGGGCGACCAGATCCTTGCGGCCAACGGCGTAAGCTTTGAGGACATCAGCCACAGCAGTGCCGTGGAGGTGCTGAAGAGCCACACACACATCATGCTGACCATCAAGGTGAGTGAGGTTGACCTTTGACCTTCTACCTTGAACTTCGAAGACTTTGAAAACAGACTATTAGAGCCTGAGATTCAATATAGATCCAAATGAGACTGTTGTAGATTTCTTTCCACCGCTGCGTTCATATTTACGCGTGGAGATCCATGCTTCTTGGTGTATTGATGACCTGGTAATGAAGGTGTATCACCTTCCAGAATGAACCATGACTACTCTCCATTGAGAAAGTGTGTAGCCCAATTGTAATAATCAGTGAAAATGGCCCACACAGTCACTCACGGTGTCTCTCCCTCTCTCTCACACACACACTGACACCGTTACTACAGTACACACACCAAGAGAGCAGGTTGCGTGGCAGGGCAGACAGCTGGCGTACAGTCGTAATATTGCTCGCTCACTTTACCTGTGGCGGGTTGGGTTTCACCCTGTGAAAAATAGCCAGGCCGCATGCATTATTCACCAGGCAGCTCGGGCCAGGATCAGGTGATGATCAAAAGCACACAGGCGCGTTTTGTACCTTAATGTTCTCCAATTCTTTACCTCGCCTTGGCCCCTCTTTAAAAAGGGAAACACTATTACCAGTACTAGGGAAAATAACAGTACGAAGCATGTCAAAGGTGGAATATATGCTTGTTGTGGACGTGTGGACCTTTTTGCTGCTCTTTCTCTACGTTATATATGACTCTGTCTTTGTGGTTCTAGAGTTACTCTTGATCCTGTGAACGGGTCAAGAACTCTACTGTAACCTATTTGCATATCTCTGGCCGCATCTTTGCAGGAAGCGGGACGATACCCTGCCTACAAGGAGATGGTGGCAGAATACAGATGGCTTAACAAGTGTATGTAACCATCTTACCTCATGTAGCCTATATTATGTTTCAGGTGTGTTTTTGAATTATTTAAGAAAGCAACGTGCCACTGGTGACTTTTGGTAACTTTTATTTTTGAATATATATTTTCCGCACAAACAATCCAAAACAAACACTATCTGTGCTGATGTGTGTGTCTCCTCCCTCTCAGTGGCCAGTGGCAATGGGACTCGGCAGTCTTCCTCCCAGGGCTCGGACTCCAACTCCTCTGCCTCATCCTTGTCCTCTGGGACTCCCATCTCCTCTCTGAGCGGACTGTCTCAGGTCATGTTCCCCCCCAGCCTGCCCTTCGGCATGGACATGGTGGACGTCTGTATCTCTACTGAGGACCAGATGTCTGGGTCTGGCCAGTGCACTGACACCGCCATCCAGACCGACCCCTCGCCTCACAGGATGGGTGCGGACACTAGCCACAGCCTGGGGGCCACCACCCTCCTGCAGGACTCGGTCATCCGGGGGGAGGGAGGCAGGGGGAGAGGAGAGTCCCCCAAAACGGCCGTCCTAATGGCCCTCAGTAGACCGAGTCAGCCCATCCATCGCTCCCAGAGCCAGGTCACTGTAGCAGGTGAGGCCAGAGTGGTGGACTGGTTTAGATAGAAAGGGAGTTTACTGCAACGATTGGACAACTCAGAAGAACCTGTTTTTGTAAAATGACTGAGTGTAGTCTGGTTTGGTTGAGGCCCTGTCTCCTTCCTGTCCTGCCATAGAGGTGAAGCAGACGAAGCAGAGGAAACAGCAGAAAGGAGGGAAGAATCCTGAGAGGAGCACCCTACAGCGCTCCAAGACCTTTGTCAACCTGCTGTTCAGGGGTCGCAGGAGAGACACCTCCAAGGGGCGCTCCAAGTCCCCCCCCAAATCTGGGGCAGGTGGAGGTTAGTAGTACCTTCAATGATCCTGTAGACTATAAGAGAATAATGTTAGTCAATGGTGCAACTAGCTGTTATTTCAACCGGAGTTTTACTCTGTCATTGTGAGTCAATGTGTCTGTGAGTATAAGTATGGCTAAAACCAGGGTTAGTTTGTTATAGAGTTCAGTTGGTATTCTACAATCAGCTGGGTGTTGGTTATGTCCCTAGATGGGGAGCGCAGGCGCAGACCCAGCGGGCCGGACCCAGAGATGCTGGGGGTGGTGGAGGGCATGGCCCGCAGGCTGCTGAGTGAGGACGAGGTGGCCTCCGTCATGAAGACCTGCCGACGGGTATGGGGCCTGGGCAGGAGGGGCACCGAAAATATGAACTGTTATCATCCTTATTCCATGGATTTTTGCATGCTGTGTGTTATAGTCACTATTTTCTTGCAGTACATAACAGAGCGTGTGGTGGAGAACCTGGTGCGCCACCTGCTGGCCGTGCTGGACCGGCCTGAGAAGCTGCTGCTGCTGAGAGAGATCAGGTACACAGAGAGGCAACAATAATAGTAACAACATTCACTTTAAGGATTTAGATAGGAAGGGGAGCGGCCAGTTGACGGATTTAGCATTCGGCTTAACTCACAAATCCAATTATTTGATGACTGGACAATGAAAACAATCCTGTTGTTTTTATAAGCTAATAACTCTGTCTCCCGCTTTAGAATGCTGCTGCCTCCAGCTGACCTAGGGCTTTTCAACAATATGGTGGTTCCATTCGAAGTGGAGGCCTATGATATCTTGAAGTACCGTTCTGGTGAGGAAAGACATGCATATTCATAGAGTAATGTACACACTACCCATACATTTAAAAGGAAAGCGTTTCCATTCTTTAAATTCCCCCTTTATCATGTAGTCAGATCCCCACTTCTGCGCTCCCCCCAGTCTGGACGAGCCCCCAGGCGACACCTCATCACCCCCATTCCAGGTCAGTACGGTCCCATCTACAGTATAGCAGTGTTTCTTTAATTCATTCTTTGGGGAGGAAGTGCGGGCTTTTGTTCCAGCCCGGCACCGTCACACCTGATTCAACTAATTGTGGTTCAGGTTGAAGACCATGATTAATGGAAACTGGTTTTAAAGTCGTGTTGGAACACAAGTCTGCTCTCCAGGATCTTGGTTGTTACTGACTCCTGAATCCCCATGTAGACTTCCAGGGTGGCTTTGAGCTCCACAGTGCCCAGGAGGTGGAGAGGGAGAGCCAGCTGCTGGAGGAGCTAGAGCGGCTGCGTCTGTCTGCGTCCCAGAGTCCCCGGCAGCAGCACACCCATACCTCCAGAGCATTCCCCCCCCTGCTGGACGTCCCAGTGGATGGCTACGCCTCCTCAAACTCCCTCCGTCCTCTCTCCGTCAGCCCCCTGCTCCCCAACTGGCTGCTGGCCCACAGCAATACCACCGACCCCCACTCCCCGCTACGAGGACACAGTGGTACGGTCCGCTCCGTCCACTTTGATGTGTCAATGGACCAGGGAGATACCATCTCAGAGCGGGGGAGGTCTCCCTTCAGGAATGGGACTTCCAAGGGTAAAAAGGAGAAAGAAACTGTGTTCACTCTGCAGAGCGCTCCTCGACGCAGCAGGCCCCCGTTGTCCCAGGTGTTTGGCTCTGGCCTGGACGCTGACTTCACAGCAGAGGGGTTGGGAAGGGAGCGGGTGAACGGTCATCCCAGCTCCTCTGAGAATGGCCTCAATGGCAGCGCTTCGGTCATAGAGTACGAGTTCAAAACCGTCAGCATCTCCAAGACTAAGCAGTCACTGGGTGAGTTTGTGTAAAATTCCTATGTCACTTTGTCAGCTTGCCGTCCTCATGGTTTACCAAACAGTTGCACCTCCAGTACTTCTATAATAATTCATTCATAAATGCATATTACAGAGAAAGGGGTCAGCAAAGTAGCTCTTACAACAGAGCCAATGCAAATGTGATGTTTCACTCATACAATTCAACACATTTTTGATTGATTACGTATGTAATAATGCCTTTGTTTTACTGGTCCAGGGATCAGTATCTCTGGTGGGATGGAGTCTAAGGTGCAGCCGGTGGTGAAGATAGAGAAGATCTTCCCAGGAGGAGCCGCCTCCACGTGTGAAGTCCTGAAGGTACACCTGTTCTAAACTCTAAGGCTACAACCGGTCTCATTGCAACATGACCCATAAACCACCATTCAAATAAGCATTTCACCTTATAAACATCACACCACACATTCCATTCAGATCTTTTCCAACTAATTTGAATTGACCTGATTAATGGAAATATGAATGTAGCTAGGGATGAAATCAAACATAGTGATGAGATAGAGGCCCAAGGTCATCTCAAGAGATCCTTGTTATAATAAGCCTTATGGAGGAGCTCTTTTATTTGAGGGCAGAGTAGAGGGAGGGGGGAGTTTAGATTGTTTTGAACCGGTGCATTTAGACGCTGGCACCACATTATAGAAAGAGAACAGAGAGCAATGCAATCAGAATTATGTTTTTGAGCTCAAATAACAACGTAACGTGATGTTGAATTGAAAGACGGCAATGTGTGTGTGTGCGTGTTTGTGCACAAACTAGAGCAACAGAGCATGCACAAGACAAATTTATTCTCTCTAACCTTCCTTCCTCTGGTTGCATCCCCAGGCTGGATTTGAGCTGGTGTCAGTGGATGGAGTGTCCCTGCAGGGCGTGACTCACCCCCACGCTGTGGAGATCATTCGCAGGGCTTTCAGCAACAAGGCCAAAGACCCCATGGTGTTTATAGTCAAAGTCCCCAAAAGCCCTTGACCCAAGACTGGGTCTTTGACCTGGAGGCCCAAGACCTAAAGAGACTAGAAACAACACAAACAGAACTACAGTGTGTTGGAAGAAGGGGAGAAGAGTGAGGAGTGAAAAGTGACGATCTGAAGGAATTCTGTGGGTTAATAGGAAACTCCTGTTTCCTCTATGGTGAACAAGAAGGATCTAGTCAATCAAATGAAGGGACTAAGAGACCTGCTGCCATGGGAACCAGCAGCCAGTGATGTGTGTGCTGGCCTAAAGCGCCAGTTCACACAATCTTTCACTTTTCATTATTTGTTATAATGTATTAATTATCACATTAGACTTTCACAAATGATGTAAAATAAATACACATATTTCTTAGGACAATACTTTACTTAAGTCATTTAAACACACTGGCTAATTTATGCAAACTGTAATCCGAGTGCCTTCCAGGACCCCTGTGAACTGAACAAATGGTGTCTGTCCGAGCCATAGCGATAGATAGACAAAGATGAGTCCTCTATGTGCCATTATAGCGCCTGTGACAGCATGGGCAGCACCATTGAGGCAATCTCCATTTTGAAGTAGTCAATTTTCTTCTTCAAGATTGGCAGATCTCTCCTGATGACTCAGTTGAACATGACTCCAGTCTCACCAGGAGGGATCAGCTCATGCTAATTACAGCCTTTTGGCCACTAGAGGCCTTTATCATTGGCTATGGTCTGAGCCAGTGTGGAGCAGTGGCTAGCACACCTGCTTGTGACCAGAAGATGGCAGGCTTGGATCCACCTGTCAGTTGATGGTAATGTTATTACCATGTATAGACACACCGAGCCATAAACTGATAGTGTTCCTCTTGATTGTAAAGTCACATGTTAATGTCAGGTGTAAACATGACCTGAGTTTCTCCAATTCTTGGTGAAAATGTCTACAGGCCACACAATCTGGGTACAGGAGAGTGACATGTTAGCACACTGTATAAACAGGACTTAACATAAAATAAAGAGCATCTAACAGATGTCAAATCAGTAAGCCATTTAAAAGCAGCTATGCGTTTTTATCAATGGTTTTATTAAAAACAGTCAGTTGGTACAATACATTTACAGCATGAAAATATACATTTAATGTCTTCATACAAATACTGTGGATTTAAAAAAAATGGAATATTGAACCATGGAAGAGGCATTCACTCAAACGTCAATATGCAGACATGGTACTGTAAGGACCCAACAGGACATGGGACATTGCTTTGGTCTATTCACAGTGGCTATGTTTATTTTGAAATAGATCATATCTATATTTCCCCATATGTGATTTGTCAGTACTAGGGATATCTACAATGAAGGGTTAACAGCGATATGGGGGACATTTACAGTAAGTGTCTTTCTTTTGTGAAGGGGTGTACTTCTTTATACAGAATTTGAAAAGATAACAGTCATAGTTTGGCCAGTCTAATTTGACTTTATAAAAGACCAAGCTCCTCTCACCTGTACAAAAAGCACGTTCACAAAACGGCCAGAGCTGCATACAAATATTTTCAGAGAAACAACGATCCACAGAGATGAATCCATCCATGCTATTGTACTTCTGCGAGAGACAGATCACAAAAAGGGAAAGCAGATTATCTTCACAACAATAGAAAGCATATCGGAGTGTGCTTTAATGACATGTTTCCTTTTGAATTTCCACAGTGTCCGTTTTGCTCGCTGAAGATACTGTGCAGATTCCGAATGAAATGACATCCTGTGTGTGTGTGTGTGTGT
Source organism: Oncorhynchus clarkii lewisi (assembly GCF_045791955.1). Classification (NCBI taxonomy): domain Eukaryota; kingdom Metazoa; phylum Chordata; class Actinopteri; order Salmoniformes; family Salmonidae; genus Oncorhynchus; species Oncorhynchus clarkii. Next base: position 18,269,097 of record NC_092162.1, read on the forward strand.
GTGTGTGTGTGTGTGTAATAGGGAAATTCGAGATCACTAATGTCCATATTTAGATACTCAAATATGTCATGGAATGAGGAGACCTTTGGTAATCGTAACATTGAAGCGCTTCCCTTCTTTTTTTTGTGCCAATGAACCTGTTGTATTTGAGAACACTCAGAAGAAACGTGTTATCAGGCTCTACCTCCCAAGAACACACACAGTGAATAAGGAGGAAGGACACATTTCTAGGGAATAGGAGGAGTTACATGATGTTCAGTGAATACCACAGAAAGACAGGATTTATCTCCTCCACGCTGTACGAGACTCATCTGACTCCACCATCACTCTCCCGGGTCAGCGTACTCCCCCACTGTCACATCAGATCACACTGCGTTTGTACGATTTAAAGCCAATAAGGGCTGAAATTGGGTTGCTCCAGTTCCAGAAAGGCCCAATAAATTCAACCCTCCAAAGCTGCTTGTCGCAGTGGTACGTTAGTGTGCTTAATATCAAGGTCTTAGAGATGTTGTTAGTCTTCTATTAGATTTAACACAATAAGCCCAGCTTAATCTTAAAAAGGTAAGGAAACAAACCAAATGAGTCATATCTGCTTAGAATGTCCATGCTCCAACTGCATTTTGAAATATAGACTAGAAACAGCCGCTGTGTGTGTGTGCGCATTCTTTTGTGGAAGTGTGTGTGCGCGTGCGTCGACATTAGCAAGAGGGAGTCAACCATAATAAGACATTTGTGAGACGAAGTGGAAGCGCAGGAACATAGGCAGAGTAGACCAACTATAAAAAGACTGCTACATACCATACTGACCCTGATGGAGACCTCCTGAAGGATTCTGAAGTGACCTACTAAGCAATTATAGAGGCTCTCTTGGCTTCCTGTAGATGCTCCTAGTGGATCACATGCATATGGCGGATAGAGAGAGGGAGACACACAGAGAGAGAAGGTGGTGGTGTCAGATCTCAGTAGCGGTGATCTCGTCAAAGTTGATCTCGTTGCCGCTGCCTTCGTCCTGCTCCTCCAGCTCGTCCCGGGTCTCCAGTTCTAGACTGAGCTCCCGCAGCATTCCCTCCAGCTCCCGGTTCTTCCGGTACATCCCCACGTAGTTCTGCTGCAGCTGTTTCTGGTACTGGATCACCTTGTCCTTTTCCTCCTGCCAGACCCTGTGCTCCTGCTCAAAGCTGCACGCCTGCTCCTCCCCCCGCTGGCGTTCTGTGGCTAACTCCGCCCTCAGACTCTCCATCTGCACCCGGAGGCTTTGGAGGGCCTCGCTCTCATAGGCCCGCTTGGCCTTGGCCTCGTCGCTCTCATAGGTCAACAAATGTGGCTCCTCCCCCTCAGGGAAGGCCTGGCACTGCCTGCCTCCACTACCATTGTGGGCGGGGGCCTGGGGGCTTGTCTGATTGGCCGCGGCGTCAGGGCGGAGGCGGGCCGTCTCCTCCTCCAGACGGCCCACCTTCTGGCGGAGGAGCTGGGCCTCACTCTTGCGGCGCTGCAGCTCGTTCTGGCACACCTCCAGCTCCAGGGTACGCAGGCGGCCGGCAGAGGTGGCCTCTTGTAGCAGGGCCTGGCTTGTGGCGAGCTCGCCACGGGAGTCCCGAAGCTGGCCACGCAGAGAGACAATCTCCCCCACGCGCTGAGCCAGCTCCCCCTGGACATCCTTCAGCTGCTGCTTCAGCAAGGAGATCTCCCCAGACTTCTGACACACCTGTAGGAAACACAACTAGTGTCATATACACAGTGTACACAACATTAGGAACACCTTCCTAATATTGAGTTGCACCCCCTTTCGCCCTCAGAACAGCCTACATTTTTTATTTTATCTACCCTTTATTTAACTAGGCAAGTCAGTTAAGAACTAATTCTTATTTACAATAAAGGCCTACCAAAAGGGGACGGGGGCCTGGGATTAAAATATATTACACACACACAATAAATATAGGACAAAACACATCACAATAAGAGAGACCACACACCTACATAAAGAGAGACATAAGACAACATAGCAAGGCAGAAACACATGACAACACTGCATGGTAGCAACACAACATGGTAGCAGCACAAAACATGGTAAACATTATTGGGCACAGACAACAGCACAATGGGCAAGAAGGTAGAGACAACAATACATCACGCAAAGCAGCCACAACTGTCAGTAACAGTGTCCATGATTGAGTCTTTGAATGAAGAGATTGAAATAAAACTGTCCAGTTGGGGGTGTTTGTTGCAGCTCGTTCCAGCCGCTAGCTGCAACGAACTGAAAAGAGGAGCGACCCAGGGATATGTGCACTTTGGGGACCTTAAACAGAATGTGACTGGCAGAACGGGTGTTGTATGTGGAGGATGAGAACTGCAGTAGATATCTCAGATAGGGGGGAGTGAGGCCTAAGAGGGTTTTATAAATAAAGCATCAACCAGTGGGTCTTGCGATGGGCATACAGAGATGTCTGTCAGGGCATAGACAACAAGGTGTCGAAAGCGTTCCACAGGGATGCTGGCCCATGCTGACTCCAATGCTGGTGTCAAGTTGGCTCGATGTCCTTTGGGTGATGGACCATTCTTGATACGCAGCGTGAAAAAAACAGCAGCGTTGCAGTTCTTGACACTCGACACACTCAAACCTGTGCGCCTGGCACTACCATACCCCGTTCAAAGGCACTTAAATCTTTAGATTTTTTCCCCCCCATTCACCCTCTGAATGGCACACATACACAATCCATGTCAAGGCTTAAAAATCCTTCTTTCACCGATCTCCTCCCCTTCATCTGCACTGATTGAAGTGGATCAATAAGGGCTCATAGCTTTCACCTGGTTAGTTTGTCAGGGGTGGGCAACTCCAGTCCTCGAGGGCCTGATTGGCGTCACGCTTTTTCCCCAGCTAACACACCTGACTTCAATTTTCAACTAATCACGATCTTCAGTTTAGAACGCAATTACTTTAAAATCAGCAGTGTTTGCTAGGGACGGAGAAAAGTGTGACACCACCCCGGCCCCCGAGGACTGGAGTTGCCCATCCCTGGTCTGCGTCATGGAAAAAGCAGGTGTTCCTAATGTTTTCTTACACACACAGTGTATAGTAGTGATGGGCATTCCGAGTCTTTTTGGTGAGCCGGATCATTTGGCTCCGTTCAGCTAAAAGAACTGTCCATTTGGCTCACAAACGGCTCTTCGTTCATTAGTGCTTAGAAATGTACCATGCCATGACAAAACCATGACAAAAATAGCAACTATCTTATGTTAAACCTATAAAGTTGCCTGCCGTGTCAGATCGTGACATCCGAGTTCAAATACATTTTTACCTGACCAAATAATTAGACGGCCACGCAAAATAATATGAAGACATTTGAATACACTGAAAAAAATGCATGTGGACCAGAATAGAGTCTCTCTCCTCACTTTCGATTGTTCCTGCAGTGAGGAATTACAGAATGTTTTTATAACTTATCTGCAGATAAATCGTGAGCTTAAAAAGCAGTTGTAACAGTATGTAAAATCAGGGAGTGAAATGAACGGCTCTTTCACAAATGCGATTCGGTTCCCGACATTCACCAAAAAGATCTGTTCAAAAAGAGCCGTTCGTTCGTGAACGACCCATCATTAATATATAAAGGAATCACACCAAGTCCTATGAATATATTAAGATATATGACAATATAAAGTGCATTCGGAAAGTATTCAGACCCCTTGACTTTTTCCACATTTTGTTACATTAGTCTTATTTTAAAATGGATTAAAATGGTTTCCCCCCCCCCCCCTCAATCTGCATACAATACCCCATAACGACAAAGCAAAAAACATGTTTAGACATTTTTGCAAATTTATAAAAATAAAAAAAAACTGAAATATCACGTTTACATACAGTACCAGTCAAAAGTTTGGACACCTATCCATTCGAGGGTTTTTCTTTATTTCTCCTATTTTCTACATTGTAGAATAATAGTGAGGACATTAAAACTATGAAATAACATATGGAATCATGTAGTAACCCAAAAAATTGCTAAACAAGTCAAAATAGATCATATATTTGAGATTCTTCAAAGTAGCCACCCTTTGCCTTGATGACAGCTTTGCACCCTCTTGGCATTCTCTCAACCAGCTTCATCTGGAATGCTTTTCCAACAGTCTTGAAGGAGTTCCCACATTCGCTGAGCACTTGTTGGTTGCTTTTCCTTCACTCTGCGGTACAACTAATCCCAAACAATCTCAATTGGGTTGAAGTCGGGTGATTTTGGAGCACAGGTCATCTGATGCAGCACTCCATCACTCTCCTTTTTGGTCATCTAGCCCTTACAAGCCTGGAGGTGTGTTGGGTCAAAGTCTTGCTGAAATACAAATGAATGTCGTGCAAACCAGATGGGATGGCGTATCTCTGCAGAATGCGGTGGTAGCCGTGCTGGATAAGTGTGCCTTGAAACCTAAATAAATCACTGACAGTGTCACCAGCAAAGCACCCCCACACCTCCTCCATGCCTCACAGTGGGAACCACACATGCGGAGATCATCCATTCACCTACCCTGCATCTCAAGACACGGCGGTTAGAACCAAAAATCATCAGACCAAAGGACAGATTTCCACCAATCTAATGTCCATTGCTTGTGTTTCTTGGCCCAAGCAAGTTTCTTCTTGTTGGTGTCCTTTAGTTGTGGTTTCTTTGCAGCAATTCAACCATGAAGTCCTGATTCACACAGTCTCCTCTGAACAGTTGGATGTTGAGATGTGTTTGTTACTTGAACTCCGAAGCATTTATTTGGGCTGCAATTTCTGAGGCTGGTATAACTCTAATGAACTTATCCTCTGCAGCAGAGGTAACTCTGGGTCTTCCATTCCTGTGGTGGTCCTCCTGAGAGACAGTTTCATCATAGCGCTTGATGGTTTTTGCGACTGCACTTGAAGAAACTTGAAAAGTTCTTGAAATGTTGCGTATTGACTGACCTTCATGTCTTAAAGTAATGATGGTCTGTCCTTTCTCTTTGCTTATTGACCAAATAGGGCTATCTTCTTTATATCACTCCTACCTTGTCACAACACAACTGATTGTCTCAAACACATTGATGAAAGAAATTCCACAAATTAACTTTGAACAAATCCACCTGTTAATTCAAATGCATTCCAGGTGGCTACCTCATGAAGCTGGTTGAGAGAATGCCAAAAGTGTGCAAAGCTGTCAAGGCATCTGAAAAATATATATTTTTATTTTGGTTATTTTTGGTTACTAAATGATTCCATAGATGTTATTTCATATTTTTTATGTCTTTAATATGATTTAATATTAGTCTTCTTGGGTGTGACGCTACAAGCTTGGCACACCTATATTTGGGGAGTTTCTCCTATTTGTCTCTGCAGATCGCTCGGTCAGGTTGGATGGGGAGCTATTTTCAGGTCTCTCCAGAGATGTTTGATCGGGTTCAAGTCCGGAATCTGGCTGGGCCACTCAAGGACATTCAGAGACTTGTCCCAAAGCCACTCCTGCGTTGTCTCGGCTATGTGCTTAGGGTCGTTGTCCTGTTGGAAGGTGAACCTTCACCCAAGTCAGAGGTCCTGAGCAGGTTTTCATCAAGGATCTCTCTGTTCTCCCCCGATTGCTCAGGTTGGCGGGCAGCCAGCTCTAGGAAGTCTTGGTGGTTCCAAACGTCTTCCATTTAAGAATGATGAGGCCACTGTGTTTTTTTATTTGACCTTTATTTAAATAGGCAAGTCAATTAAGAACAAATTCTTATTTTCAATGACGGCCTAGGAACAGTGGGTTAACTGCCTGTTCAGGGGCAGAACGACAGATTTGTACCTTGCAAGTTTAAACCCCCGAGCTTACAACCTTCCGGTTACTAGTCCAACGCTCTAACCACTAGGCTACCCTGCCGCCCCAGGGGACCTTCAATGCTGCAGAAATGTTTGGGTACCCTTCCCCAGATTTGTGCCTCAATACAGTCCTGTCTCGGAGCACACATGTCTGCCTTTCCAAATCATGTCCAATCAATTGAATTTACCACAGGTGGACTCCAATCAAGTTGTAGAAACATCAAGGATGATCAATGAAAACAGGATGCACCTGAGCTCAATTTCGAGTCTCATAGCAAATCCAAGTTTATCATTTTAAAAAGCTAATTGATCATTAGAAAACCATTTTGCAATTATGTTAGCACAGCTGAAAACTGTTGACCTGATTAAAGAAGCAATAAAAACAGGCCTTCTTCAGACTAGTTGAGTATCTGGAGCATCATCCTTTGTGGGTTCAATTACAGGCTCAAAATGGCCAGAAACAAAGACCTATCTTATGAAACTCGTCAGGGTATTCTTGTTCTGAGAAATGAAGACTATTCCATGTGAGAAGTTGAAACTGGAGATCTCGTACAACGCTGTCCCTTCAGAGGACAGTGTAAACTAACTCTAACCAGAAAATAAAGAGGAGTGGGAGGCCCCGGTGCACAACTGAACAAGAGGACAAGTACATTAGAGTGTTTGAGAAACAGACGCCTCACAAGTCCTCAACTTCAGCTTCATTAAATAGTACCAGCAAAACACCAGTCTCAACATCAACAGTGAAGAGGCGTCACCGGGATGCTGACCTTCTAGGCAGAGTTGTAAAGAAAAAGCCATCTCTCAGACTGGCCAATAACAAGAAAAGATTAAGAAGGGGGCAAAATAACACAGACACTGGACAGAGGAACTCTGCCTAGAAGGTCAGCATTCCGGTGTCTTGCCTCTTCATTGTTGACGTTGAGACTGGTGTTTTGCTGGTACTATTTAATGAACCTGCCAGTTGAGGACTTGTGAGAGGCGTCTGTTTCTCAAACTAGACACTAATGTACTTGTCCTCTTGCTCAGTTGCGTACCGGGGCATCCCACTCTTTCCATTCTGGTTAGAGCCAGTTTGCGCTGATAATGTACGCCTATGTAGATATTCAACAAAAAATATATATTCTCAGCTACAATAGTCATTTACAACAATAACAATGTCTACACTGTTTTTCTGATCAATTTGATGTTATTTCAAATGCACAAAAAATGTGGTTCTCTTTCAGAAACAAGGACATTTCTAAGTGACCCCAAACTTTTGAACGGTAGTGTGTATATATAAAGGAGAGAGAGAGAGAGTCTTTGTTATGTGATTGATGACGATGCGACACCGAGCCAGACTCTTGCCCGCCAGCATCTTACAGAGCAGACTGTTTGTACTAGACTACAACAATTACTCAAAAAGGGGTTACAGTGGTATTTATGGATTGTGTAAAATCCACTGTCTCTACCGCATCCGCTTTGTCTACAAGATATACTAAAGTGCCAAGGCCCAGGAGGTAGGGACTAGGAGTGAATTTGGAATGGGGCCGCCACAGACAGTATTAAAGGCCCACCTCACCTCCCACTTGGTCTCCTCCAGCCGGGGCCCTAGGTCGATCTTCTCATGCTCGTAAGAGGTGCAGCGCTCCTCCAGCTGCTCCCTCTCCTGCAGCAGCTGGCTGAAGTCCTCCTGGAGCTTCTTCTTCTCCTGCTGCAGCTGGAAGACCTGCAGCTGGAGCACCTGCTGGGCACGCTGGGCCTTCTGGGAGTGTGTCTGCATCCGCGTGGCGCAGGTCTGACGCAGCTCCTCCAGCTCCAGCTCACAGCGCTTCTGCTTCTCCTCATACACCTGGGGGGGGAGAGAGGAGACAGGGGGAGAGGGAGACCGGGTAGAAGGGTTGGGTAGGTGAGGGTGGCATTGTGTGAGGGTTGCATTGTGTGTGTGTGCGTGCGTGCATGCCTGCCTGCCTGCGTGTGTGTATAGTGATTGTAATGGTTTGAGTGTCCAAGTATGTCAAGACATTTGTCATTTTGTGCGTGATGGATCATGGTCTGCGTGCCAGGTGCGTGCATGTGTACGTGCGCTTGCATGCCTTCATGTGTTTTAGAATATGTGAAGGAAGAGGATTGTGTCTAATGCTCTCTGGTCCATTTACGCCGCCATGTACCTGACAAATGGCCATCTCGTTCTCGTCCAGGTTGTCTCGGAGCTGCTGCAGCTCCACGTCTCTCTCCCTCAGCTTATCCTCCAGGTCCCTCACCACCCCCTCGTACCCCCCCTCCACGGGGGCTGGCGACCGCCCGCTCGACCCACTGTCCGACAGAGGCTGGACGCGCCCGCTCAGCGACCCCGACCCTGTGCTCTTACTGGACGAGGAGCGCCCACTATCCGAGTTGGAGTGCCCGTGCACATTGCCGGGCGCCGTCTTCATGGGCTCTAGGTGGCCACTGCCAAGCGGGGTGTCTGCGGGCGGCAGATTGTAGGGGATGCTGCCATAGGGTGGCAGGCTCGACAGGGAGTTCCGGCCCGAGTCAGACATGGAGCAGGTCTGACTGCCCCCGCCCACGTGGCGCCCGCCGCTGTGGGAGGTGCGTTTCTCCGAGCAGGGCGACAGAATGTCCGTCTGGCTACCAGGTGACAACAGGTTGAGATTGTTCTGGCTGTCTGATAGGCTGGCCCGGTCGTGGCGAGGGGAGAGGTACTGCATGGAGTTGCGGCTCTTGGGGATGACTGGTTTGAAGGCGGTGGGCCGGATTACTGTTTTCTCCATGTTCTGAGGGGTGAGACAATTGTTGGGTAAGAGGTTGTAAATAATGTATATTCAGTGAATGTTTCATTTATTTTTTCTAATTTTGTTACTGTGAGAGTAGATTGATCTACTGTAAATATAGAGGAAACTGAATGACTGTACCATATAGCCTGGACAGGATCATACTCACCTTCTCCAGCTTCCCCGATACGAGGACCAGTTTGGGCGGGGCTCCTCCTACATTCCCGTTGAGGCTCCCCAGCTGCCCCTCAGTGTCAATCCCGGTCCTTGGGCTTCCGTTAGCCACATGGTTGTCATTCCAGTCCCCCACATAGTGCTGGTTCAGATACGAGTAATTCCCATTGGTCCCGCTGTCCTTACTGGAGCCAATCACCATAAAGGGCTTTCTGTTGCCAGGCGGAGTGAGGCTACTGAGCAGTGGATCCTGGGATGTGTCAGAGGAGCCCAGGCAAGAAGTGGCCCCCAATGTGGTTCTGTGGAGCCTGGAAGTTCCCGGCTCGGGACCAATATCAACGGGCCGGTATTGACACTCCAGGTAGGACGGGCCGGGGCGGTGGGCGATGAGGCTGCTGACGGAGCCCATGGCCTCCTGGGAGTTGGAGGCGGGTGAGGTGGAGGGGCGGTTAGTGGGCGTGTGGGAGGCAGAGGGGTGGCGGCGGGGGGATCCGTTGAGGCCGGGGGTGTGGTGACGCTCAGCCGGCATGGGTGGAGCCTGAATCAGGGCCATGGTGGCTGCTGCTCAGTGGGACAGCCACACAATCTGGGGGGACAGAGGTAGAAACAGAGGGACACAGTCAGTCAGATGAATGGGAACTATCAATGTAGCAAAACAAAAACAAAGTGAAACAGTAGAAATATTAGGAATGTACAGCTTGTCTGGACTATGGAGCCATCCAGGGTCGTGTTCAGGAGGGCTCAGAGTTCTGAACGTTGCAGATAGAAATGTCTTAGAGATGACCTGAAGAATGTTCACAGACATGCTTCTATGTTCATGTAACATATTCTACATTACAGAGAAAGCGTGTCTGTGAACTTTCTGTGACCCTGGTAAAACCATAAAGACTGCACGAATACAAACAAAATATGTTCTCCTCCTACAGTTAAACATCCAGTAGCCACACAGACAGAGCCAACTCATTTACATAGCCCTTTCAAGCAGCACAAACATGGGCTTCAGGCCTATGGCTTTCGATGCCTGAGACAGCAAAGGCACAGTCTCATCTCATGGCAAATAGCCCCTGACATGGTCCTCGTGATGGGAAGCGAGGCGACTGTCTGTCTCCCTACATCCCTTCAACCTCCTTTCAAAACAATGTTAGGGGGAGTGAATGACAAAATCCTAGGGTATTCAATTGGTAATGACATCGTACACACACGTATGCGCACACCATGGCAACCATCTCCTCCCAAACGGTGATCTCATCCAAAACAGCAACACTACACAGATCGACCGTGACATCATCAGTCTCAAGGCACACCGTCTGGTGGTGAGGGGAGAACAATGGTACACGGGAAATGGCGCATGATGGCGAGGTCACGCTTCGTGTTTTGCAGGCCACCCAGCTGTGTCAGGGTTCTCCCCAAAGAACGTAAGAGGGGCGCTGTGCCACCTTGTGGACTGGCTGTGGCGCTTTTCAATCATTTAAGGCTCTAGATTGCAGGAAATGGCCCCACCTCATTTAAAAAAAAAATCTGGTGTGCATTTTAAATAAATCATCACTGCTGTAGGAGTCATCCAAAGCATAACGAGGTCCCAGGGACAGATGTGTCCTGTTGGAGACAGTTCAGTGTCAGAACGCTGTGAAGTCAGGATCTAAATCCAGATACTGCACTAGCCCTAAACTATGTCAAGTCATTTTCCACACACACACACACACGTGTGTTAAGACCAGGACAGTGATTAAATGGGACTGTGGCGTGTCTATCAACCAGCCAGCTCCTCATTAATTACAGCCAGCCAGCCAGCTTGGCACCAGATGGGCACTGCTGGCGATGCTACCTTGCCAAGACAAACAGCCTACCACTAAGGTTTATCTGTGATTATGACATTCTAATTAGCACAGAGTGGAGGGGTAATAAGTGATCCCTATTTATTTGATCCGATCATAACTGAGAGTTAGGGCAGTTGTATGTCAAACAGAAATACTACATACAGTAAAGTATGCAGTATACTGTAGTCTCATTGCAAAAGGGTCTGAATATGTTTGTAAATAATGTATTTCTGTTTTCGCTTTGTCATTATGGGATGTTGTATTTAGATTGATGAGGAAAAATGTGTATTTAATCAATTTTAGAACAAGGTTGTAATGTAACAAGGTTGTAATGTAACAAAATGCCTTAATACCTAGCCGGGCGTTAATACCTAGCCGCCTTAATACCTAGCCGGCCGCCTTAATACCTAGCCGCCTTAATACCTAGCCGCCTTAATACCTAGCCGCCTTAATACCTAGCCGCCTTAATACCTAGCCGCCTTAATACCTAGCCGCCTTAATACCTAGCCGCCTTAATACCTAGCCGCCTTAATACCTAGCCGCCTTAATACCTAGCCGGTCTCTTCAACAATGGTCAATGCGTCTGACCAAGGACCCGGGCATGTCCTTCGTCGACAATTTTGACTCCTTCTGGAATTGGCCTGACTACTTTGTGGAAGACAGAATTCACCTGGGTGAAAATGGCTCCTGGATGTTGTCATCAAACATTGGGATGGTTCTTGGTCAACTAAATTGATGCGAGGACAATATTAGCATTACATGTAAGTCAGTTTTTACCATCTCCTCTTTGGTCTCTATGAGAGTTCCACATGTTGTATCTGAAAGTGGTAACATGCCAAATGATGCTAACCGGAGAAATGTCCTTGCTATTCCTACTTTGTTTCATGTTCCTAATAGGCATAATCCAATCTTTGAGTCTCCTGAAATCTCAAAGTAATCCGACTTGTATTGAAACTCCGTATGATTTTAAATACAGAAAAGGTTTGACATTTTTACATCTTAATATTCGTAGTTTATTACCTGAAATGGATCATGTCAAGATCTGGGTCTCTCAGGCAGATCCTGATATTTTTATTGTATCTGAGACCTGGTTAACTGGTGAAACCCTGGACTCTGACGTTTCTATGGATGGTTACAATGTGTTCAGGGCTGATAGGAAAGGCAAAGGTGGTGGTGTTGCTATTTACACAAGGAATATTTTTTGTCTCTGTTAAAGGCTACCTCCAGTCCTAAACTATTTGAATTGTTGGCTTTAAGTCTTCAGTTGGGTTCACACCCAAAAATAACAGTTCTAGGAATCTCTTCCACTCTCCGCCAAGAAGTGTGTACTAAACGAATTCACTGATTTAATTGCAATTGTTATTACCCCAGAGGTGTTGATCGCCGAAGATTTGAATCTTGCATGGGGAACGAAGGATGCGGACTGTTTAAAATATTTTTGTACTCATTTAAAATTTGACCCAGCTGATTACAAAGACCACTGTCCAAACTTTAACAGGACCCTACGAAATCAACTTGGTTTGACCTCATATTTACAAAAACTCCAGAGAAATATGCTGGAAGTGGGCTATTTGCTTTAGATATTAGTGACCACTGTCCCATTGTATGTATCAGGGATATACAGATGCCTCGATCCAAACCTTGTTTTATCAACAAGAAGAATTAGCCTTTGTGACCTTTATTTTGGTGACTTTGATTGTATTGCATCTATACCTGACCCAGAGTTGGCTTTGAACCACTTCAAATATGTTTTCAATGGTATTGTAGATAATTCTCTGTTTTTTTAAAGGGAGCATGTTTAAAAATCGGTCTTGCCCTTGGTTCAGTCCAGAGCTATCTGAAGTCATACACAACAGAGATGCTGCCTGGGCCAAAGCTAGATTCACAGACTCGGGCCCAGACTGGCAGTCTTTTAGGCGATTGAGAAATCTGTGTGTAAAACTAGTGTAAAAAAAGCCAAATCAGATTATTATGTTAACACACTATCTGAATGTACAGGGAACCCAACTAAATTCTGGAAAGCTGTTAAATCACTGAAGGGTTATGTCTCCTCGTCTCTCCCCCAAGAAATTGATTTAGGTTCTGGCCCTATTACTGACAAATTGATATCATTAATGCATTTAAGGACCATTTTATCTCCGCAGGCTTTATATTTGAATGTATTTCAAAGCCAGCTCTTGAAAAGAGTCGTTTGGATGTAGATGGTGAAAATCTATTGAAATGATACTGAAAATGCTGGTCAGGAGTTTTCTTTTCAGAAATTCACTGATGAAGAAGTCCTGGATGCTTTGTTAACATTAGCCACAAAAAAAATCAGCAGGGGCTGATCATTTAGAGCCTGGTCTGCTTATGTGTGCAGCACCCCTTATTGCTGGCTCAGTAGCCAACCTTTTTTATTTAACATTGTTATCAGGAAGTATTCCAAAGGCATGGAAATCTGCATATCTTGAAAATAGATTCTCATCTCAATGTGACTCCCTGCTTAAATAAAATAAATCAGTAGTGCACTAAACCTTCAACACACCATTTGTTAGGATATATGTTTGCTGGTTGCCCTTTTCCATGCTCATTACACAGGTGCACCTTGTGCTGGAGACAAAAGGCCACTAAAATGTTACGTTTTCTCCAACAACCCAATGCCACAGATTTCTCAAGTTGAGGGAGTGTGCAATTAACTACCTCATCCCCATATTGTTATTTATTTTTGCTCTTTTGCACCCCAGTATCTCTACTTGCACATCATCATCTGCACATCTATCACTCCAGTGTCATTGCTAAATTGTAATTATTTTGCCACTATGGCCTATTTATTGCCTTACCTCCCTAATCTTTCTACATTTACACACACTGTATATAGATTTTTCTATTGTGTTATTGACTGTACGTTTGTTTATCCCATGTGTAACTTTGTTGTTTTTGTCGCAATATATAAAAAATAAATTGACAAGAATGTCCACTAGAGCTGTTGCCAGAGAACTTTATGTTCATTTCTCTACCATGAGCCACCTCCTATGTTGTGTTAAATAATTTGGCAGTACATTCAACCAGCCTCACAACCGCGGACCACGTGTATGGCGTCGTGTGGGACGAGCGGTTTGCTGATGTCATCATTGTGAACAGAGTGCCCTATGGTGGTGGTGGGGTTATAGCATGGGCAGTGCATACGCTAAAGACAACGACCACAATTGCATTTTATCGATGGCAATTTGAATGCACAGAGATACTGTGACGAGATCCTAAGGCCCATTATCATTCCATTCATCCGCCGCCATCACCTCATGTTTCAGCATGATAATGGCCCCATGTCGCAAGGATCTGTATACAATTCCTGGAAGCTGAAAATGTCCCAGTTCTGCCACAGACTGCATACTCACCAGACATGTCACCCATTGAGCATGTTTGGGTGGCTCTGGATCGATGTGTACGACAGCGGGTTCCTGTTCCCACCGATATCCAGCACAGCCATTGAAGAGGAGTGGGACAACACTCCACAGGCCACAATCAACAGTCTGATCAACTCTATGAGAAGGAGATGTCGTGCTGCATGAGGCAAATGGTGGTCACACCAGATACTGACTGGTTTTCTGATCCACACCCTTATCTTTTTTTAAATGTATCTGTGTGACCAACAGATGCATATCTATATTCCCAGTCATGTGAAATCCATAGATTAGGGCCTAATGAATTTATTTCAATTGACTGATTTCTTTATATGAACTGTAACTAGGTGAAATCTTTGACATTGTTGCATGTTGGGTTTATATTTTTGTTCAGTATAATTTCATTTAACATTCTGGCTCGCAAGGAAAATGTTCATGCTTTTCAGTGCTTTGCTTCAGACTGTATTCCAAGAACTGGTACCAAATTCTGATTTATTAGGCAAGGAAGTAACCCTACTCCTCAGCCAGAGGTCGTGTGGCACTCTGAAGACTCCGAGAGCTAAGCGCTCCGAATTTACGAACGAACAATCTGACAGCGCTCCGAATTTACGAATGGCCCAGAGCGCACTCTGACACTCCAGAGTGAATTTACGAAGACACGCCTTAGTGTCTCAAAGCCTCTGAAGGAGGCCAGATAGACCGATCACACTGACTCACGTACTGTAGGCCTAGTTCAACCAATAACCATGGGAGTCAGTGCTGCTTTGTCATGGAGGCAATTGGCACCAAAATACAGGTATATTTCTCATTCAACTCAGCTGCCTGCAGCTTCGAAGACGTTCTCTGAGCAAATTGTCTCTCTGGGAAATGCCTAGGATGTATTCAGACAGGCAGACAGACACTCCCGCAGAAATAGCCATTTGCAGGCACATCGGCTAAAACCACTTGTTTCCCTGAGAGAAACAAGTGGTCAGAGAAGGTAGTGGTCAGTGGGTTCAGTATCACCGGTAGGTGGAAGAGCTCCAGTCCACCGTGATTTAATAACCACTGAATGGCAACGCTCAGTCACATGACATGGCTATAGGGGTGCTCAGTCATGGGCAATAAAGTAATGGCAGCTTACCCCTCAGGTATTTTTTATACAGCATAACAAGTAATTAAATGAACATGCCCATTGGCAGATTTGGTCAAAAGTGAAAACACCTTAGCGTTTACCTTTCCTTCTCCAGATGCAGCGGGTTATAGACTGCTGGACTGATACAGTGCCTTGCGAAAGTATTCGGCCCCCTTGAACTTTGCGACCTTTTGCCACATTTCAGGCTTCAAACATAAAGATATAAAACTGTATTTTTTTGTGAAGAATCAACAACAAGTGGGACACAATCATGAAGTGGAACGATATTTATTGGATATTCCAAACTTTTTTAACAAATCAAAAACTGAAAAATTGGGCGTGCAAAATTATTCAGCCCCCTTAAGTTAATACTTTGTAGCGCCACCTTTTGCTGCGATTACAGCTGTAAGTCGCTTGGGGTATGTCTCTATCAGTTTTGCACATCGAGAGACTGACATTTTTTCCCATTCCTCCTTGCAAAACAGCTCGAGCTCAGTGAGGTTGGATGGAGAGCATTTGTGAACAGCAGTCTTCAGTTCTTTCCACAGATTCTCGATTGGATTCAGGTCTGGACTTTGACTTGGCCATTCTAACACCTGGATATGTTTATTTTTGAACCATTCCATTGTAGATTTTGCTTTATGTTTTGGATCATTGTCTTGTTGGAAGACAAATCTCCGTCCCAGTCTCAGGTCTTTTGCAGACTCCATCAGGTTCTCTTCCAGAATGGTCCTTTATTTGGCTCCATCCATCTTCCCATCAATTTTAACCATCTTCCCTGTCCCTGCTGAAGAAAAGCAGGCCCAAACCATGATGCTGCCACCACTATGTTTGACAGTGGGGATGGTGTGTTCAGGGTGATGAGCTGTGTTGCTTTTACGGCAAACATAACGTTTTGCATTGTTGCCAAAAAGTTAAATTTTGGTTTCATCTGACCAGAGCACCTTCTTACACATGTTTGGTGTGTCTCCCAGGTGGCTTGTGGCAAACTTTAAACGACACTTTTTATGGATATCTTTAAGAAATGGCTTTCTTCTTGCCACTCTTCCATAAAGGCCAGATTTGTGCAATATACGACTGATTGTTGTCCTATGGACAGAGTCTCCCACCTCAGCTGTAGATCTCTGCAGTTCATCCAGAGTGATCATGGGCCTCTTGGCTGCATCTCTGATCAGTCTTCTCCTTGTATGAGCTGAAAGTTTAGAGGGACGGCCAGGTCTTGGTAGATTTGCAGTGGTCTGATACTCCTTCCATTTCAAAATTATCGCTTGCACAGTGCTCCTTGGGATGTTTAAAGCTTGGGAAATCTTTTTGTATCCAAATCCGGCTTTAAACTTCTTCACAACAGTATCTCGGACCTGCCTGGTGTGTTCCTTGTTCTTCATGATGCTCTCTGCGCTTTTGACGGACCTCTGTGACCATCACAGTGCAGGTGCATTTATATGGAGACTTGATTACACACAGGTGGATTGTATTTATCATCATTAGTCATTTAGGTCAACATTGGATCATTCAGAGATCCTCACTGAACTTCTGGAGAGAGTTTGCTGCACTGAAAGTAAAGGGGCTGAATAATTTTGCACGCCCAATTTTTCCGTTTTTGATTTGTTAAAAAAGTTTGAAATATCCAATAAATGTCGTTCCACTTCATGATTGTGTCCCACTTGTTGTTGATTCTTCACAAATGTTTGAAGCCTGAAATGTGGCAAAAGGTCGCAAAGTTACAGGGGGACGAATACTTTCGCAAGGCACTGTAGGTGCAGGCCACACCCCCAGAACAGCAGCACTTTGCTTATTTGCTACGTTCGTAAGTCGTATCTTTGAATGCTCAAACTGACATTAAATAAACATGCATGGTGTACAACTAAGCACAGGGACCAGGCACAGAAGACCAAACACGAACGCATCTCATTTATTGGATGTTACACACAGAAACGCCATGGACACACACACGCATACAGTAGGCCCAGCGGACCCTGCTTGGCTTGTATGCAACATCACGCAAACTTGCTTTGATACAAACCAAGAGGTTGCAGTGAATTCCTCAGAGTCAGTTGTACACATACACACACCAACACAGTCAGAGGGATCTGGGCCCAAAAATACAGTACACACGAGGGGATGTGTCAGGACCGTGAATAAGGACAGCTCTGTTTTACTGTCTGGTTTCGAGGCCGACTGAAAGAGGCACCAGGAGCAGCACTTCTGATTTGGGATGTATGAGTGAGAGCACGTGAGTGAGAAAGTGAACAATGGGAAGAAGAAAAAAAAAAATCACAGAAAGTGAGAAAAATAAGAGAGAGAGTGTGTGCATGGGCAGTTGGGAACAAACTGTCTGGAAATCCCATCCTCCACTCTACATCTCCCTTCCAATCTAATCCACTCTCTCTTCTTCTCCATCTCCCTCCCCCTTTCCATCTTGATTCAGAGAGTGTCCAACACTGAAAGTAGACCACGGAGGAAAAGTGTGACATTGCTATTTTGGTCCAACAGACAACCTACCTATCCAAGAAAATGGACCTGTTTTCCACAGCCCCGGTCTGTATGCTAAATCCCACATTGTGAGGCCATCGTCGTGATACGGACTGTCATAGTGCTTCTATGGATAATGAGGTGAGTCTTACACGTATACTTAATGCCAGTCTCTCCCTCTGAGGGCTAACAAATTGAGGCAGCACGGATAATAATGAAACCAGTGAGAGAGAAAAAAAAGAGGCCTCTTTTCACATGCATGCGCACATACAACACACACACACACATTCCAGGATAACTTTTCTCTGCCTGTCATCGTTTGTGTTTCAGTGAGCAGAGAAAGCTCTCCCACGCTAATAGCCATCTATAGTATAGATACGATGTTGTCTTACCGTAAACTTGCTACTATCCCATTTCAGATGACTCTGGTCATCGGAATGATCACTTCACATTTTAGTCATGAAGCAGACGCTCTTATTCAAACTGACTTAAAATGCATTCAACTAATGTAGGTGAGACTAAACAAAAATCGAAGAAAGAGATTAAAAAAAAACATTCACCTCTAGGAGTTAATTACACCACCAGGCATCAAGGCTAAGAGCCAACCCTCATGGCTCACACTTTGTCAACAAATGTTCTGTCTACAATTTTGGGAACCCCATCTCGCCTGTTTCTATTTTACATCAAACTACCTTTTTCCCAGTGCTCTATTCACAAAGCCCCCAACGTTCCCCGTTACAGAGTTACTACTCACACGTACCCCAAGATGACCCTTGCATAACTGCTTCTGCACTGGGCCTCCTCTCGTTCACTTCAAAGTCTTTCAGCTCCCAGATAACTCGCATCCACTTTTAATGTGTTCCAATCCTCCTGCTGCTCTGTGTCGGTCTCTTGTCCTGAGGGAAACTTCTGAGTCCAAACGCGGCTTATTGCTCAGGCCAAATGCCACCAATATGGATAGACGCTCCGGTCCCTCCTCTTCCTTTTTTCCTCTACCCCTCCTTCTCCCTCTCTCACACACTCCCCCGCACCACCTCCCCTCTCTCAACTCTCTTGCTCGCTCGCCCTCTCTCCTCTTCTCTCTCTCCTGTGTGGCTTTGACCAAACAGGCTCCACTAGGCATAGTGTGCCTTGCTGCCTTTCTCAAGTAATAAAAAGGAGGAAGAGAGAGACCAGTCAAAGGGGAATTCTCCCCTCCTCCAGTCTGTCTAAATCGGGATGGGAAGAAAGAAAGAAAGAAACTGGGCCAGCATGCTGATATTGGATAGTTTTCCAAGTTTTATGGCTCCTGTGATGTTGCTGTAGACATGCGTTCCTAACTAATCAGATTGCGTGTACAGCCAGTTCTTAATTTGATCACTCTGTTCTTGCTGACTTATTCACATATTCATGTTTTAAAAAGGCTTTTAAAAGTTTGTAATTTCCACTTAAAAATGTCTGACTTGATTTCCCCTACCGAGAAATTTATCAACCCCTATAAAAATGTCCATTAATTATAATCGACATAATAATTCACATGTCCCGTTGCTGCAGGATTTTTTCCCTGCTGTGGGAAACTGGTCAAATTAAAAGGTCAATTGCTCTTGAAAACTCCTTTTGAAAACAGCCTGTATCTCATCAATTCGAGTCAAACATTTATTCTAGTGTCAATTTACTACATAGTTTAAATAGAATAATGTTGGTTATAAAGTCAGTCTCGTCCAAAACGGAGTCATGACCAACTTCTGGGTTTGGTTTGGACTCCAATTATGTCAATTCATGCCCCCTTTTGCCTATTAACACATGGTCGCATCGTGTTTTCATGGAAAAGACTGGGTGAGTTCGCTTTGCATGGCCGGGTGCCCCGGGCGAGCGGCGACCTCTCCTTAGGAGGACCAATGGAATGGTTGAAAATGAGCAAACCCCACCTACCTGGCACACCAGGCCATGCAAACCGAATTCCCCAGACAACACGGTGTATCTTTGGCAGTAGCTTGATATGCAATACATATATTGATCAGGAAATAACTAAGTCTAGTGAAAATGGGCTTCTGTAAAGTTGATCAAGAATCAAATGGCCAGGATATGGATTAAATGCAACGCTAGCTACAAGTTATGCGGGCTGCCAACCGTCAAACTGTGCCTGGTGGTGTTGCTGACGGTGAGTTGGTTACACTAGTTGGCTACATTATTTGATAATGCTAGCGAATAGCAAGATAATGTGTCTCATGAAACACATTCCAGACACTGGTTCTCGCTACCTTTGGCATAACTGTGATTTGACAGAGAAATATCAGCTAGCTAACATTAGATAGGCTAGCCAGATGCCGCTAGCTATCCCTCAAGCTAAGCTTGGCTAAACACAAGGGCAGCGCTGGCTTTACTTTCCATTTGCCTCTTCCTCTCTACTCTAGCCCACACATAGAACTGTATCAGTCCTTGTTTGTTGTGGTTGAATGGCAAAGACAAAAAAAACACCCATATGAAACCACGCCCGGAAGACAACTCTCGTTTGCCTTCAGTCATGGCCGCTAGCATTTCTTAATGAGCACTGATGGAAAAAAAAAAAAAAAGGCCAAATCAGGAAGTGCAGCTCCCCTTTAAGATAGTACATCTGTATCTACAGTATGTGCGCCCATGAATGCACGTGTAAAAGACATAAGGTCTGTTCAACTCATAAGATAAATAAGTTTCCTTTTTATTCAAGATCATTCGGGATTTTGGCAGAGGCCCCTTATCTACTTCCCCAGAGTCAGATGAACTGGTTGATACCATTTTTATGACCCTACGTGCAGTTTAAACCAAGTTGCTAACTAGTGCAATTGCTAACTAATGTTAGCATAATGACGAAGTCTATGGTGTCTGCTAGCACTCTAGCAGATACCCATAGACATCCAGTCATTGTGCTAACGCTAATTAGCATTGGCTCATGAAACTACCTCTAACTTCCTTCATACTGGACACAGACATAACAGTTGTACCCACGAGTTCATCTGACTCCGGGGAAGAAGATAAAGGGCCTCATTTCCGGGGGAGGGGAATGTGCTACAGACAAGCAACATAACCCTTTACAGTTCATAGCAGGGTCCCACTTCAGTCAGTCACTGAGTGTGTTACAGTTTCTTAATGAAGCCTCGACAGACAGTGAGATCCAAACACCTACTGACAGTCCCTGTTTTCAGCCTGTCGGTTTCCAGAGAAGTTCTACTATACTCCTCCAGGCAGACAGCGTTCAGCCTCAGCCCTGACCTGCAAATCCTCCATCTGGCCACAATCAATGAAAAACTGTTTCAATCAATGTTAAGCTGTCTGACAGAGTGGACTAAAGTAGGGTAGCTAGAGAAGTAGGCTACAGCACATACTTCTCTCTCTCAAAAGTCCTACAAGTGGGTCACACACTGCTCAGTGTTCTGCTTGTGTCCTTCATACAGCGAGGTGTTGAATAGGTAGAGCTCTTCACTCACCTTGAGGGAAACCAAAGGGAGGCTGCGAGAGGGGTGTAAAGAAAGCTGACCTCTGGTATTGGTCCAATCCAGTACTATAAGAGCTCTAAGAAGTTATCTGCAGGAGACTGGACAACAAGAACCCCCCCCCCCCCCCCCCACCCCCAGTGTCCAGACCGGGCGACAATTAATCATGGGCCCAGTTGCTCACCAGCCTCTCTGGCACCATTCGACATTGTGTCTCACAGCATTATTGCATGAGAACGTTTCTGCTGGAGCCAGACCCTACTGGAAAAATCTGACAACCCCATAGTAGAATCATTTTATCTATTTACCTAGTCAAATCCAAATCAAATTTTATTGGTCACCTTCACATGGTAAGCAGATGTTATTGCGAGCGTAGCGAAATGCTTGTGCATCTAGTGCTGACAGTGCATCTAGTGCTGACAGTGCATCTAGTGCTGACAGTGCATCAATATCTAACAATTCCACAACAGATACCTAAAACTCACAAATCTAAGTAAAGGAATGGAATAAGAATATATAAATATATGGATGAGCAATGAGAGCGGCATAAAATACAGTATATACACATATGAGTTGAGTAATGCGAGGTATGTAAACATTATTAAAGTGGCATTATTAAAGTGACTAGTGATCCATTTATTAAAGTGGCCAATGATTTCAAGTCTGTATGTAGGCAGCAGCCTCTCGGTGTTAGTGATGGCTGTTAAACAGTCTGATGGCCTTGAGATAGAAGCTGTTTTCCATTCTGTACGGACCTCGCTTGTTGTTGTGTGTTTATGCAAGAAAAATGGTTTTGTGAAACAGCGGAAACATATGGCAGCTAGAAATCAAAACTGGAAGGTCTTCAAAAATAGATGGGAGCAGTTGATGGTAATGAAACGATGCAGACAACTACATTGATAGAAGTCACAATCTGCAATATTAAATCTGATCTACCCCTTTAAAAAAAAGGAAAATTCAAACACCACTCCAGTCTGTACTTGGAAAATTTAAGGTATTACCCAGGACAAATGCGACCTGCCAATCCGGTGTACCCGTCTGGCTGTTCCTCCATTATATTTTCATAACAAGGGCTCCTGTCTGTGGCCAACAGAAAGCTAGGTAATCCATCAGTGTCTGGTCTGCTATCGCTGCATGGGGACATCACTCCCAGGGGGAGCCAGAGCTAAACTTGCCTCAAAACTGCCTCAACCAACCCTCTCCCAAAAAGCCCTCTGTCACCAATCACCTAGCCTCGAAATTCAAAACTAGTGAAAATAAACTTGATTCAGTTACAATTCCAAGGCTAGTACCATAGAAATATAATTCTATGGCTTGTAATGTACCAATCAGTCCAAATGTGCCAACAAATAAACCAAGCCAGATGTTGACCGCTTTGCACTTTTAAATCGCTTTACACTGAAGTTGACGAGAAAAAGCTATTGGCATTAGCCGGAGTTGCCCTTGTGGATATAAAAATGAGTAAATCACTATTGTAAGAGCTCTAATACATCTGTACAGTACTCACTTAGCAGACGCCTTAGTTACTCACACACACACTCAGACTTACAGTATTGTGTGCCAAAGAGATTAGGGGTTACGCCTCGATCTTAAGCGTTACAGCAGTTACAGGGTGGTTAAGTGACTTAGTGCTTACTTCAAACAGCTGGAATTAGGTCCTGTGCGAGGATACAATTGCGCGACTTCAAAATTGACTTGGTAACACTTTACTGAAAGCCCACAGGCATAATGCATTCTACAAAATATCATAAGAACATATAAAACACCCTTACATTGTCTTATACATAGGTCCGCAATAGCCCCAACGCTGCCGTGTCTTCTATAACGCTTCTATCCGAGAGCACCCTTAGAAACAGAATGGTTCCAAACTGTTTATGTTATGAAAGCAGAAAGACAATTCAAAGCAGCTGTGAGCGCCAAAGTAACATTGCCACTGAGAGTCAGTAGTAATTTGAGAATGTTTCCAGAGTCTAACTTCAAGGTAGAGGACAAAATGAAGATGCGTGAAAGCCAGAAAGCCATCGCTTTCTAGGAAAACCAGCTGAGTAATGGAATGGTAAATTGACAATATAATTAGAAGCACATTGGGTTCTTGAGCTCGCTCACCTCTCAATGGCAGCCGGTCTTCAGCTTCTGGAGGCCTGAGAGAATTAGGGGGAACGGGTCGGCTGTGCATCCCAGGGACTCACTGCCGCTGTTGGGGCTCTACTCCTAGACTACAGAAGCAACCAGAAAGACAAATTGAAGTTAGCAAAACACAGGACCTTAGCTACAACTGCTACAGTACCAACTCAGAGCTGGAAGATCTGAAAGGTCACAACTGAGTGTGTAACCTACACCAGCATGTAAGGTGGAAGTAGCCTTTCCAAGGAAAATCAGTCATCATGTTAATACTTGAAGGGTAGGAAGCATGAGTTTCTCCTCACCAATGTAACAACACAGTGTGGTCAAAGACCACAATCTGGTTACCTAGAAGTATAAACACAGTTATGTAGTAACCAAAAAATATCTAATTTCCGGTTATCTTCTCAAAGTATTTGCTTGCAAGTTGGCTGAACATTTTATTGAAACCTGTCGTCATGAGTGCAAACAATTTTGGTTTCATTTGAAGTTAGTTTACATTATAGGGAATAGGCTGGCTTGCCAGGTCCTCCGTATTACATCACAGCCCTGAAAAACCTTTTCCGACACGACTACGGCATTCTGATCTGTCTTATGTAATGACTTGAAAGATGGCAAAGTGAGGTGTAACTTTGCATTGGGACGTTTGATGTGTATACATCACGTTTTGCTGCCTACCCTGATTCAGGAGGGGTTGGGTTAAATGCAGAAGACACATTTCTGAATGCATTCAGTTGTGCAACTGACTAGGTATCCCCTTTCCCCTTCCCATAAAGGAGGACCACAGAGGGGAATTCCATGCCAACTTAAGAGAACACTTCTTATGTTTGCCCTCATTTACGTAATACTTCAACTTTGACCTCTCCACTATGTTCATTAGTCATTTCTAAAGCACCTCTGTCCCCTACTCTTTTGTCTTTCTCTGAGTGCCAGAGTATGGGTGAAACTCAAGACAGTCCGGCAAACAGAGCTTCCAATGGGAAATAAAGCCCTCTGGTTGCCATGGCAGCCTGCTCGTGAAGCGGATTCCTCCCAGCAGCCTTTTGGACTGGGGCCACATTCCAATACTTTGATAATGCATCCTTCATTCCTTAATTTCTTTATGCGGCAACGTGGGACAAATTTACGGTTAAACTTATGCTGGACACAGCATTCATATGTGAAAGCAGCCATTTGCGACCACACTGCTCTGGCTGACTATCTGTGCTAATCAGTGCCAGGTTCATAATAGGGAGGGTATTTGAAATGATTTTACTTTTAGAATAATATGGTTAACTTTTTTCGGATATACCCCAAAGAATATTGTAAAAAATGCTTGACTAATCAAAATTATGCAAATGGCAGAGGTAAACAGAGGACATATTTTTCTCAGGTAATTTTGGCTTACAGCTACAGTGAAAGAGAAGTCCGATTTTCACCATGATGGAACGGATTCTGATACAAAAAGGTTTTCTGGTGAGTGTTTTCCATTGAACTGTGTCAGGTATTGTGGAAACTCCATTAGGTGCGCGCCTGTAATTGCTATTTTAAGAGGGGAAAATAGCATACCGATGTCAGGACAGACTGGAGGGCTAAATGCCCAGCAGTAGCTCAACGCACCATTATAAAAACTACATTCAAAGGTAGGCTGTTTTATTCAATTAAGAATTTCAAACGTTATGGTATATCCTTATAGGTAACTGTTGGATTCTAGCTTGAAATATACTTATTCATGTTCAACTTATTACTTTACATGTACAAGGAATGTATGTGTTAGGGGTCAAGGAAGGGTAAAGAGGAACTTGGTGTTGAAAGTTAGTGAAAGTTACTGAAAGAGAAAAGGGGAACAGAGTTTATGACCCAGGTCTGTTGAGTAAGGTGAACAGGAGGTCACTGATAAACATCATGGAGAAGTCACCAGATAAGCAGGAACTGCTCTACTGTAGACAACGCAACATTTTAAATCAAACTTTATTAGTCACATGCGCCAAATTCAACAGGTATAGTAGACCTTACAGTGAAATGCTTACTTACGAGCCCCTAACCAACAATGCAGTTAAAAAAAATATGGATAAGAAATAAAAGTAACAAGTAATTAAATAGCAGCAGTAAAATAACAATAGTGAGACTATATACAGAGGGGTACCGGTACGGAGTCAATGTGCGGGGGCACCAGTTAGTTGCTCCCTCTTTTACACCACTGCTACTCTCTGTTATCATATATGCAATCACTTCAATGACTCTACCTGCATGTACAGTGGGAAGAAAAAGTATGTGAACCCTTTAGAATTACCTGGATTTCAGCATAAATTGGTCATAACACAAAATATTATAATTTTTCATCTCTTTATTGATCACACCATGTAAACATTCACAGTGCAGGTTGCAAATAGTCTGGGTAGCCCTTTGATTAGGAATTCAGGAGTCTAATGGCTTGGGGGTAGAAGCTGTTTAGAAGCCTCTTGGACCTAGATTTGGCACTCCGGTACCGCTTGCCGTGCGGTAGCAGAGAGAATAGTCTATGACTAGGGTGGCTGTAGTCTTTGCATCACTGCCTGGTATGGCAACTGCTCGGTTGAGGCAGTGATGCAACAAGTCAGGATGCTCTCGATGGTACAGCTGTAGAGCCTTTTGATGATCTGAGAAACCATGCCAAATATTTTCAGTCTCCTGAGGGGGGAATAGGTTTTGTCACGCCCTCTTCACGACTGTCTTGGTGTGCTCGGCCCATGTTAGTTTGTTGGTGATGTGGACACCAAGGAACTTGAAGCTCTCAACCTGCTCCACTGCAGCCCTGTCGATGAGAATGGGTGTGTTCTCGGTCCTCTTTCTCCTGTAGTCCACAATCATCTCCTTTGTCTTGATCACGTTGAGAGAGAGGTTGTTGTCCGTGCACCACACGGCCAGGTCTCTGACCTCCTACCTATAGGCTGTCTCGTCTTTGTAAGTGATCACTGTTGTGTCATCGCCAAACTTAATGATGGGGTTGGAGTCGTGCCAGGCCGTGCAGTCATGAGTGAACAGGGAGTACAGGAGGGGACTGAGCACGCACCCCTGAGGGGCCCGTGTTGAGGATCAGTGTGGCCGATGTTTTGTCAGGCAGTATTGGGCAACAGATAGCAGTTCTGAGAAGTTACACCCCTAATCTCATCTTGACATAAATGCCTGTTTGATTGTGTGCAAAATGTGCTTGCAACTGAGGCACCCAGTGAGGAGAATAAACTGGGTTTAAGCTTCTTCTAGTTGTCCGTTTGAGTTTTTACTCTGTTTCTTCAGAACCTAACGTAACAATGTCACAATGATAATTTAAATGTAATTTAGACAAAGCTTTTTGATTGTTAAAATAGGTGTGAAAAATGTTCTCCAAAAATGAACACTCACTCAAGTAATCAAATACTGACGTCCGTTCGGATATTCTATTCATCAATTTACAGTATCCATCCCTAGTTCATTATAGGGCATAACGTTGAGGAATGTTAGGATATCAACATGCCCAGCCCTCCCGTTCACAGGCACATAAATCTTTTGTCTTGCTCTCAATTGTGGCAAGGCTAAAATCTTAAAAATGTCTCCTCTCCTTCATCTAAACCAATTGAAGTGGATTTAACAAGTGACATCAATAAGGGATCATAGCTGTAACCTGGATTCACCTTGTCAGTCTATGTCAGATGTTCGGAATGTTTTGTACTCAGTGCATATCCTGGATATTTGCAGGATCAGAGATGTTCACTAAGCCCTCAATTCTTATATTACAAGCGGAGGAATATTGCAATTTGTTCTTCTGCCTATTTATTGACTTTTTCCTTAAGCCAGGCAGAGTAAATATGTTGGTAGCAGATGGAAGTGTTAAGAAGACTGTGGCTTCCCACACGTAATGCAGCTCAAGCCACATGACGATATACTGGCTTCAGAAATATCACACTGTGGCAATATAATGCCCGTGTTGGGTAACACCACATTGGGTACACAGTGTGTGGGAGAGAGGTGCTACAAGACATATTGGATGATTTGACAACATAATAGTAACTCCTGGAGGTTTATAGTTGGCCCACACGGACCATTAACAGGTGCTTAGCTGTGCCAGCCCTCTCTCAACTCCTACTCTGAATCGATTGGAAGCAGTAATCCACATTATTGCCCTACCAGCTGCCAGATAGAGGGGGATTAAACTTCATGCAGAGAGCGAGAGAGCAAAAAGAGACTGCGAACCCTCTGTTTACCATTGCATTACATTATTAATCTGCTGAACAGGCACCCTCACAGACAGCCATCGATAACACTAACCTCTCAATGACCTGTTCAGTGAGCCATTACCACCGACAGGCCTTTATTGCAGGCTACCTTGGGGTGGCAGGTAGTTGAGGTTAAAGAGGTGGGCTAGTAAACAGAGTTCAAATCCCAGATCTGTCAGGAGTGTAGGATGGAGGATAGATCGCTCTCACCATCTCCAATCTGTTAAAATATATCTTATTGAAGGGAGAGGTTCACAGGTTCATATTCAAGGGTGCACCTGGATACGTAAGCTGTATTGATTGATTTAGTGAAACACTAAGGGTGTTTGCAAGGCCTTATAAACCTAAAAAGGGGAAGTATTTGGTTAATGCTCTATTTTGCAAAGTCATGAATAATATGGTACCCAATTGCGCCTTTAGTGTGAATAAGTAGCTTTGTTTCAACAAAATAATCTCTTTTTATTTCATTGTCCTGTTGAAAAAACAAATGATAGTCCCACTAAGAACAAAGCCGATGGGATGGGGTATTGCTGCAGAATGCTGTGGGAGCCATGCTGATTAAGTGTGTGCATTGAATTCTAAAAAAATGACAGACCGTGTCACCAGCAAAGCACCATCACACCCCCTCCTCCATGCTTCACGGTGGGAACCACACATGCAGAGATCATCCGTTCACCTACTCTGCGATTCAAAGACACAGCGGTTGGAACCAAAAATCTCAAATTTGGACTCATCAGACCAAAAGGTCAGATTTCCACAAGTCCATTGCTCGTGTTTTTTGGTTCACGCAATTCTCTTATTATTATTTGTGTCCTTTAGTAGTGGTTTCTTTGCAATAATTTGACCATGAAGGCCTGATTCACACAGTCCCCACTGAACAGTTGATGTTGAGATGTGTCTTACTTTATTTTGGCTGCAATCTGAGGCTGGTAACTCTAATGAACTCTGCAGCAGAGGTAACTCTGGGTCTTCCTTTCCTGTGGTGGTCCTCATGAGAGCCAGTTTCATCATAGTGCTTGATGGTTTTTGCGACTGCACTTGAAAAAACTTTCAAAAGTTCTTGACATTTTCCGAATTGACTGACCTTCATGTCTTAAAATAATGGACTGATGTTTGTCTCTGCTTATTTGAGCTGTTGCCATAATATGGACTTTGTCTTTTATCTAATAGGGCTGTCTTCTGTATACCAATGCTACCTTGTCATAAAACAACTGATTGTCAAAAATGCATTAAGGAAAGAAATTACACAAACTTTTAACAAGGCACACCTGTTAACCTCTCTGCGCACGGAACCCAGTAGCGGGCTGAAATTCCACAACATCAGCTGTGCCATCAGAGTCCTGGGTTCGCGCCCAGGCTCTGTCGTAACCGGCCGCGAGGTCCGTGGGGCGACGCACAATTGGCCTAGCGTCGCCCGGGTTAGGGAGGGCTTGGTCGGTAGGGGTGTCCTTGTCTCATCGCGCACCAGCGACTCCTGTGGCGGGCTGGGCACAGTGTACGCTAACCAAGGTGGCCAGGTGCACGGTGTTTCCTCCGGCGCATTGGTGCGGCTGGCTTCCGGGTTGGATGTGCGCTGTGTTAAAGAAGCAGCGGCTTGGTTGGTTGTGTATCGGAGGACGCATGACTTTCAACCTTCGTCTCTCCCGAGCCCGTACGGGAGTTGTAGCGATGAGACAAGATAGTAGCTACTACAAAAATTGGATACTACGAAATTGGGGAGAAAAGGGGTAAAATTCAAAAAAAAAAAAAAAAAAAATAAATGAAATTCCACAACATACGGTGATCGCTACATAAATAGTCATATTAAACATTCATGAAAATACAAGTGTCTCACATGTATCTAAAGCCTAGAATCTTGCTAATCCAAATGCATTGTCAGACTTTTAAAAAGGATTTACTGCGAAAGAATAAGATGCGATTATCTGAGGATAGAGCACCATAAAAAAAACTATTTCAACCAGCACAGGCTAACAAAATCAAAACTGCATTAAAATAAATTGTTTACCTTTGACGATCTTCGTCTGTTTGCAATCCCAATGCTCATTGTTACACAATGAATGATCTTTTATTTGATCAAATCCGTCTTTATAGCCTAACACAAAACATTTTGTGAACCGCTTGTGTCATGAATTCCGTCTCATTCCATTTGACGACACATTCGAGGGTAAATACCCACACAAAACGTGACTTTTCCAGTCATGTTTGGTTTCATTGCAATCAAATGGTTTGTTTGCAACACAACCAAACCTGATGGGCCATTTCGCGGGACGTATTGACTGAAAGAAACCGATTTGAAGACAACAAGTAATGACATCACTGTGCACCAATGATATGACCACTGTTTCGTTGATTGACTGTATTTTAACCCAATGACCACTGATCGTCTTGAAATCCTAGCTGGGTAGATAGCCAATGAGCCGAGGTAAACGGCAATACGCAATGGTTGTGTGTTGGAAGACCAACCCATGTAGTAAACTCCGGAGTAAAGAGAGTCATTCGCTATTGAAGTTTTATACCGGAAGGAGCTACACATATTACGCACAGCATTGTTTGGTAAATGCGCAGATTCAGCTGTTTATATATCAATCATTATGGCGACTAAGTCAGGGAAAGCTAAATCGAAGTCTAGATATACAGGTGTACACACAATTTTAGAAGAAATTGATCGGAAAAGTGAGAGAGATTGGTTGTAGGACGATTAATTTAGCGATTCCCAAGTATTTTTTGAACGGAGAGGACATGTTTTGGACTGGTAAATTCTTCTCATGCTAATGCCCTTGTCTGAATATTTGTTTTTCATTGTATTATCTAAACCAGATCTATTGTGTTATATTCTCCTACATTCAATTCACATTTACACATACAGTGCCTTGCGAAAGTATTCGGCCCCCTTGAACTTTGCGACCTTTTGCCACATTTCAGGCTTCAAACATAAAGATATAAAACTATTTTTTTGTGAAGAATCAACAACAAGTGGGACACAATCATGAAGTGGAACGACATTTATTGGATATTTCAAACTTTTTTAACAAATCAAAAACTGAAAAATTGGGCGTGCAAAATTAGAGGTCGAAGGAATTGTCCGTAGAGCTCCGAGACAGAATTGTGTCAAGGCACAGATCTGGGGAAGGGTACCAAAAAAAATGTCTGCAGCATTGAAGGTCCCCAAGAACACAGTGGCCTCCATCATTCTTAAACAGAAGAAGTTGGGAACCACCAAGACTCTTCACAGAGCTGGCCGCCAGACCAAAATGAGCAATTGGGGGAGAAGGGCCTTGGTCAGGGAGGTGACCAAGAACCTGATGGTCACTCTGACAGAACACCAGAGTTCCTCTGTGGAGATGGTTGTCCTTCTGGAAGGTTCTCCCAACTCACTCCACCAATAAGGCCTTTATGGTAGAGTGGCCAGACGGAAGCCAATCCTCAGTAAAAAGGCACATGACAGCCCGCTTGGAGTTAGCCAAAAGAAACAAGATTATCTGGCCTGATGAAACCAAGATTGAACTCTTTGGCCTGAATGCCAAGCGTCATATCTGGGGGAAACCTGGCACCATCCCTACAGTGAAGCATGGTGGTGGCAGCAACGTGGGGATGTTTTTCAGTGGCAGGAACTTGGAGACTAGTCAGAATCGAAGCAAAGATGAACGGAGCAAAGTACAGAGATCCTTGATGAAAACCTGCTCCAAAGCACTCTGCCCCAGTCTGAGGTCCTAAGGTTCTCCTTCCAACAGAACCACAACCCTAAGCACACAGCCAAGACAACGCAGGAGTGGAATCGGGACAAGTCTCTGAATGTCCTTGAGTGGCCCTGCCAGAGCCCGGACATCTCTGGTGAGACCTGAAAACGCCGTGCAGCGACGCTCCCCATCCAACCTGACAGAGCTTGAGAGGATCTGCAGAAGAGAATGTGAGGAACTCCCCAAATGCAAGTGTGCCAAGCTTGTAGCGTCATACCCAATAAGACTCAAGGCTGTAATCACTGCCAAAGGTGCTTAATCAAAGTACTGAGTAAAGGGTCTGAATACTTGTGTAAAATGTGATATTTTTATACACTTGCAAACATTTCTAAAAAAAACATTTTTGCTTTGTCATTATGGGGTATTGTGTGCAGATTTAATGAGGGGAAAAAAACAATTTAATCAATTTTAGAATAAGGCTGTATCGTAACAAAATGTGGAAAAAGTTAAGGGGTCTGAATACTTTCCGAATGCACTTTATAGTATTTCCGACCCGTAACTAATAACATACTGAAGGTGTGATGTACAGCAAAGGGAGAATAAGAAAAGTCTACAACTTTACTACCTTACAATTACTAGTTCATATCAGGCAGGGGCTTCAGATGGTCTTGCCACAAACAGCAGGTCCATGATGTCCTGATTCTTTTACATAGGGCTGTGACGGTAATTGACTAAATATGTCTAAATCTAAATCTAAATATGTAATAAAATACTTATGAAAATATATGTGGACATCCCTTCATTTCTGGATTTCAGCCATACCCGTTGCTGACAGGTGTATAAAAATCTAGCACACAGCCATGAAATCTCCATAGACAAACATTGGCAGTAGAATGGCCTTACTGAAGAGCTCAGTGGCTTTCAACGTGGCACCGTCATAGGATGCCACCTTTCCAACAAGTCAGTTTCCTTAAATTCCTGCCCTGCTAGAGCTGCCCCGGTCACCTGTAAGTGATCTTATTGTGAAGTGAAAACGCCTAGGAGCAAGAACGGCAGCTGCGAAGTGGTAGGCCACACAAGCTCGTAGAACGAGACCACAGAGTGATGAAACGTGTAAAAATTGTCTGTCCTCTGTGCAACACTCACTACCGAGTTCCAAATTGCCTCTGGAAGCAAAGTCAGCACAATAACTTTTCATCTGGCGCTTCAAGCCTAGGATCACCATGCGCAGTGCCAAGTGTCGGCTGGAGTGGTGCAAAGCTCGCCGCCAATGGACTCTGGAGCAGTGGAAATGCGTTCTCTGGAGTGATGAATCGCCCTTCACCATCGCAGTCTGATGGACGAATCTGGGTTTGGCAGATGCCAGGAGAAAGCACTATGCATTCGGGCAGGTAGCGAACTGTAAAGTTGGGTAGAGGAGGAATAATGGTCTGGGGTTGTTTTTCATGGTTTGTGCTGGGCCCTTTAGTTCCAGTGAAGGGAAATCTTAACGCTACAGCATACAATGACATTCTAGACGATTCTGTGATTCCAACTTTGTGGCAACAGTTTGGGAAGGCCCTTTCCTGTTTCAGCATGACAAAAATCCTGTGCACAAAGTGAGGTCCATACATAAATGGTTTGTCGAGATCAGTATGGAAGAACTTGTCTGGCCTGCACAGAGCCTGACCTCAACCCCATCAAACACCTTTGGGATAAATTGGAACGCCGACTGTGAGCCAGGCCTAATCGACCAACATCAGTGCCCAACCTCAATAATGCTCATGGCTGAATGTAAGAAAGTCCTTGCAGCAATGTTCCAACATCTAGTGGAAAGCCTTCCCAGAAGAGTGGAGGCTGTTGTAGCAGCAAAGGGGGGGACCAACTCCATATTAATGCCCATGATTTTGGAATGATATGTTCGACAAGCAGGTTGCCACACACTTTTGGTCATGTAGTGTATGTAATCATTCCATTCTAGGTCAAAAGTTTACACTGTTCAGTTAATAAAACATTGGATTAACATATTTTTGGCAAACCATCAATTACCTAGATTGTGTGTGTGTGGGAATGCGTGACAAGAGCCCTCCAAAAACCAGATGTCAAGATCTTCTAAAAACAGACTGCGTTGATTGACTGCTTGGGGTTTAGAGGAACGGAGAGAAAAAGTGAGGACAGATTAAGCCCTATAATCTGCAGGAAGGACAGCCAGCAATCTATCGTCCAAAATTCACCAAAAACAGAGCCTTCAGAGTCAGATTATACCTTCTATCTCAGTTCCCCGTGTACTGTGTTCCACACTATACATAAGCTACAAATCCTTTTTAGATCATGGCCATCGATCTAAAACACCCTTAAAGTCTAGAGAGACAAAGTGGGCTAATAATTACCTGTTGAAAACATTTTTTTTTATACGTCTAATTCTGTCTATTTCACTGTTATGCATCTTCAGATGTTTAAATGCTATTTTCTTTCAATTAAGTTTGATGTAGCACAGGAAGAGAAGTAATTAGGGGGTGGGGGTCGTCTTGGCCAGGGTTCTCCACATAGTGGAGGTCTACATTCTACAACAGGATAAGAGGCGGTGGCCCACCACTTCCTCTGAGTCCAAACACTGCCGTCACACGCACCACAAGGGTTTGTTATTGTACAGCTGTGTGCCAAGGAGTTTGTTGGCTATACAGCACAAAGAGATCTGGGATCAGGCTAATGGCTTCAGACAAGCAGTGATGGGACCACACCCTTACCACAGGCCACAAAGGGGGAATAAGGAAGTGATGAAACAACAGTTGGTACATGATTGTAATGTAAACACTCGTAGTAGAGGTTTTGCTAACCACCAATCTAGGATCAAGTTACTTCACCCAAAATTCTAACCTTAAAACATTAGGAGGATTTTCCCAATCTGAGCCTGGACAAGCAGTTAGGGATCATTTCTACCAGCTCCAATACAAACAGTTCAAACTAGGTACCCCTGTCAAGGTTGTGTGAGCAAGTCTGAACTGTAAGTATTTGTACAGATGTAGGATCTTAATTTGATTCATCTTTTGTTGCTGAAAATGTTTATGCAGATGACCTTTGTGATTTACATAAATTGACTGAAAACCTACACTAACCTACACTTATATTGACAGTATTCCACATTTCATGTAGCCTCATTTTGACCAGATAATAGCCTAACCACAGATCAAGCAACAGTATGGACTAAACGTTCACATCCTGTTACTACAGGAATTTTTGCTCAAATTAAAGATCCTACATCTGTACATTTGTCATTCTGTCCAATAGAGAGCATTTGTTTATGGAAGGAATGGCACACAGATTATTCGGGCATCTGTCCAGGAGAACACTGGCATGCTTATCCTATGAGGAAAAAGAGGGATGTCTACATGAGAAGAAAAGCATTCTGCACCAAGATGTCCCAATCTCAGTTTATTTTTCTATGAGATCCTTCCTCATTGAGGATCATTACAGCAAAAACCTCAGTAATTTCCCCTGTCCTGAGAACAGAGGGTAGGGGAAATTCCATTCAATTCCAATGTACATTAAAGTGGCTGGCGAGGAGGGAGGGAATATCATTAGACACAATGACTGTGTTTCGAATTGCATAGATACTCCCGTAGTCGTAGCACATGCTCATTTTAATGTAGTTGAATAACTAGGATGTCTGTTACATTAGCCATAAATGGGATATGAGAACACTACACATTCTGCATCAAGGATCATGTGGAGTGTAGGACTTCCTACCTTGGTGATTTGAAAAGAACACAGAGATCAGAAGAATACAGGGCGGTAGTCAACAACTCAAGCCTGACTTGGTTTCCACCCCACCCTGGCACAGTGGGCTACTGAAACTGTGTGTGTGTGTGTGTGTGTCAGCAGTGTAGGCAGACCGCCTCTCCAAACTAATTACTTCAGACCCAGTTCCCCTCGGTATGACACGTCTGCGCCCCATGTAGCCCTCTGCTCCAACAGGCCCTGTGCATCACCCTCTGCCTACCACACGATTTGCTTCAATTCACCCATCAAACCTAATCTCATAAACAGCTTCTTCCTATAGGACAACTGCTATTAAGTTCTGCTTTTCAAAAGGGTCACTTACACCTGACCAGTGTCTGTTTTTCATTGTGTGTACGCACGCGCGTGTGCATGTGTTTTTGTTTAACTATCCTTGTGGGTACCAGACCTCACAAGGGTAATAAAACAAGGGATATTCGGACCAGTGGGGACCTTTTGCCGGTCCCCATGAGGAAAAATGCTATTTTAGGCTTAGGGGTTAGATTTAGGGATTTGTGTGTGTGTGTGTGTGTGTGTATATATATATATATATGCTACTTTCTATTTCAGCAGGAGGCTAATCAGGCAAGATCAATGAGTAGTGCTGAGCAATTAGTGCTTTTTGGAGGTCAGTTCGGTTTACGTTTGATTATTAAATACTTTCTTCCGGGTTTCTATTATTTTTTTTAACAATGCATTATGCGAGAATAAAACAATTTAATAAAAGTCCCAAGATGGTAGTGACTGCCCATTACTGCTTATCACTTATTATAAACTGGGTGGTTCGAGCCCTGAATGCTGAAAATCGTGATATCAGACCGTATACCACAGGTAAGACAAAACACTCATTTTGACTGCTCTAATTTACGTTAGTAACCATTTAATACTGTATGGCCAATATACCACACCTCTTCGGGCCTTATTGCTTAATTAACCACCATTCACAAACCAAGCCATGAGGTCTAAGGAATCATCAGTAGAACTCCGAGACAGGATTGTGTCGAGGCACAGATCTGGGAAAGGATACCAAAAAAATGTATGCAGCATTGAAGGTCCCCAAGAACACAGTGGCCTCCATCATTCCTAAATGGACGAAGTTTGGAACCACCAAGACTCGTCCTAGAGCTGACCGCCTGGTCAAACTGAGCAATCGGAGGAGACGTGCCTTGGTCAGGGGGGTGACCAAGAACCCGATGGTCACTCTGACAGAGCTCCAGAGTTCTGGTCTGATGAATCCAAGATTGAACTCTTTGGCCTGAATGCCAAGTGTCACGTCTGAAGGAAACCTGGCACCATCCCTAAGGTGAAGCATGGTGGTGGCAGCATGGTGGTGGCAGCATCATGCTGTTGGAATGTTTTTCAGCGGCAGGGACAGGGAGACTAGTCAGGATCGAGGGAAAGATAAACTGAGCAAAGTACAGCGAGATCCTTGATGAAAACCTGCTCCATTGCGCTCAGACTGGGTAAAAGGTTCACCTTCCAACAGGACAACAACCCTAAGCACACAGCCAAGACAACGCAGGAGGGACTTCGCGACAAGTCTCTGAATGTCCTTGAGTGGCCCAGTCAGAGTCCGGACTTGAACTGATCGAACATTTCTGGAGACCTGAAAATAGCTGTGCAGCGACGCTCCCCTTCCAACCGGACAGAGCTTGAGAGGGTCTGCAGAGAAGACTGCGAGAAACTCCCTAAATACAGGTGTGCCAAGCTTATAGCATCATACCCAAAAAAGACTTGAGGCTGTAATCACTGCCAAAGGTGGTTCAACAAAGTACTGAGCAAAGGGTCTGAATACATATGTAAATGTAATATGTTTTTTATTTTAAATAGATTTGCAAAAAAAATGTCAAACCTGTTTTTGCTTTGTCATTATGGGGTATTGTGTGTCGATTGATGAGGGGGAAGAAACAATTTAACCCTTTTTAGAATAACGCTGTAACGTAACAAAATGTGGAAAAAGTCAAGGGGGTTGAATACTTTCCGAATGCACTGTACGTCGCACAGTTTGGGCTTGATCTGATTTCTCTATAGAGAAACTACACAATGTGTGTGTTGAGCCACCCCCCACAAAGAAAGAATTTAACCGAAGTCAAGTCGGCTGGTTAGTTGAATGAAAACCAAAATGTTGGTTAATTGCTCAGCACTAGCAATGAGAAAGTATATTTAAAAACAACCCCGGTTACGTAAGCCTAGGTAATACCTTCACAGCACCGCAGGAAACTTTAGCAAGGGGAAAAGGAGTGAGTGTAATACAGTACATGAGGGCCATCCCACATCAGCTGTGAATGTCATCACACAAACTACCACCGCCCAATCACAAAGCACTCAGGAAGAACATAACATTTGTGTCACACTTTAAACCAATGTTTTTTTGCCGCTGAAACAATTTGTGATGTGTTGCTTTGTTGTTGTTTTTTATTTTATACATGTTTATTTAATTTGATCCCTTGGGTCTCGAGTGGGGTTGGATTAGGATGTGGGAAGGGGGGAGGGGTGTAACTTCATCTTGTATTCATGTTTGCTGACAATTATTATTACAAAATAAAATACATTTGATCACAAAAAATACCATTTTGTTTTTCAACCTCAACAGTTTGTATTCATCTGAATTTACAGTAACCAGAACATAAAAAACAAAAATCCCCAGACAGGGTATTAAGTAGTGTAAAAACTCATTGACTGAAATCTGCAGACCTCATTCCTTTGATTTTGGAAATAAGAAGAAAGGCTCAGGCCCAAAGAAGAACAAAAAAACCTGTCCACTACAAACAGCCCCTGGGTCCTAGCTTTCTAGGGCTTTCTGTAATAATATCTGCAATAATCAACAAAACTGTACTGAAATGACCATCACTAAAATTGCATTTTACTATCCATTGAAACAAATTCAATCACTACAGATTATAAAACTGGTGACAAATCGACAGTCAGTGCAAAAATGCAATAAGGTAGCAAATTCCACTAGTCGCCTAGTCTGACGTCTTATCGGGAATGTTTACCAAACTGTAAATCTAATTTCCAGCTCCAGCCCAGCAGTTCCTGGGCCACTTGTCAAAGTGCTTACATGGATGCCGGGTTAAAGTCGAGCCTGAGAAGAGGAAGAGAAAGCATTGGAGGAAGATAGAGGGTAATGCGGTTTCAGTGGTGGTGGAGCACAGATTGTGTACGGTTAGGAGAAATTGGGGTTCGTATACTGTCTGTCTGTGACACGCAGGGAGATGACTTGGAGCGAAAAAGTTGAGGGTGCGAGAGCTCCTTACATGAGGCAGAGATGCACTGCGTCGGGGTACACTACACAACCCAGACATTTCAGATGGACTTTTTTTTGTTCAAGACCATTAGTTAATCCTAACCACATCGTGACCTGACCAGGAAAAACTCCTGCCTCCTGAAGATGATACATGACAGTCAGCCTTTAATGAAAAAAATCTTCTGGATCTTATACCAACATTTGATCTCAAAATACCATCATTAACCTTTCCCAGGGAGTGAGAACCCTCATTAACCGGCCCCCTTGACTGTCCCCTGTCACAGTGCCCTTCAGAAAGCTGTGTGGCCCAGCTGTTCACTTAGCTTAATGCTGAGAACATCACTAAAGCCTGAGGGTAAGACGGTGGCCCGCCTCGGTCTGTGTCATCAGGCATTGAAAAGGGATCCATTGTAGAGGAAGTAGTACTGTTGACAGATCTTTTACAGACACATACAGATAAAAGTAGGTAGGCGGTAGGCACACACAGAACCTTTAATTAGCCTTTAGGTTAAGGGCCGAGCCTCCCTGAAGTGCTCGTCTTTTCAGTCTGATAGAGCTCAGCTCAGACCTCCCTTTACTCGTAAACGATTGAGGAATTTCATAGACTTCTCCCAACCCAAATATACAAAGAACATGAAGTTTCCTCCATGGCCTTGTTGTTGTTTCAAACTGTTTAACATATTGTGGTGAGGTGAGTGGGAAGGAAACTATGCAACATCACTAATTACAATGAGAAACAGGAGGTTGATGCGGCAGTGGGACAGAAACAAACTAGCCAACTCACAGATCCTGAAGACAGGGAAAATGACTTGTGTAAGCACTTTACAAGATGCTCCCTTTGAAATTAACTACAGCAAACCTTGAAATAAAAAAAATGCCACTATATTCACCCTGTTATACAAACAGACAATGATGGCAAGTCTAGAGGGACTTGACCTTCAGTTTCAATGTCTTTCGAGGGAAAAACCTAAGTATCCCTTACACAAGCAGGTCATCCACTGAACAGGAAACTGGACAAGGCCCAGGTTAAAATAAACAACACAAACCCTCTTCCTCATATTTCCCAAGCATCTTTCAGGCCCACAAGGGGAATTTCTCCATGACACAGCAAAATGCTCACAGACAAACACTGCTTTCAATTATTGACAATGCCCTCTACCTCACCCTTTGTTCTGGTCCCTATTTCAAGCAAGTGAAATAGTCAAACAAATTCTACATACAGTACAGTATTGCAGGTTACCCAAATGAACTTGATCACAGTACAAAAAAATTACAGTAGT
This sequence comes from Oncorhynchus clarkii lewisi, assembly GCF_045791955.1. Classification (NCBI taxonomy): domain Eukaryota; kingdom Metazoa; phylum Chordata; class Actinopteri; order Salmoniformes; family Salmonidae; genus Oncorhynchus; species Oncorhynchus clarkii. The sequence continues at coordinate 18,308,339 of NC_092162.1, forward strand.
TCTCTCAGATCCAGTCTCAAATTCCCTTGGGTCCTTGAGCCCGGATGAGTTATTATATTTTTAGCATCATTAATTACAAGACATGCAGCCTCTTTTGCGTGATGATTGCCTCAGTGAAGCACATCTAAAGCCTGCTCCCTGGTGTTTCATACATACAAAGCAGAACATATACTGCTAAACCATAAAACAAACGCACCAACAGAAGTCAATGATTTTGCTGAGAAATAAATACAGGAGGAGGAGGGGGGGGGGGGTGTAATGGAAGGACACATTTTCAAAGTATTAAAACACTGTCTCTCACTGTAGCGAGGAGAATGGGGAAAAAGGGAAAGATTTCAGATAAATCATTGCATTTCCCCAGAGGTTGTACATACAGTGAATTCGGAAAGTATTTAGGCCCCTTCACTTTTTCCACATTTTTATTCTAAAATGGATTAAATTATTTTTTCCCCATCATTAATTTAGCAGAAACCTCATAATGACAAAGCAAAAACGTTTTAGCAAATGTATTGAAAATAAAAAACTGAAATATCACATTTACATACAGACCCTTTACTCAGTACTTTGTTGAAGCAGGAATGACAGCAGGAATGACAGTCTTCTTGGGTATGATACTACAAGCTTGGCACACCTGTATTTGGGGGGTTTCTCCCATTCCTCTCTGCAGATCCTCTCAAGCTGTCAGGTTGGATGGGGAGCATCGGCGCACAGCTATTTTCAGGTCTCTCCAGAGATGTTCGATCGGGTTCAAGTCCGGGCTCAGGCAAGGCCAATCAAGGACATTCAGAGACTTGATTTTATTTTTATTGTACCTTTGTTTAACTAGGCAAGTCAGTTAAGAACAAATTCTTATTTTCAATGACGGCCTAGGAACAGTGGGTTAACTGCCTGTTCAGGGGCAGAACGACAGCTCGGGGGTTTGAACTTGCAACCTTCCGGTTACTAGTCCAACGCTCTAACCACTATGCTACCCTGCCGCCCCTAGGCTACTTGTCCCGAAGCCACTCCTGCTTTGTCTTGGCTGTGTGCTTAGGGTCGTTGTCCTGTTGAAAGGTGAACCTTCACCTCAGGTTGAGGTCCTGAGCGGGTTTTACTCCGTTCATCTTTCCCCTCGATCCTGACTAATCTCCCAGTCCCTGCAGCTGAAAAACATGCACACAGCATAATGCTGCCACCACGCTTCACCGTAAGGATGATGCCAGGTCTCCTCCAGACGTGACGCTTGGCATTCAGGCCAAAGAGTTCAATCTTGGTTTCATCAGGCCAGAGAATCTTGTTTCTCATGGCCTGAGAGTCCATTAGGTGCCTTGGTGGTTCCAAAATTCTTCCGTTTAAGAATGATGGAGGCCACTTCGTTCTTGGGGACCTTCAATGCTGCAGAAATTGTTTGGTACCCTTCCCCAGATCTTTGCCTCTACACAATCCTGTCTCGGAGCTCTACGGACAATTCCTTCGACCTCATGGCTTAGTTTCTGCTCAGACATGCACTGTCAACTGTGGGACCTTATATAGACAGTTATGTGCCTTTCCAAATCATGTCCAATCAAATTAATTTACCACAGGTGGGCTCCAATCAAGTTGTAGAAATAGCTGAAGGATGATCAATGGAAACAGGATGCACCGGAGCTCAATTTTGAATCTCATAGCAAAGGGTCTGAATACTTATGTAAATATGGTGGTTTTTAAAAATGTAATCTAAAAACCTGTTTTTGCTTTGTGTGTAGATTGATGAGGGGGAAAACATGTTTTTGTAATAGGGGTTGTGGTATCCACATAGTGGGGCAAAAAAGTATTTAGTCAGCCACCAATTGTGCAAGTTCTCCCACTTAAAAAGATGAGAGGCCTGCAAATTTCATCATAGATACACTTCAACTATGACAGACAAAATGAGAAGAAAAAAAATCCAGAAAATCACATTGTAGGATTTTTTATGAATTTATTTGCAAATTATGTTGGAAAATAAGTATTTGGTCACCTACAAACAAGCAAGATTTCTGGCTCTCACAGACCTGTAACTTCTTCTTTAAAGAGGCTCCTTGGTCCTCCACTCATTACCTGTATTAATGGCACCTGTTTGAACTTGTTATCAGTATAAGACACACCTGTCCACAACCTCAAACAGTCACACTCCAATCTCCACTATGGCCAAGACCAAAGAGCTGTCAAAGGACACCAGAAACAAAATTGTAGACCTGCACCAGGCTGGGAAGACTGAATCTGCAATAGGTAAGCAGCTTGGTTTGAAGAAATCAACTGTGGGAGCAATTTAGGAAATGGAAGACATACAAGACCACTGATAATCTCACTCGATCTGGGGCTCCACGCAAGATCTCACCCCGTGGGGTCAAAATTATCACAAGAACGGTGAGCAGAAATCCCAGAACCACACGGGGGGACCTAGTGAATGACCTGCAGAGAGCAACAAAGCCTACCATCAGTAACACACTACGCCGCCAGGGACTCAAATCCTGCAGTGCCAGACGTGTCCCCCTGCTTAAGCCAGTACATGTCCAGGCCCGTCTGAAGTTTGCTAGAGAGCATTTGGATGATCCAGAAGAAGATTGGGAGAATGTCATATGGTCAGATGAAACCAGAATAGAACTTTTTGGTAAAAACTCAACTCGTCGTGTTTGGAGGACAAAGAATGCTGAGTTGCATCCAAAGAACACCATACCTACTGTGAAGCATGGGGGTGGAAACATCATGCTTTGGGGCTGTTTTTCTGCAAAGGGACCAGGACGACTGATCCGTGTAAAGGAAAGAATGAATGGGGCCATGTATCGTGAGATTTTGAGTGAAAACCTCCTTCCATCAGCAAGGGCATTGAAGATGAAACGTGGCTGGGTCTTTCAGCATGACAATGATCCCAAACACACTGCCCGGGCAACCAAGGAGTGGCTTCGTACGAAGCATATCACGGTCCTGGAGTGGCCTAGCCAGTCTCCAGATCTCAACCCCATAGACAATCTTTGGAGGGAGTTGAAAGTCGGTGTTGCCCAGCAACAGCCCCAAAACATCACTGCTCTAGAGGAGATCTGCATGGAGGAGTGGGCCAAAATACCAGCAACAGTGTGTTAAAACCTTGTGAAGACTTACAGTTAACATTTGACCTCTGTCATTGCCAACAAAGGGTATATAACAAAGTATTGAGATAAACTTTTGTTATTGACCAAATACTTATTTTCCACCATAATTTGCAAATAAATTCATTAAATCCTACAATGTGATTTTCTGCATTTTTTTCTAATTTTGTCTGTCATAGTTGAAGTGTACCTATGATGAAAATTACAGGCCTCTCATCTTTTTAAGTGGGAGAACTTGCACAATTGGTGGCTGACTAAATACTTTTTTGCCCCACTGTACACTAGTGGCGGTCAAGATGAGGGAGGACACTTTTTATGAGCATGGCCTTATTTCTATTACAGCATATTGGATGACTGTCATTCATATTCCATTCACCCACCTCAATGTAACATCGATTGGTTTAGGCTACGACACGATACTGAAATGTTCCCTATACCCATAATGATAATGCTACAACAGGAAGAGAGAAACATTTGCGTAATCCAGACAGTGACAAATCCAATACCACTTGGCACACTCTTGCCTGCATCTAGCTGATCTGGGCTGTTATCATTAATAAAACAGTTGCAAATGAGAGTTTCTATTGGAAAATTCAGGTACGTTTATCCAAATTTCGTTCCGTTTGCTTTCGTTCAAGGAACATTGTATAACAGAATCAGTGGAATGAATACACCCTTGATCAGCACAAACACAGTTCACTTTCATAGCAGCCACATACAAACACCATGATGATTTTCTCGTTGTATAATTCCTTCATGCATCTATGTGCTCTCCTCCTCTCACCTTTTCCTTTCGCTTGTGGACTTCAGTGCGCAGTACAACAGCTGTCTGTGACTAGGCGAAAAAACCTTCCCAAGCCAAACCTTCACACCATAACCACTAACTGATACACATAGCTTACATCGTTGTCACCTAACGATATAGTCAACATAGCCATCTACTAGAACTAACACATTAATAAACCTGCTACAATGATGCAGTACAGTGTACAGCAAGCAAGCAGTTACACCAGCGGGCACCAGTGGCAATAAATTAATAATAGCCCAAAACGTACATTGACTTAGAAGAGTTCCAGTTTTGGATATCCATAGCCAGCTAGCTAACATAGCATCCCTCGGTCTTTGAGCCGGGTATTTGAGTAGGTTCAACTACTCGCTAGCTAGGTAAGTGAGAAGATTTTTTTTTTTACAAAATCTCTCATCACATTTTATTCACTGCAGTGCTAGCTAGCTGTAGCTTATGCTTTTAGTACTAGATTCATTCTCTGATCCTTTTATTGGGTCCACAACATGTCAGTTCACACTGCAAGAGCGCTGATAGCTTGGAGGATGTCCTCCAAAAGTTGTCATAACTACTGTGTAATTCTATGGAAGATGGTGAGAACCATGAGCCTCCTAAGTTGTTGTCAATGTACCCAGAGGATAGAAACTAGCTGTTCTTCAGCTACACCAGGGGTGGGCAATTCCAGTCCTCGGGGGCCTGATTGGTGTCACACTTTTTCTCCATCCCTAGCAAACACAGCTGATTAATCAAATGTAATTCTAAACTGAAATCACGATTAGGTGATTATTGGAGTCAGGTGTGTTAGTTGGGGCTGGGGAAAGACTGATACCAATCAGGCCCCTGAGGACTGGATTTGCCCACCCCTGGCTACACCATGGTTCTATCCCAGAGTGCTGTTGAGGCTACTGTAGAACAGTAGTGTGTTTTAATCAATTATTTGATGACATGAATATATTTAGTGTAGTTTTATCTAAAAAGGAGAATATATTCACTATTAATTTTTCTGAAATTCACTGAGGATGGTCCTCCCCTTCCTCCTCTGAAGAACCTCCACTGGCAGACACACACAGAGAAGAGTCTTATCCACATACACAGACTGATAATTGGTTGTAAGACATGTATAATAAGATTGTGAGAGCTGTACTATTAGATTTTAGTGCAGCCTTTGATATTATTGACCATAATGTTGTTTAGAAAACGTGTGTTATGGCTTTTCAACCTCTGATTCATTTGAATCCACGATATTGCAATCTCAGTGTTTTCATTAATGGAATCTTAACTAATGTTAAACATGTAAAGTGTGGTGTACTGCAGGGCAGCTCTCTAGGCCCTCTACTCTTTTCTAATTTTACCAATGACCTGCCACAGGCATTAAACAAAGCATGTGTGTCCATGTATGCTGATGATTTAACCATACACGCATCAGCAACCATAGCTAATGAAGTCACTGAAACCCTTAACAAAGAGTTGCCGTATGTTTTGGAATGGGTGGCCAGTAATAAACTGTTCCTGAACATCTCTGAAACTAAGAGCATTGTATTTGGTACAAATCATTCCCTATGTTCTAGAACTCAGCTGCATCTGGTAATGAATGGTGTGGCTGTTGAAGAAGTTGAGACTTTGACACCATACTCCACAAAGCAAGTCCTGAAGGCTCTAATTTTTATCTTATCTTGATTATTGTCCAGTCATATGGTCAAGTTCTGCAAAGAAAGATCTAGTTAAGCTGCAGCTGGCCCAGAACAGAGCGGCACGACTTGCTCTTCATTGTAATCATAGGGCTAATATTAACACTATGCATGCCAGTCTCTCTTGGCTAAGAGCTGCGTCACTTCTTGTTTTTAAAAGAAACATTAAATGGGTTGGAAATTCCAAATGGTTTGCATAGTCAACATACACACAGCAATGACACACACACACACTTCCTCCACCAGACAGGCCACCAGGGTCTTTTCAGAGTCCCCAGGTCCAGAACAAATTCAAGAAAATGTACAGTATTATACAAGGCTCCCTTCCACTTTATATAGGGCAAGTGAACAGCAAACCTGGTTTCAAAAAACAAATAAAGCAACACCTCACGGCACAACGCCTCTCCCCCATGTGACCTACTTGTTGTGTGTATGTACACTGTATGTGTAACTGATAGATACATTTAAAAACATTAACGTGTGTGTATGTAAATGGTAATCTTTTGTCTGTAATGTCTTTTCGTTATGTGTCAGACCCCAGTAAGACTAGCTGTTGCCATTGGCGGCATCTAATGGGGATCCTAATAAATCAAATAGAACAGTTTTGTTTAACGGAGAGCAAGGTCTGACACACGACAACAAAAGAGTACCCAAAACCCCTGTATGGATGAATTACAAAGGAACTGTACTCAGTTCAGATCCAAGATAAGATAAAGATGGTTAACTTTTTTTTCCCACAAGTGGCTATACAGGCAACATGGGATCAGGATGTTGCATAGTCTAAAACTCACCCAACCAGTAAAGTCTGATAAATGCTAATATAAGTCTTAAATAGAGAAAAACAAAAGGACCAAAATAAATAGGCTATTAATCTACCTTTAAGGTAGGTCTACCGCAGGTTCTATCCTACCTGTCAGCACCACCCCTGTGCCACACAAGCATCCCAAACAACTTGACTAACAACATTATGCATCCCTGTCCAGAGACAGTTATTGACTGTGAACTTTGCATTATTAATTTATCTGCATAAGGATATTATGTGACCCTGCTGGTTCTCTATGAACATTTGAACGAATAACAATCTGGCCTTAATGAGCATATACTCTTATAATCTCCACTCCACCTGGCACAGCCAGATTAGGACTGGCCACCACATGCAGGGGTGGGCAACTCCAGTCCTCAAGGGCCTGATTAGTGTCACACTTTCACTTCATCCCTAGCAAACACAGCTGATTAATCAAATTGCATTCAAAACTGAAGATCATGATTAGGTGATTATTGGAGTCAGGTGTGTTAGCTGGGGCAAATCTGTGACACCAATCAGGCCCTCAAGGACTGGAATTACCAACCCCTGAATAGAGCCTGGTTCCTCTAGGTTTCTTCCTAGGGTCCTGCCTTTGTAGAGTTTTTCCTAGCCACCATGCTTCTACATCTGCATTTTTTTTGCTCTTTAGGGTTTGTAGGCCCGATTTCTGTATAAGCACTTTGTGACAACTTCTGATGTAAAAAAGGGCTTTATAAATACATTTGATTGATAAAGGCAAAAGGTCAGTCAAACCTGCCATGATGAAAATGACATGCATGAAAGTATACATAGGTATGTTTATCAGAGAAGCCAAGTTCTTTCTTTTTTTAAAGAAGCAATGTATAAATGGACAGCCTACACCTGCGTCAAAATAAATAAAAAGGAGTTAGACTGAGCCTACGCTGCTGCCTTTCAACGTTTCGACTAATCCCATATGGGACTGTCTTTTGTGAACAAAAACTACGATAAACGTACATTATTACACAACATATTTGGTGTGTTATAACAAAGTCACTCTTGATCGTTATTTTCACAAGCTCGAGAAAGAATAGCAACGCTGGCTGTGGCATTGTACCAGTTATTTAAATAAATAAAAACTTACCATGAAAAGCCTCGATGCACAGCTCAGGAGGAGGTTGACAGTAAAGTAAATTATTTATAAACTGTTTGGCGCCGGTGTTCTAATTTTTAATCTATAATTTGTAGCCGAAAACGATTTTTCGAGCGTAGAATTTCCGTGTCTTCCTCCTTGTGTATAGCGATGGCGCGTGTTTTTGATGTGAGCGCCCCAGCACACTGTTCAGGTCAGATGCTTGTAGAAAAATTCCCGTTCCGTCTCCGTCTGACTCTGAGCCCAGCCCCCAATTGGCTGCCAACCATAGCTTCACCACCACTGGCTGAAGTAATGTGATGACCAGTGAACTGAAGAATGGGTCTCTTGTCTACGACTGCTGTTTTTTAGATGCTGAATGTGCAGTGAAACACAGACAAGTGGAAATTTATATGATTTCCTGACAATAACAACAGTCTCTCAGAACCATCGACAGTGACCTTCAATATAAGATATTACACTTCTAGGCACGTCACTCTAACTTCCATTGGCTACTATAAAACACAAGTAAATTAACAGGTGACGTCATTATAAAATCCAAATTGTTTGTCCTGAAGAGAAGTGACCCATTTTCCCTACCTGTTCTAGCACAACCGGTTCCCGTCTATTCTAAATATGTAAAACCAAACGGGGTAAACTAAGCCTACACTGCAAAGCGGGTTCAACGAGTTAGCCAGCTAACTTTGATAAGCAACCAGAAATAATGTTAAATAATGTTAAAAAAGCGAAACTCTGATACCGGTATGTGTGTAAATCATCCTTAATCCTGCTTTGTAATATACCCCCCTGGTCATACCTGACAACTCCCTCTTCACATTGACAATCCTTTATTCACTAAAATGAAACAAGGCCACAATATACTGTAGTAGTTGAATTCAATGCAAGCAATGATATTTTTCTTCAACAGGCAGAAGTTTTTATTCTTGAACTTGGCATGACCCCTTACCGGGTCCAAATTACAGTAACCTACCACGCCCCATGTATACACATACATTAATCATTTTGTGTATGGTTCGGTAAAGAAACTAATTGGAAAAAGTGGTAAGCAAGTTCGGTCTAAAAAACGTATTTTAACCAAGTCAAATTAATTTATTGTGTTAGAGGTTTCATGATGCGTGTAATTTAAACCAAAGTAAATAATTTCAAGATTGTTCTATACATCAGTTGGGGTCTCTATAAGCTTCAATATGAGGTCCTAAACCTAGCATGAAAGTGCATCCTTGTAGCTGTGTGGGCTAATATAGTTAACATGTTTGCCTTGGGGTAAATTGAGCCAATGGCCACGGGGTAAGTTGAGCAAATTGAAACGTTTTCTTCCCAGGTGTAAAGTAAGGCATTATCACCGGAATGTGAGGTAATAATAGAGCCTGGCCTATGTTAAAAAAGTACAAAGTGTTTGTTACCCCAAACCCGGGGTAAATTGTGCCAAGAGACCACTTTTTTTCAAAAGTGACAAGCTATTTTTCAAAACTGTAGACTTTACATGAATTCAGATTATTTCCAGGGATACACAACATCTTTAAATATATGTAGATATTGTTAGAAAGAATGCTATATTCCAATTGATGGAGCGATGCTGAATGTAAAAAAAAAAGGTCTCAGTTTACCCCACTCTCCCCTACAAATCAATGTATGAGGGTCATTCAACCATAGGTCATTCAACCATAGGCCTACTTATTTGACCACAGGAGAATTTGAAGAGCCGTTTTGTTACAGTAATTGATAATTGTGTAGATTGTATGCACGTGTATCTATTAACAATGAGGCCCTGCAAACCACTGGATCTTCTCTATCTCAGTTGCAGTATGAGCAATGAGACTTTTTGTGTTTTTGTCTTTCCACTGCTCTCACTTACTTTAGACAGGGCTGCATGCTCAAGATGTTTATCATTGCAAAACAGCCTGCTAAGCTGTAATTTGAGTGATAATGGGTTCCACTGTATCCAGTGGGTTTATTCCTCTCAAAAATTGCTGAATGGAAATAATCATCCTAAAGTAATCGGCCAATAACTAATTTAACTCAAAATGGCCGCTCTGTGGCTTCTGCAATATTAACTCACAAAGATTCACACAGCCAATTTTTACACATGGATATGATCAGTTGAATAGGGTAAACACACCATGCCAGCGATGTTCTATAATGTTGATACAGGGTTTGACCATACACCCTCTTGCTGCTTTTGTTTATCACATAACATGACGTGTGTAGAACACTTAGGATGGCCACTTGCTTCACCCAATCTGGTCCCAGATCTGTTTGTGCTGTTTTGACAACTCCTATGGTTATTTTCATACCAAACATGCCATGACAACGACCATAGGAGTTAGCTATACAGCACAAACAGATCGGGGACCAGGTTACATCAGTGACCTTTCCCCTCAATGCATTCAACACTGTATCTCTGCAGACGCCCTGAAACCTGAAACCAATGCCTGCCTACCTTTTTTACCTTGCTCGGCCACTCTGACACAATGCTGGGAACTCAGGACAGCATAAAATCACCTATCATGTGATCTACTCTCCTACCAGCTTAGCAGCCTGTTTTGTCTGGCCCTGCAAGTCCCAGCCCTAGTGATACATGCTAGTGTGTAATGCTCATGTAGTGCGATCCCGTGTTAATTGGAGCATGTTATGTGGGTTCCATTCCCACATGAACCAGATACAATTATGAATGTGGTAACTGTAAGTGGTTTTGGATGTAAGCTTATTACTATTATCATGCATATGATTAGGGAGACTATTTCCAACAGAATGCAAATTGTTTTTTACGTGGCTTTTCTTACCAGCCTGCTCTCTGAAATGGATAGGGAACATCTTAGTACATTGGAGATTATATTTTTTGTATTTTCAGCTCAGGTGGGGGCAGGTTAAATATGTAGTAACCTAAAGGTATTTACAAGCAGGCATGGTGAAAGACACAACGTTATAACCAAACCAGGACTGAAGCTCAAGCTATTGCTCTGTTTACTCAAAATAAACAGAGCAAACAACATTACATAAACCCATGTCAAACCATTGGAATGTTATGACAGTGGGTTTCTTCAGCGCTCCTTAATTCATCCCTTACATACTTCTCTATTCAAAGTAAATAGAGCAAACAAGATTACATAAACCCATCTCAAACCATTAGAATGTTATGACAGGGGGGTTTCTTTAGCACTCCATAGTTCGTCCCTTACATACACTGAGTATACAAAACATGAATCACAAGACTTGTCTGAAGGTCCCCCTGTACCAGTTGAAAACATTTATGGAAGTAAAACAGTACCAGGAAAACGTTGGACACAGCTACTCATTCAAGGGTTTTTCTTTATTTTTAATATTTTATACATTGTAGAATAGTAGTGAAGACATTAAAACTATGAAAAAACACATATGGAATCATGTAGTAAGCAAAAAGTGTTAAACAAATCAAAATATATTTTATATTTGAGATTCTTCAAAGCAGCCGTACTTTGCCTTGATGACATCTTTGCACGCTCTTGGCATTCTATCAACCAGCTTCACAAGGTAGTCACCTGGAATGCATTTCAATTAACAGGTGTGCCTTGTTAAAAGTACATGTTATGCGTTTGAGCCAATCAGTTGTCTTGTGACAAGGTAGGGGTGGTATACAGCAGACAGCCCTATTTGGTAAAAGCCTAAGTCCATATTACAGCAAGAACAGCTCAAATAAGCAAAGAGAAACGACAGTTCATCATTACTTTAAGACAAGAAGGTCAGTCAATACGGAAAATGTCAAAAACTTTGACATTTTCTTCAAGTGTAGTCGCAAAAACCATCAAGCGCTATGATGAAACTGGCTCTCATGAGGACCGCCACATGAAAGGAAGACGCAGAGTTACCTCTGCTGCAGAGGATAAGTTCAGTTAACTGCACCTCAGATTGCAGCCCAAATAAATGCTTCACAGAGTTAAAGTAACAGACACATCTCAACATCAACTGTTCAGAGGAGACTGCATGAATCTGGCCTTCATGGTCAAATTGCTGCAAAGAAACCACTACTAAAGGACACCACTAAGAATAAGAGACTTGCTTGGGCCAAGAAACACAAGCAATGGACATTAAACCGGTAGAAATCTGTCCTTTGGTCTGATGAGTTCAAATTTGAGATTTCTGGTTCCAACCACCGTATCTTTGTGAGATTCAGAGTAGGTGAACGAATGATCTCCGCATGTGTGGTTCCCACCGTGAAGCATGGAGGAGGATGTGTGATGGTGTGTGGGTGCTTTGCTGGTGACACTGTCAGTGATTTATTTAGAATTCAAGACACACTTAACCAGCACGGTTACCACAGCATTCTCCAGTGATACGCCATCCCATCTGGTTTGCGCTTAGTGGAACGATCATTTGTTTTTCAACAGGTCAATGACCCAACACATCTCCAGGCAGTGTAAGGGCTATTTGACCAAGAAGGAGAGTGATGGAGTGCTGCATCAGATGACCTGGACTCGACAATCACCCAACCTTTTGTGTTGAGTTGGACCGCAGAGTGAAGAAAAAGCAGCCAACAAATGCTCAGCTTATGTGGGAACTCCTTCAAAACTGTTGTAAAAGTATTCCTCATGAAGATGGTTGAGAGAATGCCAAGAGTGTACAAAGCTGTCATGAAGTCAAAGGGTGGCTACTTTGAAAAATCTAAAATATATTTAGATTTTCTGACACTATTTTGGTTACTAAATTATTCCATATGTGTTATTTCATAGTTTTTAAGTCTTCACTATTATTCTACAATGTAGAAAATAGTAAAAATAAAGAAAAACCCTTGAATGAGTAGGTGTGTCCAAACTTTTGACTGGTGCTGTATATGGAGACTATTAAATTCCCCAAATAAGGGGTTCAAATAAACTGTTTCCTGATATTTCTTACATCTCTCAGATACAGGACAGACACTTCAGAACAAACTTCCTTTTTATTTTTTGTGATTTTCTGTTGTTCCATGTAGTGAATCTCTAATTCAGTGCTTTTGTATGGGCTAATACCAGTATATATATATTTTTTAAATATATTTTTGGGATACTTCAAGGGGTCTTAAAATTCCAAATCAAATACCAAAATGATCACCCCCTCCTCCAACTGTGGGCTTCCTCACAGTGTCAAGTTGGATGGATGTCCTTTGGGTGGTGGACCATTCTTGAAACACATGGGAAACTGTTGAGTGTGGAAAAACCCAGCAGTGTTGGAGTTCTTGACACAAACCAGTGCGCCTGGCACCTACTACCATACCGCCTTGAAAGGCACTTAAATATTTGTCTTGCTCAGTGCTTTAGATGCTTCTGATAGGCTAATCGACATCATTTGAGTCAATTGGAGGTGTACCTGTGGATGTATTTCAAGGCCTACCTTCAAACTCAGTGCCTCTTTGCTTGACATCATGGGACAACCAAAAGAAATCAACCAAGACCTCAGTATAATTGTAGACCTCCACAAGTCTGGTTCATCCATGGGAGCAATTTCCAAACACCTGAAGGTACCACGTTCATCTGTACAAACAATAGTACGCAAGTATAAACACCACGGGACCACGCAGCCGTCATACCGCTCAGGAAGGAGACTCGTTCTGTCTCCTAGAGATTAACGTACTTTGGTGCAAAAAGTGCAAATCAATCCCAGAACAACAACAAAGGACCTTGTGAAGATGCTGGAGGAAACAGGTACAAAAGTATCTATATCCACAGTAAAACGAGTCCTATATCGACATAACCTGAAAGGCCGCTCGGCAAGGAAGAAGCCACTGCTCCAAAACCGCCATGAAAAAGCCAGACTACGGTTTGCAACTGCATGTTTGTAAACTTCTGTGATGAAATAAATAAAAGCTGAAATAAATCATTCTCTCTACTATTATTCTGACATTTCACATTCTTAGGATCGCCACTTTATTTTAACTGACCTAAGACAGGGAATATTTACTAGGATTAAATGTTACGAATTGTGAAAAACTGAGTTTAAATGTATTTGGCTAAGGTGTATGTAAACTTCAGACTTCAACTGGATGTAAAAATTCTGTTCATTGACTATACCGTAGCTCAGCATTCAACACCATAGTACCCTCCAAGCTCATCATTAAGCTTGAGGCCCTGGTTCTCAACCCCGCCCTGTGCAATTGGGTCCTGGACTTCCTGGCGGGCTGCCCCCAGGCCGCCCCCTCTCTACTTCACTGATCCTCAACACTGGGTCCCCACAAGTGTGCGTACTCAGCCCTGTCCTGTACTCCCTGTTCACCCATGACTGCGTGGCCATGCACACCTCCAACTCAATCATCAAGTTTGCAGACGGCACAACAGTAGTAGGCTTGATTACCAACAACGACGAGACAGCCTACTGGGAGGAGGTGAGGGCACTCAGAGTGTGCTGTCAGGGAAAATAACCTCTCATGTCAACAAAACAAAGGACATGATTGTGGACTTCAGGAAACAGCAGAGGGAGCATACCCCTATCCACATTGATGGGACAGTAGTGGAGAATGTGGACACATCACTGACAAACTGAAATGGTCCACCCACACAGACAGTGTGTTGAAGAAGGCGCAACAGCGCCTCTTCAACCTCAGGAGTCTGAAGAAATTTGGCTTGGCACCTAAAACCCTCACAAACTTTTACAGATTCACTATTGAGAGCATCCTGTCAGGCTGCATCACCGCCTGGTACGGCAACTGCACCTTCCACAACCGCAGGGCTCTCCAGAGGGTGGTTCAGTCTGCACAACACATCAACTGGGTAAACTACCTGCCTTCCAGGACACCTACAGCACCCGATGTCACAGGAAGGCCAAAAAGATCATCAAGGACAACAACCACCCGAGCCACTGACTGTTCACCCCGCTACCAGAAGGCGAGGTCAGTACAAATGCATCAAAGCGGGGACCGAGAGACTGAAAAATAGCTTCTATCTCAAGGCTATCAGACAGTTAAACAGCAATCACTAGGACAGAGAGGCTGCTGCCTACATACAGACTTGAAATCATTGGCCATTTTAATCAATGGAACACTAGTCACTTTAATAATGCTGCTTTAATACTATTTACATATCTTGCATTACTCATCTCATGTGTATATACTGTTTTCTACGCTATCTATTGCATCTTAGCCTATGCCGCTCTGTCATTGCTCACCCATATATTAATATATTCTTATTACATTCCATTCCTTATTCCATTAGGTATTTGTTGTGGAATTGTTAGATATTACTTGTTAGATATTGCTGCACTGTCGGTACTAGAAGCACAAGCACTTCGCAACACTCGCAATAACATCTGCAAACCATGTGTATGTGACCAATACATATGATTTGATTTTTATGTGGCAGGGACTCCAGACAATCACGGATTACAAAGGGAAAACCAGCCACATCACGGACACCATCTTGCTCCCGAACAAGCTTAACACCTTCTTCACCCGCTTTGAGGATAACACAGTGCCACCGACGCGGGCTGTTCCCGAGGACTGTGGGGTCTCATTCTCCATGGCCAACGTGAGTAACACATTTAAGAGTGTCAACCCTTGCAAGGCTGCCGGTCAAGACGGCATCCCTAGCCGCGTCCTCATAGCATGCGCAGATCAGATGGCTGGAGTGTCTGCTGTCCCCACATGCTTCAAGATGTCCACCATTGTTCCTGTATCCAAGAAAGCAAAGGTAACTGAACTAAATTACTATCGTTCCGTAGCACTTACTTATGTCATCATGAAGTACTTTGAAAGACTAGTTAAGGATCATATCACCTCCACCTTACCGGCCACCCTAGAGCCAATTCAATTTGCACACCGCCCCAATAGATCCACAGACGATGCAATCGCCATCGCACTGCACACTGCCCTATCCCGTCTGGACAAGAGGAATACCTATGTAAGAATGCTTGACTCCAGCTCAGCCTTCAACGCCATAGTTCTATCCAAGCTCATCATTAAGCTTGGGGCCCTGGGTTGGAACCCTGATTGGCCGACCCCAGGTGATGAAGGTAGGAAACAACACCTCCACTACGCTGATCCTCAACTCAGGGGCCCCACAAGGGTGCGTGCTCAGCCCCCTCCTGTACTCCCTGTTCACCCATAACTGCGTGGCCACGCACGCCTCCAACACAATCATCCAGTTTGCAGACAACACAACAGTAGTAGGCCTGATTACTAGCAATGACGAGACAGCCTACAGGGAGGAGGTGAGGGCCCTGACGGAGTGGTGCCAGGAAAATTATCTCTCCCTCAATGTCAACAAAACGAAGGAGCTGATCGTGGACTTCAGGACACAGCAGAGGGAGCGCGCCCCATCCACATTGACGGGGCCACAGTAGATAAGGTGAAAAGCTCAAAGTTCCTCAGCGTACACATCACTGACAATCTGTAATTGTCCACCCACACAGAAATTTGGCTTGGCCCCTAAGACCCTTACAGACTATTATAGATGCGCTATTGAGCTCATCCTGTCGGGCTGCATCACCGCCTGGTACGGCAACTGCACCGCCCACAACCGCAGGGCTCTCCAGAGGGTGGTGCAGTCTGCCCAACGCATCATCCGGGGCAAACTGCCTGCCCTCCAGGACACCTATAGAGCACCAGATGTCACAGGATGGCCAAAAATATCATCAAGGACATAAACCACCCGAGCCACAGCCTGTTCACCCCGTTATCTTCCAGATGGTGAGGTCAGTACAGGTGGGACTGAGAGACTGAAAAACAGCTTCTATCTCAAGGCCATCAGACTGTTAAATAGCCATCACTAGCCGGCCTCCACCCAGTACCCTGCCCTGAACGTAGTCCCTGTCAATAGCCGGCTACTCAACCCTGCACCTTAGAGGTTGCTGCCCAATATACATAGACATGGAATCACTGGTCACTTTAATAATGTTTACTTACTGTTTTACTCATTTCATATGAATATACTGTATTCTAGTCAATGCCATCCTATTCAAGTATTGCTGTGTATATACTAGTCTATCCTACGTATTCTACAGATATACTAAATCATCTATACACATACTGTCCATAATGTCTATACTTCCAATCATATATACATATATATATATATATATATATATACTCCGGACTCCGACATTGCTTGTCCTAATATTTATATATTTCTTAATTCCATTCTTTTACTTTTAGATGTATGTGTATAGTTGTGAATTAGATATTACTGCAGTGTTGGAGCTAGGAACACAAGCATTTCGCTACAACCGCAATAACATCTGCTAAATATGTGTATGTGACCAATAGAATTTGATTTCACCCTTTGAATGGCACACATACACAATCTCTAGGGTTTAAAAATCCTTCTTTAACCACTCTAAAGGCGGACTTAACTGATGTTCCCATTATTCTGGTCCAAATGTCTCACATGAGAGACTAGTCTATATAACACTGAACCATGAGGGAAATAACTACTCCAAGTTGCTTTGTCAACACTTCCAGGGAGCTTTAATGAAATGTTATTCTAATGTATTCATAGTTTGTCCTACATTTGAATTTGTAAATGCCCTGTGCCAAAATAAAACAAATGTTAATCAGCATGTGACTGGGACGTTACAGACATAAGCATGCCTGTTTATTTTTGCCATCACGTTATGAAAAGAGAAATTAGAAGGAAAGCTGTTTCGTATACTGTGAATAACCATGGCAAAACTTCTGCTAAATTGTTGTTGTTATGGTGGTTATATTCTAGAATTCATTTTCGAGGTAAGGAGGGCATATGGCATGGATCATGTCCCTAATCAGAATAAGTTGATTATAAATGAAATTTCCATCTGTTTTCCTTGGAGTAAAAACAAGCTCAGTTGTGTCATTATCCATAATCCTGCATTTTAATCAATAAAGCATTGAATAACTGTATTATTTGGTATTCACTAATGTGCTTGTAAATTAACAATTGGGACAACAACTGGGAAATGGGGATAGTAAAAGGGGTTATTTTCAAAGTCATTGCACGGTCAGAATGTGCCATTCGATATGATAATTGACATTTTTTGTTAATCTGTGGTGATTCTACAGGCATCAGTCTTGGGATTACTGCCTGGAGCTGGAAACTTGACCGGCTTGGAGACAAAGGTGTTCTAACCGAGCCAACTTTCCCGCTTAGCCAATCAGAGGGCCAGTTAAATTGCTTTGTCATCCAGTGAATGGCGCACTTACTTTGAGGCCAGGTTTATTAGTCTTTAGGTAACTGAACTACAACACCATATGGATTTTTCTGTAACGTTTCATTTTGTACTGTGTTTCAGATCAAATGAGCTGAGGATGTTGGTCATTTTATCCAATACAGAATGACACATTATTTCAAAACAGAAAGAAAAAATACCACCTTTGATGCATAGTAAAACTCCATGCATTACACAGTCTACAGTACTGCTCTCTACCTTACCAAGTCATTCTCCACAGTCATCACTTTAGGAGACATAATGGACTGAAAGATTGCAAAATTGCCCTCACTCATACATAATAGACAGGTTGTCATATTTTGTGGGTATATTTATGGGGACCATTGGGGTTGGACACTGCACTGTTAGGTAATCGGCTTCTGGGACATGGCATATGCCGATAATGCTGCAATTAACTGCTGTGCCGAGAGATCGTTGGCTCTGTACATATGCTGCACACGGGCTTTCATGGTGGTGAGTAGCATATGTACAGAGCCAATGATCTCTCGGCATATGCAGCGCATGTGTTTAGGAATAGTGGATTAGGCTTACTAGGGCCCACTTTGAAGGTGCCTGTACAGATGCCTAATTTGAGAGTGAATTCAATTTGCTTTTTTTGGGGGGGGGGGGTCTGGAGTATTATCTACTCTTTTTTTAGCTGAGTACAGCTCTCTTTCGCACTCTCTCCCCCCTCAGTCTGTGAAGCCTTCTGGTGTGAGGTATAAGAGGCCTGGCGAGGTCCTCACTCATTCAGCGTGCAGTAGTCATTTTCAATGCCCCCTTATTAGTAGTATGAGGCCCCCACTCCAGCCGATAAGTTTTTTGTGTGTCCTCACAGAGTTAGGTGGCCCCTTCTACTCCTTGTTAAAGCCCCACTCCACAGCTTCCAGACTCATTATCCCCTTTACCCTCCCTCCCTCTCGCCATACCCCAACTCCTAAGCCTCCAATGGTCTGACCGCAGCATTTAATTACCCACCTATTATTAGCCCAATGCCAGCCCCTCTACCCTGAAATCTCCTAAACACCCCCTTTTCCACCTCTGTGGAAAAGTGGTTGTGATAGTTTGCGGGGGCCACTCACACTCCCTCTCCCACAGGGCTCGGGATTATATTGCGTCCATGTCCACCCTGAAGGTGCACGCACACATTAAGCCTAGCAGTCTCTCTGGGTCTCACATTATGTAAGACTGGTCCCAGCCCCGCTTGGCTTTCTGTCTCCAGAAGGCCTCCTGTTGTGTTCAAATGCTAAATGCAGGCGGTCGAGTACAGTTTGTATGTGAGTGCAGAGCACAGCGCTGTCAGTGGGAGTCCATGGCCAGGCGAACATGAAGCACTGACAACCTATGACAGCAAACCATGTGAGGCTTCAGTAAACTGTGTGTACACTTCACAGAGTTGAAGTAACTGTAGATCAAGATCTGTGATCTACACGGGCAATTGGTGCTAGGAAGGGAGGCTTTGTGACCAGGATGTGTAGGGCAGGTAGAACGTGACCAAAGGAAATGTGTAGGGCAGGCAGAAGTAAGCATCATGCGTCAGATGACCTTTTTGTCTCCAGTAACAGCTAGAGACAGACGGACAGACATACAGAGAGAACACACCAGGACAGGCATCCACAGAGGGATCCAGCTCATATCAAGCTGCTTTCACTCAGGTCCAGTCCTGTGTGACACATCAAGGTCTTTACAGCTCAGACCTCAAAGCTTACTTTATTTAACCCTAAAAGTGTCAACTAGGGTCATTTTTAACCGAAATTGGTAATGATTGCAAAGCGACACTGTCTGTCAAGCTGTAACATTTATTTTTTTACAGTATGCAAAATAAGTATGCAATATATACAGTTCCTTCGGAAAGTATTCAGACCACTTGAATTTTTCTATAATTTGTTACGTTACAGCCTTTTTCTAAAAAAAAATTCCCCCCTCAGCAATCTACACACAATACCCAATAATACCAAAGCAAAAACAGGTTATTAGACATTTTTGCCAATTTATTTGAAATGAAAAACTGAAATACCTTATTTACATTACTTTTCAGACCCTTTGCTATGAGACTCGAAATTGAGCTCAGGTGCATCCTGTTCCATTGATCATCCTTGAGATGTTTCTACAACTTGATTGGAGTCCACCTGGGGTAAATTTGATTGTTTGGACATGCTTTGGAAAGGCACACAACTGTCTATATAAGGTCCCACAGTGGACAGTGCATGTCAGAGCAGAAACCAAGCCATGAGGTCGAAGGAATTGTCCGTAGAGCTCCGAGACAGGATTGTGTAGAGGCACGGAAGGGTACCAAAACAGTTCTGCAGCGTTGAAGGTCCCTAAGATCACAGTGGCCTCCATCATTCTTAAAAGGAAAATGTTTGGAACCATCAAGACTCTTCCTAGAGCTGAAGGCCTGGCCAAACTGCGCAATCAAGGGAGAAGGGCCTTTGTCAGGGAGGTGACCAAGAACCTGATGGTCACTCTGACAGAGCTCTAGAGTTCCTCTGAGGAGATGGGAGAACCTTCCAGAAGGACAACCATCTCTGTAGCACTCCATTAATCAGGCCTTTATGGTAGAGTGGCCAGACGGAAGCCCCTCCTCAGTACATACAAGGCACATGACAGCCCGCTTGGAGTTTGTCAAACGGCACCTAAAGGACTCTCAGAGATTCTCTAGTCTGATAAAACCAAGAATGAACTCTTTGGCCTGAATGCCTAGTCTGGAGGAAACCTGGCAAAGATGAACGGTGCAAAGTACAGAGAGATCCTTGATGAAAGCCTGCTCCAGAGTGCTCAGGAACTCTGACTGGGGTGAAGGTTCAACTTCCAACAGGACAACGATCCTAAGCACACAGCGAAGACAATGCAGGAGTGGCTTCGGGACAAGTCTCTGAATGTCTTTGAGTTGCCCAGCCAGAGCCTGGACTTAAACCTGATCGAACATCTCTGGAAAGACCTGAAAATAGCTGTGCAGCGATGCTCCCCATCCAGCATGACAGAGATTGAGAGGATCTGCAGAGAAAAATGGGAGAAACTCCCCAAATACAGGTGTGCCAAGCTTGTAGCGTCATACCCAAGAAGACTCAATGCTGTAATCGCTGCCCTCAAAACTTTAAACATCTATGGCATTGTGTTGTGTGACAAAGCGGCACATTTAAGAGTGGTCTTTTATTGTCACCAGTACAAGGTTCACCTGTGTAATGACCATGCTGTTTAATCAGCTTCTTCATATGCCACATCTTTCAGGTGGATGGATTATCTTGGCAAAAGATAAATGCTCAGTACAGGGATGTAAACTAATCTCTGCACAAAATGCGAGAAAAATAAGCATCTTTGTGCATATGGAACATTTCTGGGATCTTTTACTTCAGTTCATGAAACATGGGAACAACACTTTACATGTTGAGTTTATAATTTTGTTCAGTATGTAGTACTGTATGTATTGAGTCTTTTTTTACTGCAACCGCCAACCACAGGAGGACTCAGGAGCCCGCTCTCAATGAGAGTAGACAGCCTGCTGCTGCCTGCCGCTGCTCTGCTAATCATCAGATGGGGGAGGAGAGGAGGTAGGGGGCCCACATGGGTAACTGGGGGGCCCACATGGGTAACTGGGGGGCCCTGCCTTGATTGGCTAACGGATACTTGAAAAAATAAACTGCATAATGAGAATTGTGTACTTTTTCCGATCACTGCCCAGACTGACCAGTATTACTGGTCAGTCTGGGCAGTGATCGGAAAAAGTACACAATTCTCATACTTGAGTAAAAGTAAAGATACCTTAATAGAAAAGGACTCAAGTAAAAGTGAAAGTCACCCAGTAAAATACTACTTGAATAAAATCCTAAAAGTATTTGGTTTTAAATATACTTAAGTATCAAAAGTAAATGTAGTTGCTAAAATATACGTAAGTATCAAAAGTAAAAGTATGAAAAATAAAAAAAATCCTTATATTAAGCAAAACAGACAGCACAGTTTTGTTGTTTTTATTTATTTATGGATAGCCAGGGTCACACTACAACACTCAGACATCATTTAAAAACAAAGCATTTGTGTTTCGTGAGTCTGCCAGATTAGTAGGGATGACCAGGGATATTCTCTTGATAAGAGTGCGAATTGGACCATTTTCTGTCCCGCTAAGCATTCAAAATGTAACGAGTACTTTTGGGTTTCAGGGAAAATGTATGGAGTAAAAAGTATATAATATTCTTTAGGAATGTATTGAAGTAAAAGTAAAAGTTGTAAAAAATATAAATAGTCAAGTACAGATACCCCAAAAAACTACTTCAGTAAAAATACTTTAAAGTACTACTTAAATACTTTACACCACTGTGTCTGGTCAATTGTGAATCAGGGGCTGGGCCCAAGCATGTAGGCAAAAAAAATATATGACATACTTTTATTTGTATGATATATTTTTTTAAATCCAACCACTTTCTTCAAAATACACCGGAGAGTATAATTTAGCAAGAGAGGTTTAATAGTTTAAAAAAGAATAATACAGGTACCTGTCAAAATAAAGGAAACACCAACATAAAGCATCTTAAAGGGATGTTTAGTCCACCACAAGCTGCCAGAACAGCTTAAATGCACCCTGGCATTGATTCTACAAGTGGCCCTAAACCATGCCATGGCAATGCACCCCACACCATAACATATACTATGCCTACAGTTGGGAAAGCAGCAGTTTGGGCAGCATGCAGGGCCAAGTACACAACTTGTTGTGTTGTGGTCATATAATCAATAGAAGGGTTTTGGATCTTCTTACCCTGGCAATTTGACTGTTAATAAACTCATGGGTACACTAACAATGACGTATTGGCTGCCAGTCCTGACATGAAGGGGAACTGCAATCTACGGATTATATTACTATGGTTGGTTGCAGCTGTAGGTTTGCCATTTGCAGATTTCAAATACAATCGGAAAAACATACAGTTTGGAAAGCAAATGCGTACTGCTGAAAAGAAAAGACTAATCTGTCTGTCGACCCAATATTTTTTTTTTTACCTCAACTCTCAGTTTATTGGGAACTGCAGCACTGTTTTTCAAAGTAGCTCATCTTGAGATAGGCTATTGCCATGACGTGAGTAGTACCCTATGAGTAGTACCCTGACTCATCATTAGGTGAATCAGTGTGCCATTGGAAATGTTATTCAGTAGCTTACTGTAGCCTACAGTGGATCTTCCTTTAAAAGTTGCGTCATACTGCAGCACAGCTTGCGGGCATGTTATTTAACTGTCAGCCATTGTTGCCATTAGGGCTAGTTTGCCCACCAGAAGGCATCTTTGACAAGCTAAGTTATTGAAATGACATGGAGCTCTAGTCCTAAGAGTCCTGTTTACTGTAGCTGCTTTAGCGTAAAATACTTATTGGCAAAGGATACAAGTCATTCATGTCTTTTAAATACAGTCAAGCATTTTAGTTATAACATGAAATAACAAAGTGAGCCTTGAATAATGAAACAATGAATAAACTGCAACATATCGGCGAAAGCGATTGAATTCAGGAGTGCATTTCACTGTTTTTAATTTTGACTGTACTAAAGACTTTAAAACCTTTTTTTGTTAGAACAGTCTATATGGGATGAATTTTTAGAAATGTAGTTTAATTAATTAGATTCATATTTTGGTGTTTCTATTCCAATTAAAACTCAAATGCCTTTTACAGTAGCCTATGTAGCCCTCAGGGTTTCCGTTAGGAGAATATGGTGCTGTACACCGTGACAGGTCAGGAGTAGGCCTACTGTAGGTGACTGCAAGTGAAGAGTGAAGAGTAAGTGACTGCGAGTGAAGAGCAAAATAATCCAAACATTCCACACCCCAATTGTAGGCTAACCAATACCCAAAGAGAGATTCAGTTGAAATACAAATCAATTGATTTATCAAGACAATCGCCACGCTTGTCTCAAAGCAGCGCGAAACGGTGCTGAAAAAGTTGACCACACCCGGGTAGGCTATTGAGAAAGGAACCTTGAATAATTAAACAATGAATAACCCGCAACATGTCGGCTAAAGCAATTGAATTCAGAAATTCATTCAAAATATGTGAAACATATGTAGCAGAGGCTTTATGGCTTCGCCATTCCCAAAAACATAGCATCTACCGTGGTAGAAATATATTATTGAATTCGATAAAAAGACAAACTATTTCAAAATGCAAATGTTTATTAGGCTACTGTGCAGTGTCTTTAAATACAATGCCCCACCTGTCCTCCTTTCCTACCCTCCTCCTTGATGTCCTTCTTGGCAAGAGCCTATTGTCCTGCTAATAACCCATCATGGGTTGATGGCTTCTTTTGTATTCCAATGTATTGAATTAATGTATTAATTACAGTCATTTAACATTCATTCTCAGAGTGGAAATGTTGTTTGCAGAGTTCACAACCTGCTACACTTGTGAAAAACAACTGTTTAAAAACATGTTTCAAAATGCCTCCAGCTGTCCATCACTACTGTAAACCGAGAACTATATTCTAAAAATAACTACACAGCATCAACAAAATACTGTTTTAAATGTATATGTTTCATAGGCTACTGTGCAGTCTGGCAAAAACCAGATGCAATTCTATGCATGGTAAATTTACTGTTGAAGAAAAAGCCTGTTTACTGTAGCCTAAAGTGCCTAATTCCTAATTCAGTCTTTAATGCTTTTTCAGGTTGCATCAGTCATAGACAGAAACTTCTGAGACACAGTATTAATACTCAGAGGTTCACTGGTAAGCCACATTTTCCTCAGGATCCATCCCAGTTGCTATTCTGTGTCCACTTGTGGTATTTCTCTTCAGTTACACGTTTTATTTTTATTTTTTTATTTGACCTTTATTTAACGAGGCAAGTCAGTTACGAACAAATTCTTATTTTCAATGACGGCCTAGGAACAGTGGGTTAACTGCCTGAACGACAGATTTGTACCTTGTCAGCTAGGGGGTTTGAACTTGAAACCTTCCGGTTACTAGTCCAACACTCTAACCACTAGGCTACCCTGCCGCCTACGTTGTCGTGACTTGACTTTAACATCCATCTGATGACTGTTATTTATCTAATCAACTAACTATGTTTAATTGTTACCAAATTAAATTAATAATGTAACAAATAACTAATTGGAATCTGGCGCACCACGGTACCATCTCCCAAATTAAACTCTAAAAGGTGACCTATCACGTCAATTAACAGTCAACTTCTTAATCATAACCTTGTATCATATCATCATTCTGAACAGTTGTAACCTTCTTGCATCTGCAAAAACCCGAGCCTTACTTATGATTCAGTACTACACAAATTGGTTTCATTATTTATTCATTTATTTCAAACTTTGAAGACCGAGATCGAGTCATTGAAGGCAGACCTAGCGGACTGACAACAATATGGCTGTTCGTTACAAAAGAGATGGAGAGGGCGAGAGAGAGGGACAGAGACGCTAATGTCTTCTGTCATGTAAATGAGGTAGAATTGCATGAAATGTGTTCTTAAAAGGCAGATTCTTT
Organism: Oncorhynchus clarkii lewisi; assembly: GCF_045791955.1. NCBI lineage: Eukaryota > Metazoa > Chordata > Actinopteri > Salmoniformes > Salmonidae > Oncorhynchus > Oncorhynchus clarkii. The sequence goes on from NC_092162.1 coordinate 18,333,398, forward strand.
CCAAACCCTAACAAAAAAAGGCCCCTTGTGTGGAAATCCTAAAAATGCCTTTGATCAACTGACTGTAGCCTATACCACATCACAAATGTTATTATGGCTTATTATAAATCGGCTTTTTCTTCAACAGTAAATTTACCATGCATAGAATTGCATCTTGGTGCATGGATTTGTTTACAGAACATTACTGCCTATGATTTGTTAATCCGGCCCTGTAGAGGCGACATGGTGCCATCAGACTTTTAGCCCATATTGTTCCTAAGTTAGAACTATCAACTCTGTTCCAATTGCATCTGAAAGATGAGACTCTCAACTTGGCATAGAGACATTGACTGGAAGCTAAATATGTATTTAAATGTTTGAGTAATGTTTTAATATCTTATATATATATATATATATATATATATATATATATATATATATATATATATATATATATATATATATATATATATATATATATATATATATACCAGGGTACATTTCAGGGTACATGTATCTTCATCTACACCAAATTTGGTGCTTTAATCACAATGTGCACTACTGTGTGCATTTTCAGTTTAGCTGTGCACTACTAGTATACAAAATATATATTATATTTCATTCCTCCATATTAACACAGATATCATGGCATCATTGTGTTTTTTTGTCGGTAACTAGTTGCTTGACAAAATCCCCCAAAAATCTGATGAATCAAAAAAATTGTTTTGAAATTACATTTGAAAAGATCAGTTACCCTGCTGCCTTAAATATTTAAGTTTTGGGGGCCTCCCGGGTGGCGCAGTGGTTAAGGGCTGTGCCATCAGAGTCCTGGGTTCGCGCCCAGGCTCTGTCGTAACCGGCCGCGACCGGGAGGTCCGTGGGGCGACGCACAATTGGCCTAGCGTCGCCCGGGTTAGGGAGGGCTTGGTCGGTAGGGGTGTCCTTGTCTCATCGCGCACCAGCGACTCCTGTGGCGGGCTGGGCGCAGTGTACGCTAACCAAGGTGGCCAGGTGCACGGTGTTTCCTCCGGCGCATTGGTGCGGCTGGCTTCCGGGTTGGATGTGCGCTGTGTTAAAGAAGCAGCGGCTTGGTTGGTTGTGTATCGGAGGACGCATAACTTTCAACCTTCGTCTCTCCCGAGCCCGTACGGGAGTTGTAGCGATGAGACAAGATAGTAGCTACTACAACAATTGGATACTACGAAATTGGGGAGAAAAAGGGGTAAAATTCAAAAAAAAGAAAAAAAAAAAAGTTTTGTCAACTCAGTAGATCAAGCTGAGTTGACTAATGTCACGTTCTGACCTTCGTTCGTGTGTGTTTTCCTGGTTTTAGTGTTGGTCAGGACATGAGCTGGGTGGGCATTCTATGTTGTGTGTCTGGTTTGTCTATTTCTATGTTTGGCCTGATATGGTTCTCAATCAGAGGCAGGTGTTAGTCATTGTCTCTGATTGGGAACCATATTTAGGTAGCCTGTTTTGTGTTGGGTTTAGTGGGTGATTGTTCCTGTCTTTGTGGCACCAGATAGGACTGTTTTTTTTTTTGTGTGTGTAGATTGTTGTACTTTCATCTTTATTAAAGATGCACAAAACTAACCACGCTGCATTTTGGTCCGCCTCTCTTTCCCCAGAAGAAAACTGTTACAACTAAACTTAAGTTTCAATAGATACAAGTTAGCACAACTTAAAAAAATAGTACTAATATCAATAGAACTGTAATACAATCTCTGTGACAATTAATAAGACATCAGTATAATTTTTCTGCAACATTCAATTAACAGTTTAATCTACAGATGTAGGATCTTCATTTGAATGCCTTGTTGCAGGAGAACTTTCTTGCAATGCAGGAAATGTAAAACTGGTCATTTTTGAAAAGGCTTCTGAAGTCTGTAATTTCCACTTTGAAATGTCAGACTTGATTTTCCCTTACGAAAAATGTGTCAACCCCTACAAAAAAGTCAATTAATTATAATCCACATAATAATTCACATTTCGTGTTGTTGCAGGATAATTTTCTTGCTGTAGCAAACTGCCTCAAATTAAGATCCTACATCTGTACATCTCACAGTCACACACACAGCCAGCAAACAGCAATGTCAAATTGACATAATGAGCAGAAACATGAGCCTTCCTGTGGTTGGGGACTGACCGGGAATACAGAGGGGAGGATCTCCATATGGTTATTATATACATAGAGAACACATACACTGCCGTTCAAAAGTTTGGAGTCACTCAGAAATGCCCTTGTTTTTAAAATAAAAGCTATTTCTTTCTCAACTTCAACAGTGAAGTGGCGACTCCGGGATGATGGCCAGTGTCTGTGTTGTTTTGTCCATCTTAATCTTTTATTTTTATTGGCCAGTCTGAGATATGGCTTTTTCTTTGCAACTCTGCCTAGAAGGTCAGCATCTCGGAGTCGCCTCTTCACTGTTGACGTTGAGACCGGTGTTATGTGGGTACTATTTAATGAAGCCGCCAGTTGAGGTCTTGTGAGGCGTCTGTTTCGCAAACTAGACACTCTAATGTACTTGTCCTCTTGCTCAGTTGTGCACCGGGGCCTCCCATTCCACTTTCTATTCAGGTTAGAGCCAGTTTGCACTGTTCTGTGAAGGGAGTAGTACACAGCGTTAAAATAGATCTTCAGTTTCTTGGCAATTTCTTGCATGCAATAGCCTTCATTTCTCAGAACAAGAATAGACTGAAGAGTTTCATAAGATAGGTCTTTGTTTCTGGCCATTTTGAGCTGTAATTGAACCCACAAAGGATGATGCTCCAGATACTCAACTAGTCTGAAGAAGGCCAGTTTTACTGCTTCTTTAATCAGCACCACAGTTTTCAGCTGTGCTAACATAACTGCAAAAGGGTTTTCGAATGATCAATTAGCCTTTTAAAATGATAAACTTGGATTAGCTAACACAACGTGCCATTGGAACACAGGAGTGATGGTTGCTGATAATGAGCCTCTGTACACCTATGTAGATATTCCATAAAAAAATCAGCCGTTTTCCAGCTACAACAGTCATTTACAATATTAACAACGTCCACACTGTATTTCTGATCAATTTGATGTTATTTTAATGGACCAAAAATGTGCTTTTCTTTCAAAAGCAAGAAAATATTTAAGTGACCCCAAACTTTTGAACGGTTGTGTATCCTCTTCTAAAGCGCTTTCAGGATGGAGGATCACGTGGATCAAACATGCCAAGCGCACACGAGTTATTCAGACGGAAAGATATTATCCCCCTGATGTCTTCACAACCAAAGGAGAGAGGAGAGTAGAGGGGAGGAGAGAATTTCTTCATCCCCATCTAATCTGAGCCTGCAATGTGGCTATGAGGGAGTTTAGTCATAGACCTGTCCTGCATGCTACACTAAGCATCAGAGGCATCATGCCCATAAGGGGCACATATTTGTCCTGTTTAAAATATATGATTATAATTAAAAAAATTATAATTCTGTAATACTACTAGCCAATTTTATGAAGTTGGCTTTAATTAGCCCAATCTCCCAACTTCGTAATTAGGTACCAAGAAGCCATTTCAGGCTATCAATCAAGTTAGAGTAGCTAGCTTGTCTAACTATCTTAGCAGGCATGTCTTCTGGCAAGGTTGGTAGAAATACAAGAAATACGTGTACTGAATAAGATACATTCCTTTCAATCTTTTACCCAGATTTTAGCAGAGATGCAGAGAAGCATATTTTGTTTCTTTAAAACAATAACCTCCAGTCAGGAGGATACAGACAGCTTGAGTGGTATGCTTAGATATGCAGAAAAATATACATGTTTTTTTACATAGAATTAAGCATAATGATTATGTCTCTAGATTGCAGGAAAAAAACTGTTTCAGGTGTTGAAAAGTGCAAAATTCTCCAATTTACGGATTGGGGGCATAGCCCCCTCCGGACCATCCCCCAGCCATCCTAACGTACCTTGTGCCCCATCAGATTTTTGGGGTGCATAACGCCCTTACTAAGCATGAAGTACACAGAGAAATAGACTAATGTAATTATGCCCCCCCAAAAAACAAGTTTTATTATATACATTATATAGATGGAAGCACACAGTATGAAACAAAAACAAAATTCCCTGAAGTGTAAAGCAGAAACCAGGTTGTTTAATTGAAATATTAATGTCATGATGAAGAAGGAAGGATCATGAAAGAGAGAGAAATAAAAGATCTAGATGTAATGAAGGAAGGAACTCAAAGAAAGAACAGAAATGTCTTATTTACATAAATAATCACACCCCTGAGTCAATACATGTTAGAATCACCTTTGGCAGCGATTACAGCTGTGAGTCTTTTTGGGTAAGTCTCTAAGAGCATTGCACACCTGGATTCTTGTATTAAATACTTGAAAGGGTGTGAAGTTGGTAGTTGATCATTGCTCGACAGCCATTTTCAAGTCTTTCCATAGATTTTCAAGGCAAAACTTTAACTAGGCTACTTAGGTACATTCAATGTCATTTTGGTAAGCAGCTCCTGTGTATATTTGGCCTTGTTTTAGGTTATTGTCCTGCTGAAAGATGAATTTGTCTCCCAGTGTCTGTTGGATTGCAGACTGAAATAGGAATTTGCCTTGGCTCAGCTCTATTCCATTTCTTGCTATGCACCCCAAAAAACTCCCTAGTCCTTGCCGATGACAAGCATACCCATAACATGATGCAGCCACCACCATGCTTGAAAATATGAAGAGTGGTACTCAGTGATGTGTTGTATTTGCCCCAAACATAACACTTTGTATTCAGGACAAAGTTAATTTCCTTGCCACATTTTTTCCACTTTTACTTTAGTGCCTTATTGCAAACAGAATGCGTGTTTTGGAATATTTTTTATTCTGTACAGGCTTCCTTCTTTTCACTCTGTCATTTAGGTTAATATTATGGAGTTCCTACAATGTTGTTGATCCATTTTCAGTTTTCTCCTATCAGAGCCATAAACTCTGTAACTGTTTTAAAGTAACCATTGACATCATGGTGAAATCCCTGAGCGGTTTCCTTCCTCTCCGGTAACTGAGTTAGGAAGGACGCCTGTATCTTTGAAGTGACATTTTTTTTTAAACCTATCTACCAATAAGTTCACTTTCCCACGAGGCATTGGAAAATCTTCCTGGTCTTTGTGGTTGAATCTGTGTTTGAAATTCACTGCTCGACTAAGGGACCTTACAGATGTATGTGCGAGGTACAGCGATGAGGTAGTCATTCAAAAATCATGTTAAACACTATTATTTCACACAGTGTGAGTCCATACAACTTATGTGACTTTTTAAGCAAATCCTGAACTTATTAAAGCTTGCCATAACAAAGAGGTTGAATACTTATTTATTCAATACTTTTCAGCTTTTCATTTTTTATTAATTTGTAAGAATTTCTAAAGACATAATTCCACTTTGACATTATGGGGTATTGTGTGTAGGCTAGTGACACAAAATCAAAATGTCCTCCATTTTAAATTTGGGCTGTAAGGCACTGTACCTCCAGCTTTGTCCACATAGTTGCCTTGATCTCAAAATGAGTTAATGGACCGAAGAACTCTGCATATCCATCCCCACCAACCTTGTATTAGAAAAGAGCAGTATAGAGGCTTCATGGGGTAAACGAGATTGTTGAGACTCCTGCTATATCTGCATAGCTCTATGCTTGTGTTAGATGAAGTGCACAGTACATGTACATAACATATAAGCTCTCTGAAGATAAACCTTTAGATTTGCGTGAGGAGATTATGAGCTATTGCCAATTTCCCTTATATTCTGAAACAGTCAAGACACTTGAGTTTGATAAGTGAAATTCCTGTGGTTACAAAGATCTCGTGCTTTGCCTCCTCCATAATTAAGTTGCTGCTCTGATGGGTTCCATCCTCCTCTCCTTCTCCAGATGTCAGTAAGTTGAATGAGCACAGAGCTCAGATCAGATTTAACAAATCATAAATCAAAACAACAAAGTTTCAGGACTTTGAGGAACTGGGGATATCAATACCTGATCATAGTTCCTCTTTCAAAACGGAACTCTTATTCACTGCTTATGGTTTCCTATGTACTCAGTCCATTCAATAGCAGGTTTCTATTCCATGTGATCTTGCGGAAATTGATAAACATGGTTGTTGAAATGCAATATATAGCTGTTACACGAAGAAGAAAAACATATGTGAACCATTCAGGGTTTCATGGATGTATGATTATCACAAATGCTGACTACGGTAATGACTGTTTTTTACCATGTGTGCGTAGAAACATGTGTATGTGACATATGCATTCAGTTGTGTTTGTGTACGTTTCCTACCCCTTGGAGCCGATGCTGGCAAGTGATGGAGCCGCCGTCCCCATCCAGGAACGCCCAGAGAGCACAAAGGACCTCTTTCAACCACTCTTTTAACGCCAATGTCCCACACCCACACTGTCATCCAGACACCCAGAACCACACAGCCTGGAATCATTATGGAATGTTCTGTTACTGTAGCCTACTTCGACAGCAGTAAAGCATTCACATGAAAACGGCACATTAAGAAAAACCTCAGAACCGAGGGGGGAAATCATGGAATGAAAAACCTAGCACCAAATCTGCCCAGAAACTGTCTCCCCTGCTGCTGTCTCAGCAAAGCTGTGTGTCACACTAAAATTGCTCCCATGTCCATTGCTTGTGTTTAGCAATGAGTGGATGATATCCTGTTGGTTTTCCCTACCTCTCAAGCCAAGTACAGCATGCGACTCTGTGGCTAGACTACAAGAATACAATACCATTTTTTTTTTTTTTTTGGGGGGGGGGGGGGGGGGGGTGATTAACTGTGCTAAGAACAATATTTTAGTTCCAGCAGCTGCCCAGAGAGCTCAGGTGGACTACAGGCCATGTGTTTAAACAGTGTGTCTTGCCAGCCAGGAGCTTCCTAGGACTGCTCTGTGTAGGGAAGACCACTAGTGGATCTGACAGACTCCACAGTCTTATCATTTCAATCCTGAGAGAAGAGGAACAATACTATGAACCCCGATATCCCTGTACTGTACATCAATCTGAATATCATGAGAATCCCTGACATGGAATGCAAGTTAAGGAATAATTGAGTGTTCTTTAGTGAGTATCTAATGTAGAAACGCATGGTCTGCGTCGAGGTCGGTTTAAAAATGTAATGCTGTTATGACATTGGGACACAGTACATCAGGGGTGTCGGATAATGTTTCAGTAGGGGGCACAAACCTGATTTTTTTCATCTGGACGCTGGTATTACATAAACGTACTAAGCTGTAGGTTAGCTACATAGGCCTACTGTAAATAAATCACTCATGAGTATGCAAGGCAACTCACTGCGGACACTATTTGGATGAATCACAGACACCCTCTAGGGATCAGAATTGCACATGAGCGCTTGACGTTTTAATGAGGCAAACAAGCAGCAGCACTATATCTGTGTTCAGTAGAGGGTAATGTTCACATTCTGCAACAATCCACATACAGTGATGGTGCTTATCCTTGTGGAATACTGTACCTCAGAAGTCCTAGCTCCTGTTATGACAGTATACTGTTACTATATAGCAATACATGTAATAACATGGACAGTCAAGGGTTTGGATTAACGGAATTTAGCTTAACGGAATTTCACCACCTTTGAGTGGGGAAAAGCAGACATAACAGTACAGTAGTAGTAGAAATATAAATACTGTCAGAACTTCATTTCGGTAAGTCAACTATTTTTCAACTATTATTTTAAAGGAGCTGCCCAGTGAAAATATCACTTTTTTAGAAGTTAATATTCTGTTAACTCATATGCAAATAATGTTGTTGACTTGTCCTATATTTGCATTTGTGGCCAATGCATAAATTGAAGAAAAATCAAAATAAAACCATCTCAAACTTATATTTCAAACATCCAGTTTCAAAATGCTTGCTATTTCCCCATAGAATATGATGTCATCTCCCTGAGGTGGATGAGCTGGCCAATCAGTAGTTTAGAGGAGGATGAGCTGGCCAATCAGTGGTCTACTTGAATGAATATCTTATGACCATTATATGCCTACACCATTCCAATACAAAAAAAGCTGCTTTTCAACCTACTTAATTACAATTTTTGTAAGGAAAACTATTTGCCTCATTATTGTAAGTATTAATAATCATTTCATAGAAATCTGGAAACACTGGGTAGTTACTTCAAGTGCCAATACTGTACTCTTCAATGGTCATTCGTTGCCAACATCCAACATATCAACATATCATACTAATGTTATTTTACACAGCTCTTTTCTCCTTTAGATAACACCTTTCATTCCATCTTTCTGTGACACAAGTAAGCACATGTTCCAACCAGGTGACAAATCATCAATATTAAGCAATACATTTTCCTTCCTTTTATGATACTGTACCATAAATGAAGTCCCGATACCTTTCTGTCATTTCAAATCATTATACACTGAGACAATGTTCTTTGCTTAGATCAATGAGTGAAGTCTTCTCTCTATGGCTGTTTCTTCCCCTCGCCCTCTGGTGTGCCCTTCCCTGCTGCAGGACTCTTAACAGCTCTGGGAGTTTTGGTAGCTTTGGGTGGCCTCTCCAACTTCACTAGTTTCTCCTTTTTAACCGTTGTCTCCTCCTTCTTTAGAGTTTCTCCTAAAGACTCCTCATTATCTGACCCCTCCCCCTTGTCACCTTTGACCTTTCTCAGCTTGTGCTTGCCCTTGACTGGGGCGGAGAAAGTAAGCGAGGCCTTGTTGAACTCCAGAGGGAAAATGCCCACGTCTCCGTCGAAGCGGTTCTTGGCCACCTGGAGGGACCTCCGGCCGGGGCATGTCACCAGCTTCTTCTCCTGCAGGATGAGCACGTTGTCTGCCTCCTGGCTGGCCTGGTAGACAGGAGTTTCAAAGGTTACTAGTACCAACACATATAGGTTAAACATACATTGGTGACAATGTGTGTTGTGGTGAATCTCTTTGATTGAAAAAGAATGCGGGCCTGTGAAACTAATACATATACAGTACATGGAACTGTTTTTGATAACGTTGTCACTAGCACCACCTATCAATCAAACATAGCGATGCGCCCAACAGAATGACAGGTGTAATGAAAGCACTCAATGCTTTAAAGAGGCAAACAAGGAAGCCGCGTTATATTTATCTGTCTACATTTATATTGCCATGATTCACTATTAGATTTAACCCTGTACTCACCTTGGCTGTTCCAAAGATGGACGCTGTCTGTAGTTCTCTGTCGTCCTCCTCTTTCCTGGGGTGAATGATCAGAGTGACGTGACAGCTGCTGTTGGTGGCAAACTTCCTGAAAGCTCCGATAATGTGGTCCTGGACGGCAAACTTGTCTACAGAGAGGTTCTCCTGGCCCATCATGAACTGCAGGTTGTCAATGATCACGTGACTGATGTCGTAAAGGTAGACTGCGTGTTGCATGGTGTCCAGCACAGCTCTGCAGAGGGAGAGAGGAGGAAGTTATATACAACTCAAGCTGTACAGTACATCTACAGATTGACATATCACTCAACACGTTCAGAGGACTCACTTGATGTTCTGCTGCCCATGGAAGGTCATGAAATAGAGGGGCAGGTCCTCGAACCTGTCGGCCCACGAGTCGTACTGGTCCAGGTTCTCCTCCAGCCTCTGCATGGCGAACTGGGTCAGCATGATCTTGGCCAGGCGCACGTTGTTGATCTCAAAGCTGCCCCACAGCGTGTTGACGCCCTGCATGCACAGGTCCAGGGCAAACTCACTGATGAAGGTGGTCTTGCCGCTGCCCGTGGGTCCTGGAGGGGAGAAGAAAAAAAAGGGAGGAGAGGTACGTTAAAGTTAGAGCCACGATCAACATAGTCTGGTAGCAGATTGATCATTTGCTTTTGTTTTGACTTACACAGTAAAGCAATATTCTCAGTCTAGTGTCAGGTTAAAAATCAACCTCAATTTGAAGCATATTCTACCATAACTAGCTATATACGTCTGTGTAGAACAACATGATCAAATGACAATATGTCATCCTACTATACGCTATACCTGTGAAGACTGTCAGTTCCCCTTTGCGATGACCCTTCATGATCCTGTTGAGCTCTGGAAACCTGGTCCATTTCACCCCAGCCACCTGTTCCGTATTGGCAAGCTCCCCGTAGACGTCCTCCCTGAGCTGCCTGAACGACACAATGGACTTGTGGGCGGCGGGGATGGAGGCTTTGACGATGCGGGCCAGGTTCCTGCCCTGGAACAGGGCCTCCAGAGGACAGGGCTGGAACTCCCCCGGGCGCACTAGGGAGCAGCGCTTAAGACCCAGCTTCCTGGAGAAGATCTTGGAGGCCTCCCAGGAGCGCATGTCCCCTCCCAGCCACAGGGTGACCCGCTTGAACTGCTCCAAGTAGGGCAGGAGAGCTGGGGGCAGGGTGTTAACACCCCGGGGCAGAGCCACACTGGGCAGGCCTGTGGCCTGGCTCACTGCCAGGGTGTCCACCTCCTGGCCTGTCAGCACCACCTCAGAGTCCATGCGTCCCACCAGAGGCAGTCCAAACAGGTTGTGGTAGGAGCCAGCCTTGGGCACCGTGGCCTCGGTATAAGCCACCGTCCCGCCCTCCATGCTCTGGGCGGATAGCAGCTTGACGCCCCGCAGGCTGGAGTCCCTTCCACCAAACCAGGGGAACACCAGGCTCTTGGTGGGCTTGAATAACCTCACCGCAAACTTTTTGAGTGTGGCGTTGGAGATCTTGCTGATCTGGAACATGGTTTTGACTAGCTGTGCCTCCTCGTCAGGGAGGTCTGAGAAGGGCACGGCACTGGACCAGATCCTCTGCACCTCCCTGAGCTCCTGTTCCTTCTCCTCCCGCTCCTCCAGGCTCTCGGGGTAGCCCAGCAGCACGTGAGGGCTGAGGGAGGCCTGGCCCTCCTTTTGCATCACCTCCAGGCAGTCCTGCAGGTCCTCCCAGCTCCCCTCCACCAGCGTCTCCTTGCACAGAAATTGGCCTGTGGTTTTGTCAATGAACATTGTAAAGCTCTCCCTCCCTGTATCCGCAGGGACACCCACAGCCGAGTCCAGGAACATGCTGGGGGCGTGCAAGCAGCTGTAGCCATCATGGAATGGGATGTCTTTAGAGCGTAGATATTGTTTGATATCGGTCACTGTAATAGGGTCGACAGGAAAGTCTAGGATAGACTTGGTATCCTTTTTGTAGCTCCTGGTACAACTGATTGGCAATGACATCCCCCATAGTTGTCCCTGAGGATAGTATGAAGGAATAGCAAATCTTGGGGTGTGTGGCTTGGTTAGGACTCTGACAAGGGAGGAAGAGAGGCATCTTTGGGGAGGCAGCCTTGGGGTGCTGCGGGCTGCCACCTGCAAGAGACAGGTGGTCCCTTTCAGGAACCAGCTCATCCACATTTGTTACCTGTTCAAGACATTGGAACTGAAACATACAAAAGAAGGATTACACATCTACGCTAATCAGTTAGCTCGCAAGCTACTAGCTACATACTGTACATTAGGGATCCCAACTACATTCAGCCGCGGGACAATTTTTTTATTGAGTGTATAGTCAGGGCCGGAACCAGTGTTTACGTTAGCCGTTAATTGCCGGCCTTTGCTCCCCCCCCCCCCCAAAAGAAAAGCAGGTAAATAAAACTGTTGTTCGACAAAATTACCAGAAAAAAATCCATGGCAAAATAATGCTTTTTATTCATTGATGGAAATACCAGTTGATGTAAATACATTTTACCTTCATGCTTATTGGTCTATAGGTTAATTTGCATTATTTAGTGGTATTAAATTGGTCTGTGTGTATTTTCGTAATTCATCATGTATCTTATTTATCCAACACACACACACAAGCCTTCCACAACCATAAGACCACTAAAAATGAATTTATTTAATCAAAATAGTTTAACCTGCTTTTTATTTGGCTTTCAAGTATCTATGAAAATGCCCTTTTTTGTTACAAATTTAACTAGAACTAACTTCTTGTAGCAGGCATCTGGCTATAGAAAATTAACACTGGTCTCAACAACCTCAAGGCCTCGTGCTAGTGATTAACCAGCTAATCTTTATATTTCAAGTTTAGACAACTTGGATCTATTTGCTAGCTAACAAATTTGAACTGTTATGAACACACCGTTCTGTCTGTCTCCAACTGTTTGAAAAGCATGTTAGGCTGTCCACTTCAGCACTCAGCAGTCTTGTTCTGTGAGCTTGTGTTGCCTACCTACTTCACGGCTGAGACGTTGTTGCTCCTAGATGTTTCCACTTCACAATAATAGCACTTACAGTTGACCGGGCAGCTCTAGCAGGACAGAAATTTGACGCGTTGGAAAGGTGGCATCATATGACGGTGCCACGATGAAAGTCACTGAGCTGTTCAGTAAGGCCATTCTACTGGCAATGTTTGTCTATGGAGATTGCATGGCTGTGTGCTCAATTTTATACACCTGTCTGCAGTGGGTGTTGCTCAATTCACTAATATATACTTTTGTATATATAGTGTATCTCAAATGGCCGGTAAATCTAAATTTTCCGGGTCACCCAGTCCGGCGCCACATTTTCCTAATGGAAACCATGGCCAGAAAATATAATTAATTTGTACACTGCAAATTGACCACAAGAAGCCCAAACAAATATAGTTAGCTAGTATTTGACAAAAATAAAATAATGTCTTGATAACATTTGTTTACGATTCCATAGCTATGTCTCTCTATTTATGCTGGAAATACTTGAGAACAGATTTCCTAAATAAAAATGGCTTTGAACTGATTTCCTGGGGATTTCTTTATTTTCTGTTATTTATTTTGTTCAGAAAACTTGGGGCCAAATCAAATCTATTTCCAATTGGGGAACCCTGCTGTACATTAACCACTAGATCAGGGGTAGGCAACTGTTCCTGGAGGCCGCAGGTACTGCAGGATTTTGTTCCAAATGGGCACCACACTTCTGACCAACTGAGACGATTGATCAGTTAAATTACTGCCTAAATTTATCCCACCTGGTCTTCCAGGTCGGTTAAATCAATAACACGTGGCACTCCAGAACCAGGGTCACCAACCCCTGCACTAGATGCTGGTTGTTGTTAACCAGCTAACTACCGGTTTCCACTGGCTATATTGTAAACATTCATGGGAGTAGCTTTCTGGTCTTAATTTAAGGTTAGTCATAAGGTTTGCTGTGTGGTTAAGTTAAAATCACATGTTAAGAAGATACATTTTATAAATTGGTGTGGTTTACGACTTAGTGGCTGTGGTAATTAGCTAACTGACGTGAGTAATTTGTGACCTAAGCTAGCTAGCAACATTTTTACAGGGGTGTCAAACTCAAGACCTAGACAACCAGGTGAGGGGAGTTCTTAACTAATCAGTAACCTTAATTCATCAATCAAGTAACGTTACTTGATTGACGAAGGGAGGAGCGACATACCGCAAACACTCGGTTCTGCATGGAATGCGTTTGACACGTGATTTAAGAGGCCAAAAAAAGGAAGACAGAAGTGTACAAAAGCGAGCTTTAACCTTTTATATTGATATGCATCCCCGCATACATTCTTTCAAACTAAACTAAAATTATAATGATGCACACCAACCTTTTCTTACAATTATTCTCCCATGCATGCTTTTGTGGGCTTTTGTTGCGTTATAAAAATACGTCCGTGTGAAACAAAGCCATCAAACCAGTATTCTAATCGCATACACAAATTATACAAAGAGAACGCTTTGATTGTAAGTTTGTGATTGATAAATCTATTTTATATTCATATTTTATATTTTTTTTACATCGAAAATCCAACTCAAATGTATAACATGTATAAATGAATTCAACATTTATTGATTCCTGTGTTTTGTCTTTCCGCCCGGACTTTTCACTTGACGGACTGCATGTTCTTCTCATGCCCGTCAAATCGTCCTTTAGCTACTTAGTCCATGGAAGTTAAAAAACATACACATTTTACATTTATATAGAGGGCAAAGTATTTATCAATATTGCAAAATGACATCTAGAGGCACCCCGAGTCGCTTCCTACAAAGTGTTCTGCAAAACGGGGTGGGTCGGTATGTTTGTCAAATGAAGCGCATTTCCCTCATCTTCTCCAAGAATGGACAGAGCTCTCTGGGAGCCAGGTTAGTGTCAAAGCTAGCTATCTATCTAGCCTATTGTGATTAGTTACCATTTATTATCTAGTGTGCTTTCTATGCCTGTGATATGTGGTTGTCCCACCTATTTATCTTAAGATGAATGCACTAACTGTACGTCGCTCTGGATAAGAGCATCTGCTAAATTAATAAAATGTAAATGATTATCAACAAATTCTTTCTTAGGGAATTCATCGAAGAAGGAGTGGTGGATTTTGCCCAAAAGAACCCTGGAACCGTTGTCTACGTATCTCCTCAGTCCTGCAGGATCCCTAAAATTGTTGCAGAATACTGTAAGTGTGAATTAAGTAATATTTTGTGTGGAGAAATGTGTTCACGTCGATGTATTAAATATTGTTCCGCCATATTAGAATTCACTGCTACAGTAATATGAACTCGTCACATTTTTTGGATGCATTACACAAACATTACGGTAGGTGGCGCTAGAGCCAAACCGTTCATGATCTGTCATTGAGTGTGATCCAGGATCATTGTGCAGTGAAAACCAATGTCGTTGTATAGATTTTTTTTTAAATTCATTTTTACATTACATTGTGATTATTGCAGTTTGGATATTCATGTGATGCAGATCACGTTTTATCAAAACATCCCATATCTCGAGGAATTGTGAATGTGCCTTGTGTTTTCCTGCAGTAAACGGCAATGTGAAGGAGGAAGCCATCACAAGCAAGACGTCTCAACAGATCGCAGAGTTAATAACCAAACTGACCAACCAGTCTGGCCTGGATATCATCCGTATCCGCAAGCCCATCCACACAGACAGCCCCAGCATCCAGGGCCAATGGCATCCCTTCACTAACCGACCCCTGTCCATTGGACCAATCGGACCCCAGAAACAGCAGGCCAACTAAAGACTATGAAACCTCATCATACTGGCAATATTTTTGTCTGTTATCGTCACCCTCATCAGTGGTAGAACGACTACAAGTCAGGTGTCCACTCTCCACAGAACTGTCCAGAGCAACTCCATGGCAGACAAGCCATTGTGTTTCTGAAACACCTGAATCACCAGATATGTTATAGCATATCTGCCCTTTTCGTTTGAATGAATTTTGCACAGTTATCAGAGGCTTGTCAACTGGTATCAGTGGCGTGCATACAGAACAGTTTGTGTGTCCAAACCAGTATTTCAAACTGCTCACTGCAGCTGTGTTTTACGAATAGAATAAAGTGGTCAATGTTTTAGACTCAGAAGTGACTAATTTGTGATAATTTGGGAGGGGCTAATTTAAGACCCTGCGAGGCTAGGTATTTACGTGGATGATCATTTAAACTGTAAAAGCGTTTGAATCAGTCGACTGAGTTCTCTGAAAGACACATCAAAATAATTACAGATGACTACGACAGACAATCCTAGACACATTGTAGAGATGTTTATTTTCCATGGCATGTAGCAGATGTACTCATTTACACCAACCGCAGTGTTTCAAGTTGCCATTACACCACAGTTCAGACAGAATCTCAACTTACAAAATGTCTGCCAATCTCCAAAACCATCTAAACATTGTGGAATGACCCAGAAACATATGGCTCTTGAACATCTCTATCAGCTACCCATCAATAAGAGAACAGTGAATGTTCCCAACGACTTGACTGTAAGCATGTCTTGTATGAACTCTGTGTTGATTGTCTGCCGATGACAACATAGCTGTGGGTGGTGCTGTAAAATAAGTGGTCAGATAGGATTTCTGGTTGAACTTGATGGATGAGTTCCAGGCAGGTTGCGTGTGACTGGTCACAGGAAAGGAAATAGTATAATCCGAAGGTTGATTGTGTAAAATGCAAAGGGTGCGTGAGTCATGAGTGTGGAAGGGAAGAGGAAGTGCACCTGTGACTGCAAAGCAATTACAGTCATGTGGTCATGTGTTCTCAATTTGTTTGGCATTACGTTTTCCGGCTGTGAAGTCAGTGTTATAGATTATAGTTTAAACAATTCATAAAATGTAAAATTGTGCCTCTTCATTCGGGTATGTTTTTTGACGGTTACCTGTCAGAATGTAGGGTGGACTTAAAACAGGAGATGATGACCTTAATAGAGTCCACTTCATACTAGTTATTTAAGTTGGGAAAAATTACAACAGTCTGTTATTCTAAGAACATCTACTGAACAGACTGCTGATTTTTCTATTGATCGGAGTTGGGTTGCCACTAGTATTAACATAGCTAATTATTTATCACACACCGATTACAGGCAGCAGAGACTGACCAGAGTAGAGTTCTCAAATCACATTTTCCCCCCCGATGAGAACTGTCAGAGCTTGACTGACACTATGGGTGTAAAAGCTCTAAATAAAGATTGCTGTTGCTTAGTTACGGCCCTAGACCGCCACTCAGACTTGCCTTTTTTCCCACCAGTCTTTCAGCCTGTGCTGTACCCCCATACCCTGTCACAATCATATGTGTGAATTACTCACAATGATATGTTGCGCAGTCTGTGGAGAAAACAGGGTCGTGTTCATTAGGTTCCAAAACAAATGAAAACAGACTAAAATAGGGAGGGACTACCGGTCTTTGCATTGTATAAAACGTTTTCCATTGCGTGTCCTAATGAACATGACCAAGGCCTTGATTATCATCATCACCCAACAGCAATACTATTGGGTATCATGCTGTCGAGACAAAAGGACGCTGTTGGAACATGTTTTGCATAATGCTGTACGGTACTGACTTCGCCCTTGGGCATTGACACACAGGATTATTTCCAGTCAATCTGATGCAAAATAGTGTTTTTATCCTTTACAGGTAGTTGCACAAAACAGTTACAACATACAGTGCCATTCAAAAGTTTGGACATTCCTACTCATTCAAGGGTTTTTCTTTATTTGTACTATTTTCTACATTGTAGAATAATATTAAAGATACTTTGGTATCTTTAATATTATTATACAATGTAGAAAAAACTATGAAATAACACATGGAAGTAACTAAAAACGAACAAAACTAAAAACACATGTAGTAACCAAAAATGTGTTAAACAAATTAAAATAGATTTTAGATTCTTCAATGCCTTAATGACAGCTTTGCACACTATTGGCATTTTCTCAACCAGCTTCACCTGGAATGCTTTTCCAACAGTCTCGAGGGAGTTCCCACATATGCTGAACACTTGTTGGCTGCTTTTCCTTCACACTGTGGTTTTTAACCCTTTTTCTCCCCAATTTCATGGTATCCAATTGGTAGTTACCGTCTTGTCTCATCGCTGCAAGAGCCATGCTTCCTCCGAAACACAGTCCAACCAAGCCGCACTGCACACAATGTCCACTTAACTTTGAAGCCAGCCGCACCCATGTGTCAGAGGAAACACCGTACACCTTGCGACCATGTCAGCGTGCACTGCGCCCGGCCCGCCATAGGAGTCACTAGTGCACGATGGTACAAGGACATCCCTCTCAGCCAAACTCTCCCCTAACCCGGATGACGCTGGGTCAATTGTGCGCTGCCCCATTGGTCTCCCGGTCGCGGCCGGTTGTGACAGAGCCTGGACTCGAACCAAGAATCTCTAGTGGCACAGCTAGCACTGCGATGCAGTGCCTTAGACCACTGCGCCACTCGGGAGGCCTAAATTAACTTTTAACGTGGCACACCTGTTAATTGAAATGCATTCCAGGTGACTGCCTCATGAAGCTGGTTGAGAGAATGCCAAGCGTGTGCAAAGCTGTCATCAAGGCAAATGGTGGCTACTTTGAAGAATCTCAAATATAAAATATATTTTGATTTGTTTAACACTTTTTTTGGTTACCATGATTCTATATGTGTTATTTCATACTTTTGATGTCTTCACTACTATTTTACAATGTAGAAAATAGTCAAAATAAAGAAAAACCCTGGAATGAGTAGGTGTGTCCAAACTTTTGACTGGTATTTGTATGAGAATTGTATTTTCTCCTCAAGTTCAATGATGGCCAAAGAATTACACATGACATGGCCAATTACATGGCTGATAAAATACTAAGTAGATTGTGAAGTAGTAGTCATATCTACACCGAGCCAGAAAACAACACATAACATGTATGTAACACATTGATGTAACACTTTACAAGGGTATACTAAATCTCCTTATGTACAGAGCAAGAAAAGTCCTCGCAAGAGGTATAACGCAAATGAATCATTTAGTCATTGTTAACTCAAATGTATTCTGTAGGTGATGTGGAGTTAAAGGCCCAGTGCAGTCAAAAATTCGATTTTTCAGTTTTATTTATACTGTATTTCCACACTGAGGTTGGAATAATAATGTGAAATTGATGATCCTTCCCTTTTAGTGTAAGAGCTGTTTGAAAAGCCTGCCTGAGTTTTCAGCCTTTTTTGGTGGGATGGAGTTTTGGCCTGCCTGGTGACATCATAGTTACTAGACCAATAGGAAAGAGTTCCAAACCTCTCTGCCAATATCAGCTAGTTTTCAGCTAGTTTCCCCCTCCCCACTTAGACCACTCCCAGACAGTCACAGCAACATTCTTGCTTGAGAAATTGCCCTTTGCTAAGAAGCTATTTTTGTCACAGTAAGGTACTTCATTGTTACCTAGAAATGATTTGATATTGAGATAAAAACGGCTGCACTGGGCCTTTGTCTAAACCTCCATTTGAA
This sequence comes from Oncorhynchus clarkii lewisi, assembly GCF_045791955.1. Classification (NCBI taxonomy): domain Eukaryota; kingdom Metazoa; phylum Chordata; class Actinopteri; order Salmoniformes; family Salmonidae; genus Oncorhynchus; species Oncorhynchus clarkii. Next base: position 18,352,047 of record NC_092162.1, read on the forward strand.
TGTTGTCATGTCTGTACAGTATGACGTGAGCGAGTATGTTTGTTGAAATAAGTGTTCCACAATGTTTATGGGGGCATACAGTATATACTGGAGGTGCGTATTTGACTGTAGTAGCCAGCATATTTTCCAATTGACCGTAAGTAGTAAGTACACTACAATAACCATATCCAAGTCCCCTGCCATTGGAGATTTCACGTGCTGATTGTCCTTCTGTGTATTTTGAGCAGTCATTGGCTCAGATCATCAGGGTTCCTCACACACTCCTTCTTCCATCCATCTTCTCCATCTCTTCTGAGATCAATGTGATCTGGCTTCTTGCATATCTAAAGACAGATGCAATATAAAACAGCAGACATAAAGACTTAATATGGCAGCAATACACTCTACATATACATATACATGTCTGTTTTTTGTTGTTGTTTTAAACTAACTTCTCTCTGTTAAAACTTTAAACGTAACGTGACAACATCAGTGAATCACCTCTAATGAGAAATGACATGCCCTACAGTTTAAATGCCCAGTTTGTCATAAATGTCCAGTTTGTTCTTTCAACTTTGAATGTTCTATTCATAGGCTGAGTGAACACGCTCAACTACCCTCATTTGTGTGATTGCACTTTCGATACATCATTATTTATTTTACATGAAAAGATAATAAGATAAGCAAAACACATTCATCCGGCTGCTGTAGACAAGCTTTTGAACAACATTAATATAACGCTCCTGTGCCATTGTGTTTTTTACACTTCCACCGAGACACCTTGTGAAAACTGCATGTGTAATGACACACATATCATACTGCATAAATATTCTAAACAACCAGGTTCTGCTCGGCTATTATAATGACCAATGGGAGATGTGCCGTTTTTGTTATAGCCCAGCACTAAAACACCCGATTCAACATAAATCACTGCCAAGCCCTTGATTAGTTGAATAGGGTGTTTTCATTAGTGCTGGGCGAGAACAAAGAATGCACACCCGGTGGGTCCTTCCAGGCACAGGGAACAGGATTTAGGAACACTGCAGTAGCCCCTTTCCAAAGACAAGGTCACAGGCACTGTTTATAGGCCAGGCTTAATTGATTGGGGTGCTATCATGGAGGTTTGTGAACTCAGCAGAGTCCTCTAGAGCAGGGTGTCCCAAACGCAGTCCCCCCCCACCCCCCGGGTGCACGTTTTGTTTTTTGCCTGAGCGCTACGCAGCTGATTAAAATAATCAAAGCTTGATGATGAGTTGGTTATGCTGGTCAAAAACCAAAAACGTGCACCCAAAGTGGGAACCCAGGACCAAGTGTGGGAAACCCTGCTCTAGGGGAGAGGGGGGGTGAGAGAAAAGGAGGGCAGGAGGGGATGATGATACTGTAACGTGGAGAGGCCAGGGAATGGAAAAGGGAGGATATAACGAAAGAGAGGGAGGGAGTAAAGGTAGGGGGAGAGAGGGTTAGGAGGAGGAGCAGGAAACCTCTTGGGGTGCAAAGCAGTTCCTGACAGCCCCCCTCCCACACACAAATACAGACACGCACATATGCACACACCCTCCCTCTCCTACTCTATCAGCTCACTTCATCAATGCCCAGGACACACAGGTCAAAGGTTTCCCTGTGCCGCTCGGCCGCCTTCGATAGAATCCACACAAAAAAGGACAACAAGCCTTCACTTGGTGTCTCTATGGAGTCCAGCCCATGAGCGATGCCAAGCACCGCTGTTACCGTCAGCAATGCAGTAACAGATACACAAACCGGCGCGCTGTGCTGCGAGCCACCAGGGAGCAGCCGGGCAAGAGCTGATTGCACTTCACTGTGATGAGGAAAGGCCTTTATTTATCACGGCAAGCCTTGACATGTTTAGAGAGTACCGACTGACTGGCTGTTTGTGATCTTGTTCCTATGCTGGATGCATATTCCACCATACGGCACCATATTCCCTATGTAGCGCACTACTTTTGGCCAGAGCCTTATATATTCCCTATAGTGCACTAAACGTAGTGCACTTTATAGAGAAGGATGCCATTTCAGACACAACCACTACTTGCTTTGGTCAGAGTGGACTCAAGGAAATGAAGCAGTGGAGTAGGTCGTCGCTAGCGGCATACGTTGTTTTTGCGTTGACACTGATGTCACGTAAACATTGAGAGAGCGTTGCAGGTTAAGTAACAATGACGCAGGTCTTTTTTTGTGCGAAGGTCCTATAGCTCATCTGGCATGTGGCCACCAGCTTGGGACAGCAAAGGACACATAGCAGCAACATCAAACTGGGATGGAATCTGGACTGGACTGTTTCTTTTATACTGTTTTTCACACTGTGTATCCATATACTGTATTATTTTACGTAACTTATTTTAATACATCTACTACTGTATATATCATTCTTAGTAGATCTTTTTGGTGTACAGAGCCTTCAGAAAGTATTCACACTCCTTGACTTTTTCCACATTTTGATGTGCTACAGCCTGAATTTAAATTGGATTACATTTAGATGTTGTGTCACTGGCCTACACACAATACCCCATAATGTCAAAGTGTAATTATGTTTTTAGACATTTTTACAAATGAATAAAAAATGAAAAGCTGAAATGTCTTGAGTCAATAAGTATTCAACCCCTTTGTTATGGCAAGCCTAAATGACTTCAGGAGTAAAAATGTGATTAACAAGTCACATAAGTTCCATGGACTCATTCGGTGTGCAATAATAGTGTTTAACATGATTTTTTAATGACTACCTCATTGATGTACCCCACACATACAATTATCTGTAAGGTCCCTCAGTCAGGCAGTGAATTTCAATGGTTACTTTAAAACAGTTACAGAGTTTATGGCTCTGATAGGAGAAAACTGAAAATGGATCAACTTTGTAGGTACTCCATAATATTAACCTAAATGACAGTGTGAAAAGAAGGAAGCCTGTACAGAATAAAAATATTCCAAAACATGTATCCTGTTTGCAACAAGGCACTAAAGTAAAACTGGAAAAAATGTGGCAAAGAAATTCACTTTATGTCCTGAATATAAAGCGTTATGTTTGGGGCAAATCCAACACAACACAACACATCACTGAGTACCACTCTTCATATTTTCAAGCATGGTGGTGGCTGCATCATGTTATGAGTATTCTTGCCATTGGCAAGGACTAGGGAGTTTTTTTGAATAAAAATAAATGGAATAAAGCTAACCGCAGGAAAAATCCTAGAGGAAAACCTGGTTCAGTCTGCTTTCCAACAGACACTGGGAGACAAATGCACCTTTCAGCAGGACAATAACCTAAAACACAAGGCCAAATATACACAGGAGTTGCTTACTAAAATGAGATTGAATATTCTTGATTGGCCTAGTTACAGTTTTGACTTAAATCGGCTTCATAATCTATGGCTGTCTATCAATGATCAACAACCAATTTGACAGAGCTTGAAGAATTGTAAAAAGAATAATGGACAAATATTGTACAATCCAGGTGTGCTAAGCTCTTAGAGACTTACCCAGAAAGACTCGGTTGTAATCACTGCCAAAGGTGATTCTAACATGTATTGACTCAGGGTGTGAATTCTTATGGAAATAAACTATTTCTGTATTTAATTTTCAATACATTTGTAAAAATTTGTAATAACATGTTTTCACTTTGTCATTATGGGGTATTGTGTGTAGATTGGTGAGAAAAAAATATATTTAAATTTACATTTTGAATTCAGGCAGTACCACAAAAATGTGGAATAAGTCAAGGGGTATGAATAGTTTCTGAAAGCTCCGTATCTACGAATAGATTGCATTTGGATTACCGATACAGTGTTATTTGGGATTGTTATCTGGATTCGTTCTGACATTCGTTTCTAGTTTTTAATTGTTTGATATTTGTACTGCACCGTTAGGAGCTAGTAACACAAGCATTTCACTGCACCCGCTACAACATCTTCTAAACTGTGTACATCAATATGTCTGCCGCAATCGCCTTCCTCTTTCATGGAGAGGAACATGAAAGCTGATGTTTGGTGGTGGTGGACTTTGACTTTCAAAAAAAGGTTGAAATGACAGTGACAATGTGCATGTTCATAGTAATTTGAGAAGTATTTCAACAACATGTGCAGGGCACAGCTTTCTCTCAGTCTTACCTTTGCCTTCTGGTCTCCTGTTGGGCTCACACATCTCTGGCAATCAGATCCATCATCATCATCATCATTATCATCACTCAGTTTCTCTGATCAATCTGACCAGAGATCAGTCATTAACGATTGTCTTCATTCTTTAATGATAGTCTTCATCCCCGCCAAGTTGAGATAAAACCTGCCGTCTATCCATTCTGCTGTTTTCCCCCTTTGACACAATCCGACGCTAACAACACAAAGATGCTAAAAAGTTCCATTTCAATTTGGTTTCGGCGCAACCATTTCAACTGGCATTGTTGCTACTGATGGCTGCCACAGCGATACTATTGCTATTTACATAAAGCACAAAAGAAAATGAAGATAAGTGTGTGGTATTAAGTTATGACTGCAATGTATTATTTGTCCAACCATATTTGCGCTCATATGAAGTTCTGTAGGCCTGGGTCAATAAGAGCCATCTTAGACGTGTATGGCACTAAACTACCGTACCCATTGTTCTCCGAACTCAATAGTTTAGACGATGGTCTATAATGTTCATACCGGATTTGGTAGTTCCTCACAGTCTTACGTGCATCACCATCTCACTCCATGGTCGTTGGTCATATGACCTGGGCTCTCATCGTCCCGTGTCCGACGATACACCACAGCACTCGCTGTCAGTGTGCCTGCTGACCAGACCATCACTGACCCTACTTCCCCAATAGGGTAAGGATCTGAGGTAGGATTGTAACTAACTTGTGTATGTATCATGTATGTGACCTTAGGTCCTTGAAAGTCAATCAAAGGGTCCATGTAATAGTAGAATGTGTGTCCAAAATGGTTACCATGACTACATCAATGACTGCTCCAGTTTGGTCAAAGTCAGAGAGTCTTCTTTACTCCAGTGTTCAGGAGGGAACGTGGGCCACTTGTCTCGAGTCACAGGAAGCTGCACATTGAGTTTTAGGGATGGATACTCCCACAAGTTGCTTTGACACTGGGTAAAGAGCAGCAGTATAATACAAAAGTTCGACCTCCCTGCCTCTTGGGGGCACTCTGGGGTAGTTGGGTTAAACCAATAAAACAGATCAATGGGAAAGTGAGGGGGGGGGGGCTAGACAGAGCTCTCGTCTGGCAGCTGGGGGTCCATTTGTGTGTGCTTCCTCTTCTCTAGGATGCGGTTGAGCTCTTCGGTGAACGAGTGGTAGAGGGGAGACGTGCTCCCCTCGGGGTCTGCCGTCTGCCTCAGCAGCACGTAACTGTTGCCGTTCATCTTGCGAAGGACACTGGGTAACGTGGCCGACATCCCGTTGGCGTACTCTGACGATGCGTACGCCGAGGAAGGCAGGGGCGGCGGCATTGGGAGAGGCGGGGCGGGAGGGGGCGGCGACTTTCCCGGAGACCCTCCCCCAGGCACAATCTGAAGGAAGCTGTCGCCCACGTCGTCCACGTTAGAAGCCGACAGGGAGCGGCGTCCGCGCTTGCTGTCCTGCCTGCCGTTGCAGTGGATGGACATGGTCTTGAGCTCCAGATGAGAATGGGAGCTCTTCTTCCTCTCGGCTGCGGCCCCTGACTCGGGCAGCCCCACCTGGGAGTACTTGCGGCCCTGGTAGGGCCCTCGTTTGCAGAAGCTGACGTAGAGCAACACTATGGTCAGCACCAGGCACAGCCCGCCCAGCACAGCCACCAGGGAGATATACATGGCCTCCATGTGCCTGTAGGTCTGGAACTCTGGTCCAAAGGGGAGGGGAGCAGGTGGGGAGGGCAGGGGCTGCTCGGTGGGGGTGCTGGGGGTAAGAAAAGTGCTTGGTGGGGCGGTAGTGGCGGTGGTTGATAAAGTGTTCGTCGTGACTGTTGGCCCCACAGGGAAGGGCAGGTCAGGGTGCACCTTCACCGTGTACAGCCTCACTGGCACCCACACGTCGTTTTCCACGGCGTAGCAGTGGTAGTCTCCACTCTGTTCGGCCCGGGCGCCTATGAGGAGCAGGCCATCGGTGCCCACGCGGTGGCCCGAGTCGAGGTCATAGCCCTGGAGCTCGTGACCATCCAGGGTCCAGTGGGGCGTGGCCAGGTTGGAGCGCAGCTCGCACTGGAGGAGGATGTCGTCCCCAGCCATCACTGTACGCCTGCGGTGGACTACTGAGTGAGTGAGAGAGTGAGAGAGAGAGAGAGAGAGAGAGATGAAAACAGAAACGGATGTAAAGAGATGGCAGGTCATATTATCAAAGCAGAGCTAGCAGGACATATTAACCTTTCAGCGTCACTTCTCATCTTTATTCGTAGTAAGCTTCTGAAAGCGGACAGAACCCCGCAATGCAGACAGCTCGATCATCTGACCTCTAATTTAATGTAAGAGGAACTGATTAAAGTGAGTGGAGCTGCCCAGGGGAGTAGTAAAAGCGCTGCACACCTCATGAAATCCCTTAATGGCCTTTAAATGGTTTGGGTTTGCGGGCAAAAGAGCCACATGTCGGAATATATTAATGCTGTGATATCCCTTAAAATAGAACTTGTGTGTGTGTGTGTGTGAATGTATGATGCATGTGTTTGAGAGCGATTCGCACACGCGTGGTGTGTGAGTGTATGGTGTGTGTGTACTCAGTACATACCAGCTCCTGTGCTGTTGTCACAGCCTCTGTTGCCTTTCTGTATATCCTGGGTTAGATTGGAGCTGAATAGGAGCCAGAAGAATGTTAGTACTCATTTATGCTTCCAGGGTAGTGGGCACCCACACATGCTGTACACGCAGACAAAGTAGGAACCCAGAAACGGTAGGACAATTGAACAGGAGTCATTACATATTACTCATTGAAGTACACATAAAATAGGATGTTGGGTTGTGTATTTAAGTAATCAAACAATCCACCCATTTTATACAGGTACCTCACGGTGTGTTCAGTTAAAGTCAACAAAAGAAAGTAAGCAACGACAAAAATTGTAAGCAGAGCATTTTAGAATATGATAGCAGTTGATCTGCCAGGTTTCTTTTAATTGGAATGAAAGTCTCTCAAACGAACGCGGTGCTCAAAGCCCATCAGCGAATCCACAGGAAAACCACCGAACAGTCTGATACGTCTGCAGCAGTAATGAAGATTCAAATGTCTGACGCTCACTCATGCAGAGTAAATGATTCCAGACACAAAACAGTCCCCAGCCTCACTCACTGGTGTCCCACTAGTGTGTGTGTGTGTGTGTGTGTACGTACGGGTGCGTGCGTGTGCCTGCCCTCACCTGTTTGTGCGTGAGGATATTTCCACACACAGCGCCCCGTCCCAGCCACAGTAAGGGTCCCGGGCAAACACACAGTCGAAACAGGACGTGTAGCGCTGGCAGGAGGACAAGGGGACCTGGAGCACTGCAGAGTTGGAGCCCACATAGATACTTCCCTGTTGGACGAGAGCTCATGTTACACTATTTGGTAACAATTTACTTATAAACGGCAGGCACAATGCTTTAAAACGTGTCATTAGCATGTATGAGCAACGTATAGTACCTGTGTCTGGGAGATGACCATGCTGTCTACAGGCTGAGGGTTCTCAAAAAGCTGCAGCTCCTCTATGATGTGCATTTGACCTCCGACCTCCACAGCCCTGTGCAGCCAGCCCTCATCTGCAGGGAAAAACACAGACATACATGTTCATCCAACGTTTATACAACGTTCAAATAACATTCATGTGATATGACACTGATATAACTCTCATATAACATTCATGTAACATTCATTCAAGAAAAAAATATGTATTCTGCATTACACATCTAGCCAGACTCACCAGTTCCCAAGAAGAGCACGGTGTAGACGTGTCTGTCCAGAGCTGCCACCCGGTGCACGGCCATCTTGATGTAATTGACACTTCTCTTGAATAGTAGGGGGCGCCCTCCTATGGGGTGGACCTGTGTAGACATCAGGGGGTGGCGCCTCGCAAAGGTCAACACGTTGTCTGGGAGGTCACGGGACGAGTTGATGCCCTGGGACCGGTGTATGTTTGTGATACACTGGAGGAAGGGAAGGCAGTGAGAGAGAGAGAGAGGCAGGAGAGGGAAAGAGAGAGCAGTCAATACAGATCAGGAGAGAGTGAGTGAGACAGAAATAGACAAGGGCTCACCTCAACAGCATTAAGTGGCATCCTCTTCTACACCCGCATATTAAAGAACTAGTCAGGTGACAGCCAAGTCTAAGTACTGCTTTCACTTATTCAGTCTTTTCAGATGAAGGAAAGAAGACGAGGAAAGGAGGACACTGTGTCGAGAGTATTGAGACTGATCCAAGGTGGTAAGAAATGGGGGAAAAGGGAGGAAGAGAGGGAGGAAGAGAGGGAGGAAGAGGTGATTGAGGGGTATTCCTAGAGACTTACCGAGCCAGGTCTTGGTACTGGAACCTTCCCTCTATATTCCCTCCATTTGGAATCCTGCACCTCCATGTAAGGCCCCTCGAAGGCCCTCTGAATATCTGTGAAGGAGTACTGGCACACTGCAGACACCTTGACATTTTTCCTGAGAGAAAAAAAAATGCCCCAAGACACAGAAGAAAAGTCAGAGAATAATAATTCAACGTTTTATAAAACATTGAAGCTTGTTCTTGGAAAGTAACTGCCACCGGCCACCCAAAACGAATTTCAAACACATCAGTGATCCACTCACCGAGAGAGAAAATGTCAATAGACTTGGTCAGGTTTTAGTAGATAATTCACTGAAAGCTGTAGTGAGTGGGAAGCAGGGATGGAAGCAGGGATGTAAAGTCACACTCAAGTTTGACAACGGAGTATTTTTTTCCACCACTGGTGGGGAGGAAAGTGGGGGTTTGGTTTTGGGTAACAGTCATCTTTTCCTTGTTCGCTTCTTCCCTTTGTCTTCAACAGGGATATGGGGAGTTGGCACCACGTCATTGACGGGTAAGCTCTTGTCTTACTGTATATCAGCACTAAGCTTGTAGTTTATTCGTATTCAATGTGCAGTTGAGTCATGTACTCTCAACTGTGTTGGCATAAGTCTTACTACCTGAGACTACCTGGGACTACACAGGGACTACCTGGGACTACACGGGAACTACCTGGGACTACACGGGGACTACCTGGGACTACACGCTTGGGTGAAAGACTGGCTGGATGACCGCATCTAAAACGATACCCGATTTCCTACAGTACCAAATAGTCTGGTCAAGGTAAGGTGTCATTTGGAACACACACTCTAAGCCACATGACATGGCTCTGTTGGGGAGTACCTAGGAGAGAAAGAGTAGTTTTGTCCTGTGTATGTGCTAGTAGATAGGAACCAGGTTAAATAACTGCCAAATGCTCCTAGCTTGCAGGTAGGATTAGCCTGTGTGAGTCACTGTAAAGCCTATTGTGTGTCCTCCTTAGCCCGCACAGCCAACCCAGGACTTCTTCTGGTGTCTGCCCAGAGTAATACAGTGTTGCCCAAGGGCCTACTCACGTTTACTCACTCAGGTCACACACATGGTGATGGGTGTAACTCACAAAGGTGCACTTTAGCGTGCCATAAATGGGGGATGGAGAAAGGGAGAGAGAGAGAGAGAGAATTCTATATTTGTCTGTTTTTACACCATCTGATTCTCAGAACCGTGGTGACTGTTTGATGCAGCATGATTATGCATACGCACACACACACGCGCACACACGCACACACACACACACACACACACACACACAAAACACTGCTGCCTGCTACCCTATCTTCGCCTGACAGGGTCATTGATATGCTCCTACTTCAGCCTGCAGCCCCAATGTCAGCCTCTCTCACTCCCCATCATTCACTATCAGCTTACAATCTCCCATCTGATAACCACAACAAACTACTATCTACTTACACTGTCAACAGATTACAAATCTCTGAATACAAAGTGATGAGTGCATGACTACACAACAGTATAAAGCCAGTTGACAATTATCCATTAGCGGTATGGTAGACAACAAATACCATTGCTCCATTCTCTTACCATTCCAGGCCAAAGATCCCGTAGAAGACGGTGCTGTGTACGTCTGGGCCCTGCAGTACGAAGACGCTACGCAGCACATTCAGGTGGAGCTCGTAGTCAGGAACGGAGCACACCAGTCTAGCCTTCAGGAAGGACGTCCACTTCCTCTGCAAGGTCCTCTGGCCACCCCAGTCACCCTGGAAGGGGGGGGGGGGGGGGGGGAGAGATGGACCGAACATCAGTCACACACACAGATATACACTCATAAGGTAACACACACACGCATACACAGATACACACTCATACAGTAACACATACACACACACACAGATACACACTCGTACAGTAACACACACACACACACACACACACACACAGATACACACTCATACAGTAAGACACACACACAGGTTTACTCATGATCATACGTACACATACCACAAACTCATCCACATACTGTATACACACACACTTACTCACAACCCCACTGCACACACTAGAAGCAGTACTGAGCACCATTGAATGAGAGTGTTCAGTTGAGGCTCACAGTGTGCCTACTTGAACACATTTACTCCAATTGAATTTCGGGCAGCAGCAGCCGAGGAGGTGCTGGGAGGAGAAGAAGCCTGAATAGAGTGATTTAGCACACCTCATTTAGTGCAGAGACTTCTCGCCTCTTTGTGTGGCGGGGTTTTAATACACCCATCGCTCTTCATTTCCGTCTTTCATAGACCTCTATCATCTCTCTACCCAGCCTCAGTACTGTATCCGCCGCAAAACACTGTAGTCACAGTTAACAAAGTAACCAAAACAAACACAAAACAGCACACATTACTCATACATAAAAAGGGCTGATCCATCGAGAACAATAGCATTGTTCTCAATGCAAAAAAAAAGAGAAGATTAAGCAGAGAAATACACCCGCACTGAAGGTTAATCTTCTCCCTAGTGAATTAGACCCCTGGTGAGAGCTGGCAACCAGCTCTGGGCAGAGAGACAAGATGGCCGCCATCCAAAAGTAGGCACAAGTAGCCGGTATAGAAGACTAAAGATGTTTTGGTTGTGATGATGTTGGTTGTGGTGATGTTAACGACAGCCTGTCAGGTGAATTGTAATGCACACGCTCTGTGGCTAATCATGTTGTCACTTCATAATCTCTGTTAACAGACACAAGGACCCCAGCACAGCACCCTGAGGATATGCCTGTGTAAAAATAAATTGGAGGAAGTGGACCAGTGCCAAGTGGTGCACATTTTCATTCTAGCCCAACAGTAGCACACCTGATCAACCTATTAACTAACCAAGCCCTTGGTTCAGGTGTGTTAGTGCTTGGCACTGGTCTAAAACAAGGGGTAGAAGCCATGCAGGGGCTATGGCTGAGAGCTATATAGGCTGATAGCCAAGTAGGCCCGCCTCAAGCATGGATGCCACATCTGGCATCTGGGTGGCTGTGCAATAGATTGCACACCACATATGTGGGTTGCCGATGAAAAGAAGGTTGGGGATTGGCTGAGAAGCAGACCGACCAGTGGCACGCCTACAGTTGTCTCTGGCTAGCGACTAATGGGAGTTCTGTGTCTGGGGATCTGTCGCCGCTGCAACTGTCATTATCATGGGTGACTGCCACTGTGCCGAGTCCCCCCCCCCCCATTAACCCCATTCCCAGAAAGCTGCATTTTTGAAATAGGGAGACTGCAAGCATGAAGATTACAGTTACACAAGGCACAGCCAAAGAGAAAGGAGGAGGGGTGAAACAACCATTTTCTGTATCTCCAGGAGTGGTTTCTGGGCACAGTGTCTGACAGAGAGACGCTGATCTCCAGTAAAATTAGGTAGGAGGGAGAGAGTGGGGGGAGGGAGCGAGAGGGGAGAGGAGAGAGAGAGAAAGTGGGGAGAGAAAGAGAGTCTACCATTGCAGCGGGGGTTGGGTGGGCTTCTACCCTGCCTGGCAACTGTGAAGCCCTTCAGAAAGCAGCCAAGATGTGAGGAGAACAATAATCAACCTGAAGTTCACTCAGTGGGTGAGAGCACAAAGTGAATGAAAAACTCGCTACTCCTCTCCTCAGAACTGAAAACAAGAAGTACAGTAAATTAATCCAATATAAGGTTGCCAACCCTCCAGGTTTGGCCTGGAGTTTTAGTGAGAAGGGAAGCTGGTAGAGGGCGTAATTGGAGGATGGGCTCATAGTAATGGCTGGTTTCCTTGTGTTTGATCTATTCATTCCATTCCAGCCATTGAGCTCGTCCTCTAGGGCAACCCCAAATTAGGGCAACCCCAAATTAGGGCAACTCCAAATTACATAACACCTGTCCCCCTCCAGGCCTACCTTGCAGACGCGGGCAACCCGTGCCACCCTGGTCTGGCTGGGGTAGGCCATCTGCTCCTGGCTCCTCTCCGTGAAGAAGAAGTAGATCTTGTCGTCGTCGCCGAGCGAGCTGTTGACACTCTCCTTCAGCAGCGCCGAGCCCACAAAGTCCGCCTCTGCTCATACAATAGCAACACACCATTATTCTGTGCATATTCTGTCCAACTTCGGACAAAGCACATAAGGATAGATTCATGTTATTGACAACCTGCTACCATGCCACCAACTCCTATAGAGATAATGTAGGCTGAAAGCAAGGATGACCACAGTATATCAATTCAAGAATGCTAAAGTGAAGGAAGATCTTGTATTATGAAGGAGTGGATATTAAATTACCTATGTTATCGACCAGTACTTCACACCAGACCTGGTTTCAAATACTATTTACTGTATTTGAATTACTTTTAAATACATTTAGAAACAATTCCACTACATGACCAAAAGTATGTGGATCCCTGCTTGTCGCACATCTCATTCCAAAACCATGGGCAGTAATATGGAGTTGGTCCCCCCCTTTTGCTGCTATAACAGCCTTCACTCTTCTGCGAAGGCTTTCCACTAGATGTTGGAACATTGCTGAAGGGGATTTTCTTCCATTCAACCACAAGAGCATTGGTGATGTTGGGTGAGTAGGCCTGGCTCACAGTCGGCTTTCCAATTCATCCCATAGGTGTTCGATGGAGTTGAGGCCAGTCAAGTTCTTCCACACCGATCTCGACAAACCCTTACTGTATGGACCTTGCTTCGTGCACCGGGGAAATGCATCATCCTGTATCATTAAGATTTCCCTTCACTGTAACTAAGAGGCCTAGCCCGAACCATGAAAAACAACACCAGACCATTATTCCTCCACCACCAAACGTTACAGTTGGGATTAAGCATATCGGCAGGTAGCGTACTCCTGGTATTTGCCAAACTCTGATTCGTCTGTCGGACTGCCAACCGAGGACATACGATTTTTACGCGCTTCAACACTCGGCGGTTCCGTTCTGTGAGCTTGTGTGGCCTACCACTTTGCGGCTGAGCAGTTGTTGCTCTTAGATGTTTCCACTTCACAATAACAGCACTTACAGTTGACCGGGGCAGCTCTAGCAGGGCAGAAATTTGACACACTGACTTGTTGGAAATGTGGCATCCTATGATGGTGCCATGTTGAAAGTCACTGAGCTCTTCAGTAAGGCCATTCTAGTAATATGTTTGTCTTTGGAGATTGCATGGCTGTTTGCTCTATTTTATACACCTGTCAGCAACGGGTGTGGCTGAAATAGCCAAATCCGCTGATTTGAAGGGGTGTCCACATACTTTTGTATATATAGTGTATTTTGACAAAGTTTCTTGAATTATTTTCACAAGTAGTTGAATATTGCCATAATGTATTTGGAAATTGGAAAGTATTTGCATGTATTTACAACCATGTCTATTTGAAGTAGTTGTTTTTTGGCTGTGTATTTGAAAATACCCTCAGGTCTGCCTAGTGCCGTATAGCTGTAGTATTATGAATCAAAATGACAGTTTTGGTATTCCAAAATTGTATAACCGTAGGGATCAAGCCACAAAATGTGACCAGGGATGGGCCATAATCTGTCCTTACCCAGCAGCCACCTGGTCGGGGCCTCCTCTGTCCTCAGAGTGGGGAAGGGGAAGTTCCGACGAACGTCCGGAGAGCTGCGGAACTCATACTGGGTCGCTGAGAACATCTCACCGTCTGACAGACCACAGAGAGAGATATGGAGGGGTCAGAGAGAGAGGACACAGAACAGGAAATCGAAGAGTGTCTCTCGGTTTCTTCTTACTGCTTGGTTAGGACAAAATAGTGAACCCCAAGGAGTAGATTAAGGTTCTTACCCACAAGAAGGCTGGTGTAGCCCTTGGCTGGGTCGTAGGGACACCTGTCCCTGCCCTCCTCGAAGCCAGAGGAGAAACTGAAGCGCTCCACATCCTGATAGAGAGAAGAAGAAGAGAGAGGGTCAATAACTACACTACGGGAATATAAATCACACCACCACCATAACAAAACAGATAACACAGCATGCTGATGGGCAGTACGTTGGAAGCCAGAATGTAAACAGGGAAGTTTCCAGCAACAGGAAGAACAGGTCTTACTATGTAAGCACAGAGGGGCCTGAAGGCGTGCGTGCCACAGACGTACAGGTGAGTCTCATTGTACCTCTGTAGGACGCGGATGTGATTGTAACACTCTGTCTGTAGGAGAGACAACGCAGGATGGTTATACATCTATATAGCATCAACCTAGTCAAGAAGACACAGGCTAACACATTCACTTGACTCCTTCTGTATGAGGACTACATTATTACATTATAATAACAACAGCACATCATTGTTATACCATTTAATAAGGAGACAGACAGACAGACAGACAGACAGACAGACAGACAGACAGACAGACAGACAGACAGACAGACAGACAGACAGACAGACAGACAGACAGACAGACAGACAGACAGACAGACAGACAGACAGACAGATAGACAGATAGATAGATAGATAGATAGATAGATAGAGTTGAGCGGTGTGAGCTGCATGCAATGGGTTGTACCTGATTGTCTTTTCCTTTGTTGAGACACTGCTTCATCTGCTCGGCCGAAGCTTCCCAGTCAATCTGTAAGGGGGAGAAGAATGACCTCTCATGTCACCCAAATAGGTAGTGGGAGGATGGACAGTGTAACATGCCAACATTTAAATACCAGTGAATGCTGCTCTTTAATATTCCAGTGAATACTCAATTTTAATACTCCAGTTACTCCCATCAACTACATTGTGTTTTAATCTATTCTGTTGGCCCGTGAGTAAACTTGCCCCATGCATTTAATCCAATGCCTACACTGAAGAAAATGAACGTACAATAGGATTTACTGAATCTCCTTAAGGCTATTATTAGCCTGTCCTGTTTAAAAGTTGTGAAAGAGAAAAAGATTTGTGAAAGAGGGTTAGTTTCGCAAATTGCAACATAACGGTCATGTGATATGATGTGCTGTACCAGCTAACCAGTTACAAATACAATACAACTTAATTGCCGATCTAAACATTAGCAAGTTAGCATCCCGGCACTCACCGTGAGGTTGCCAGGAGTGGAGATGTTGGTGGTGTCCAGGGCATAGAGAGCCCCCCTGGCCCCCACGTATAGCACCCCATTGTCCTCCTCCAGTAGTAGTGTGCTGTAGTTTTGAGATGGGCTGCTGAAACGCTGGCAACCTAACAGGCCTGAAAACAAACACACAAACTTACTGAGTCTTTGGGGTCGATTTAACTGAACCTGCATTGTGGTATTTGCACAGTTTTCCCATGGTCAAATAAAGTCACAGAATGGTGTTGTTACTGGAAAAAACTATAATTATTATTACTACTGCCAAGTACTAGACCCACAAGTTGATGCTTCCACTTTCAGAATAAGAAAATATAGCGCAATGACAAAACATTCCCCAAATATTACTATGTTGGATCTGGTGGAATTCCAGTCTTAGGTACAGTGCCTTGCGAAAGTATTCGGCCCCCTTGAACTTTGCGACCTTTTGCCACATTTCAGGCTTCAAACATAAAGATATAAAACAGTATTTTTTTGTGAAGAATCAACAACAAGTGGGACACAATCATGAAGTGGAACAACATTTATTGGATATTTCAAACTTTTTTAACAAATCAAAAACTGAAAAATTGGGCGTGCAAAATTATTCAGCCCCATTAAGTTAATACTTTGTAGCGCCACCTTTTGCGATTACAGCTGTAAGTCGCTTGGGGTATGTCTCTATCAGTTTTGCACATCGAGAGACTGACATTTTTTCCCATTCCTCCTTGCAAAACAGCTCGAGCTCAGTGAGGTTGGATGGAGAGCATTTGTGAACAGCAGTTTTCAGTTCTTTCCACAGATTCTCGATTGGATTCAGGTCTGGACTTTGACTTGGCCATTCTAACACCTGGATATGTTTATTTTAGAACCATTCCATTGTAGATTTTGCTTTATGTTTTGGATTATTGTCTTGTTGGAAGACAAATCTCCGTCCCAGCCTCAGGTCTTTTGCAGACTCCATCAGGTTTTCTTCCAGAATGGTCCTGTATTTGGCTCCATCCATCTTCCCATCAATTTTAACCATCTTCCCTGTCCCTGCTGAAGAAAAGCAGGCCCAAACCATGATGCTGCCACCACCATGTTTGACAGTGGGGATAGGGTGTTCAGGGTGATGAGCTGTGTTGCTTTTACGCCAAACATAACGTTTTGCATTGTTGCCAAAAAGTTCAATTTTGGTTTCATCTGACCAGAGCACCTTCTTCCACATGTTTGGTGTGTCTCCCAGGTGGCTTGTGGCAAACTTTAAACAACACTTTTTATGGATATCTTTAAGAAATGGCTTTCTTCTTGACACTCTTCCATAAAGGCCAGATTTGTGCAATATACGACTGCTTGTTGTCCTATGGACAGAGTCTCCCACCTCAGCTGTAGATCTCTGCAGTTCATCCAGAGTGATCATGGGCCTCTTGGCTGCATCTCTGATCAGTCTTCTCCTTGTATGAGCTGAAAGTTTAGAGGGACGGCCAGGTCTTGGTAGATTTGCAGTGGTCTGATACTCCTTCAATTTCAATATTATCGCTTGCACAGTGCTCCTTGGGATGTTTAAAGCTTAGGAAATCTTTTTGTATCCAAATCTGGCTTTAAACTTCTTCACAACAGTATCTCGGACCTGCCTGGTGTGTTCCTTGTTCTTCATGATGCTCTCTGCGCTTTTAACGGACCTCTGAGACTATCACAGTGCAGGTGCATTTATACGGAGACTTGATTACACACAGGTGGATTGTATTTATCATCATTAGTCATTTAGGTCAACATTGGATCATTCAGAGATCCTCACTGAACTTCTGGAGAGAGTTTGCTGCACTGAAAGTAAAGGGGCTGAATAATTTTGCACGCCCAATTTTTCAGTTTTTGATTTGTTAAAAAAAGTTTGAATTATCCAATAAATGTCGTTCCACTTCATGATTGTGTCCCACTTGTTGTTGATTCTTCACAAACAAATACAGTTTTATACCTTTATGTTTGAAGCCTGAAATGTGGCAAAAGGTCGCAAAGTTCAAGGGGGCCGAATAATTTCGCAAGGCACTGTATGCTGTAAGTCTTGCTTCATAGAATGAAACTGTCTGTTCTTAAAGTTGTACTTACAGTTATATAGTTGGAATATACAACTATGCACATACTGCCTCTTTCCAATGGTCTCGGTGACATTATATCAGGTTGTGTTTTCTAACGATTCATATTTTTTTCCGGTAGCTTAGCTATCTATCAGAAGTAAATGGGAAGTGCAACAGATTGACTGTGACAAGCGTGCATCCGTCCCCAGTAAATCAATATGTGGGACGTCATGCATATAAGTTCTTATTACTGCAAGCAGCCTGGGATATACTCCCATCAATTCACCAAAATAAAGGGGGGAGGAAGAGGAGAGGAGGAACAGAGGGGAAGAAGGAGGAGGAAAGGAAAATGAGGGGGGAGGAGGATCGAGGAAGGAGGAAGAGGAGGAGAAGGGGAGGAGGAGAGGAGGTTAAAGAGGAGGGGAGGATGTGTGCTAAATTATTATACCCATCTTACACCATGCTGACTCATATTCCTCAGTGTATTTTCCATTATTCCTCCCTCCTTTTGTTCAACTCTCCCTCGCTCCATCTCACATTTATTCTGGTCATCTCTGTCCGCCTCTATCCCGTTCTTAATCTCTCTTTCTTTTCCTATCCAATATTCCTCACTTTTTTTTATCTTCCAACTCCATCAATGAACGTTCAGTGCTGCTACTCACAATTAAAATACGGTCTTATCTGCCTCACCACTAAATAAGATCACATCTTAAATATAGCATCCTAGATGAAAACAATGACCTCTTTTTCACCACTTCGTAGAAACGGAGCAGCTTGCCCCCATTTCAGAGGTTCCAGACTACTGATAAAATATTTAGTTTGATCCGTTTCCATGAATTAAGGTCAAAACACAAAGGAATGAAAGAAATGTGTAACCTTGTGTTGCTTGCCTGCTGTATTTGTTCAAGGGATATGAAGCTCAGGCTCTGTACAATATGCAGTGATTGAGATAACCCTAATCAACCCTTCTTGTGCACCCCTTCCCCCAATGGCACACACACACACAGACACACGCACACTGCCCTAATTGTGGCATTTGTACGCTTATATGATTTGACAGTACTGGGGCACATCTCCTGCTGAATGGCCTTAAAATGCCCTCCCCCAATACCCCATGTCAAACACAACCATCACTTCTACTACCCCACAATATTAAGATTTACAGCATAGAAACATGCAATGGTTGTGAGCAGGTGCTATAAATCAAATTGCATGTTCAGCTAAAAGAAGACTCATCGATCGATGCTCCCATGTGGTTAAAAAAGCATTCATGATATTACCCTGAAGAAGGCACTGTAATTCTGAAATATTGGTGGTTTACCCAATATTACTGGGAGCTTATATATGATGTCGACGACAGACATGGTCGCCCTGTTTCCAGCTCCTATCCAATTTTGCATATTTGATTTGTTTGTGTATGTTATTTCTTTCATTATTTGCTCAGAACGTTTCTTGCATTATTACCTAGAGCCGAAAATAACTTCTGGATATTAGATCGGCGATCACTCATCAGCATTTCAACCAGAAATTAGATTTCCCTAAATTGGATCCTTTCTTTCAACTCCCTGAGGCATTTCCAGTCATCCCGGGGGCTGCTCCAAGACGCCACCGCCGGAGAAGAGGTATAAGGAGTGGGCTCCTAGCATAGCTGCGGGAAGTAAGGGTGCTAGGGGTGCTGCAGCACCCCCTGATAAATAAAAAAGAAAAGAAAAAGAAATTGACAACAGCACCAGTAACCCAAAACATCTTCCCACGGCCATGGCTCCTAGTCAGACTCAGGAGGTGTGAATATCATCCACTGCTTCCAAGTATATTACTCGCTAACGTTCAGTCCCTGGACAATAAAATAGACGAGCTCAGGGCGAGCATCTCTTTCCAGAGAGACATCAGGGACTGTAACATACTCTGTTTTACGAAAATCATGTCTCTCTCCGGATATACTGTCCCCGTCCATTCAGCCATCCGGGTTCTCCGTCCTTCACACAGACAGGAAGATAGAATTCTCCGGGAAAAAGAAAGGTGGAGGTGTAAAGTATGTTTCATGATTAACTACTCGTGGTGTGATTGTGGTAACGTACAGGAACTGTCACGATCGTTTAGAGATGGATTGGACTAAGGTGCAGCGTGGTAAGCGTACATTTTACTTTTATTAAATGACACCGAAAAAACAACAAAATACAAAAACGAATGTAAAGCTACATGCAGTGCAGAAAGCAACTACACACAAACAAGATCCCACAACTAAAAGGTGGGAAAAAGTCTGCCTAAGTATGATCCCCAATCAGAGACAACGATAGACAGCGGCCTCTGATTGGGAACCATACCCGGCCAACAAAGAAATAGAAAAACTAGAATGCCCACCCAAATCACACCCAGACCTAACCAAATAGAGAAATAAAAATACTCTCTAAGGTCAGGGTGTGACAGGAACTCAAGTTCCCCTGATCTGGAAACTCTCACCATCAAATGCCGACCGCATTACCTCCCGAGATATATCTGCCCCAAGCTGATACAGCTTTCAGGAACTAAACTTGACTATGTGCAAACTGGAAAGCGCATATCCTGAGGCAACATTTATTGTAGCTGGGGACTTTAATAAAGGAAATCTGAGGAAAATGCAACCAAAGCTCCTCGCTCATCGAGCACTCTTGACCATTGCTACTCCCCCTTCCGGGACGGCTACAGGCAGACACATAAACAGGAAGCACCCATGTAAAGACTATTCAATGTTGGTCTGACCAATCAGAATCTATGCTTCAAGATCGTTTTGATCACACAGACTGGGAAATGTTACGGGTTGCCTCTGAGAATAGTATTGACGTATACACTGGCTCAGTGGCTGAGTTCATCAGGAAGTGCATAGAGGATGTTGTTACCACTGTGACGATTATAATTTATCCAAACCAAAAAACATTGATGGTTGGCAGCATTCGCGCAAAATTGAAATCGCAAACCACCGCATTTAAACACGGCAAGGTAACTGGGAACATGGACGTGTACAAACAGACCATCTATGCCCTCCACAAGGCAATCAAATGACAGTACAGGGACAAAGTGGCCGCAAGACATATGTGGCAGGTACTCCAGAGAATCACAGATTATAAAGGGAAAGCCAGCCACGTCACGGACACCAACGCCTCGCTCACGGACAACCTAAACACCTTCTTTGATGAACAGAATGCTGTTCATTAATTACAGCTCAGCCTTCAACACCATAGTGCCCTCCAAGCTCATCACTAAGCTCGGGGCCCTGGGTCTTGACCCCGCTCTGTGCAACTGGGTCCTGGACTTCCTGACAGGCCGACCCCAGGTGATGAAGGTAGACAACAACACTTCCGCCATGCTGATCCTCAACATGGGGGCCACACAAGAGTGCGTGCTCAGCCCCCTCCTGTCATCAAGTTTGCTGACGACATAACAGTGTTAGGCCTGATTACCAACAACCACGACACAATCTACAGGGAGGAGGTGAGGGCCCTGGCAGAGTGCTACCAGGTAAATAACCTCTCCCTCAACGTCAACAAAATGAAGGAGCTGATCTTAGAGTTCAGGAGACAGCAGAGAACACACCCCCATCCACATCAATCGGGCCGCAGTGGAGAGGGTTAAAAGCTTCAAGTTCCTCGGCGTGCACATCACTGACATCCTGAAATGGTCAATTCACACAGACAGTGTGGTGATGAAGGTGCAACAGCGCCTCTTCAACCTCAGGAGGCTGAAGAAATTCAGCTTGGCCTCTAAGACCCTCACAAACTTCTACAGATGCACCATTGAGAGCATTCTATCGGGCTGTATCACTACCTGGGACGGCAATTGCACCATCCGCAACTGCAGGGCTCTCTAGAGGGTGGTCTGGTGTTATGTACACCTCTTGGAGGAGGGAACGCAACACCCTGCTACAACTCAACTCCCCTTGGAGTAAAGAAAAGGTATGTGATTGTAGGTACGGGTAAGGATGACAGAGACTATTACCGTTTACAGGGAATTTATTCTTCCTTCACACGGTAAGGTGGGGAAAGGGGCTGGACGGAACCAAAGCACAGAAAGTAAAAGTTAAAGTTCTGCCCAACTCATCACCGTGGGCACAATACCTGCCCTCCAGGACATCTCCAGGCCCTGGTGTCACAGGAAGGCTATGAAGATTATCAAGGACCTCAGTCATCTGAGCCACAGCCTGTTCACCCCGCTACCATCTAGAAAGGCGGAGACAGTACAGGTGCATCAAAGCTGGAACCGAGAGACTAAAAAACAGCTTTTATGTCCAGGTCATCAGACTGTTAAATAGTCACCACTAGCCGGGCCTCCACCCAGTACCCTGCCCTGAACCTTAATCACTGTTACTAGCCCACTACCAGTCTGGACTCTACCCAGCACCTTAGAGACTGCTGCCCTATGTACATAGTCATTGAACACTGGTCACTTTAATAATGTTTACATACTGTTTCACTCACTTCATACAGTATGTACAGTATATATTGTATTCTAGTCAAGGCTCACATACTGTCTATACACACCATTATATACATACAGTGCATTTGGAAAGTAATCAGACCCCTTAACTTTTTTCAGCCTTATCCTAAAATGGATGAAATCATTTTTTCCCGATATCAATCAACACACAGTACCCCATAATGACAAAGCAAAAACAGGTTTTTAGTCATTTTAGTAAATGTATTAAAAAAAATCACAAACAGAAATATCACATTTATATAAGTACTCAGACCCTTTACTCAGTACATTGTTGAAGCACCGTTGGCAACAACTACAGCCTTGAGTCTTCTTGTGTATGATGCTACAAGCTTGGCACACCTGTATGTGTGCCAAATTTGGGGACCACTCAAGGACATTCAGAGACTTGTCCTAAAGCCACTTCTGAGTTGTCTTGGCTGTGTGCTTAGGGTCGTTGTCCTGTTGGAAAGTGGACCTCCACCCAAGGCGTAGGTCCTGAGCACTCTGGAGCAGGTTTTCATCAAGGATCTCTCTGCACTTTGCTCCGTTCATCTTTCCCTCGATCTTGACTAGTCTCCCAGTCTCTGCTGCTGGAAAACATCCCCACAGCATGATGCTTCCATCACCATGCTTCACCATAGGGATGGCGCCAGGTTTCCCCCAGAAGTGACGCTTGACATTCAGGCCAAATAGTACAATCTTGATTTCATCAGAGCAGAGAATCTTGTTTCTCAATGTCTGAGAGTCCTTTAGGTGCCTTTTGGCAAACTCCAAGTGGGCTGTCATGTGCCTTTTACTGAGGAGTGGCTTCCGTCTGGCCACTCTACCATAAAGGCCTGATTGGTGGAGTGGGGCAGAGATGGTTGGAAGGTTCTCCCATCTCCACAGAGGAACTCTAGAGCTCTGTCAGAGTGATCATGGGGTTCTTGGTGACCTCCCTGACAATGTTTTGGTACACTTCCTCAGATCTGTGCCTCGACACAATCTCAGAGCTCTACAGAAAATTCCTTCGACCTCATGGCTTGTTTTTTGCTCTGACATGCACTGTCAACTGTGGAACCTTATATAGACAGGTGTGTGCCTTTCCAAATCATGTCCAATCAATTGAATTTACCACAGGTGGACTCCAATCAAGTTGTAGAAACATCTCAAGGATGATCAATGGAAACAAAATGCACCTGAGCTCAATTTCGAGACTCATAGCAAAGATTCTGAATACTAATGTAAATAAGTTATTTCTGTTAAAAAAGTTATATAAATTTGCAAACATTTCTAAAAACCTGTTTCGGGGTATTGTGTGTAGATTGCTGATGTTTTTTCATCCATTTTAGAATAAGTTTGTAACGTAGGAAAATCTGACAAAAGTCATTGGGTCTGAATCATTTCCAAAGGCACTGTATTTATATACTTATATTCTGAACTTCGACATTGCTCGTTCTGATATTTCTTAATTTCTTTGTTTTGATCTGTGTGTATTGTTAGGTATTACTGCACTGTTGGAGCTAGAAACATTAGCATGTCGCTACAACTGTGATAACATGAGCAAAATATATGTATGCGATTAATCAAATTTGATTTGATTTATAGAATGTGCGACTCTTTCTTTTTATAGCCCATGTGGTTCATTTAAATCTTGCTTTGACTCTTTGGTCTTCTATAATGGTTGGAAAATGGTTTCAATAAAACACACTAGGGAAAGACCACACTGTGCCAAGTCTTATAATACACACAATCGTGCCAGTCAGATTTATTGGGTTCTTCTGACAGGGTTAATAAATGTCATCAAATGCATTACTGTAGTTTCTGACAAAAAAAAGTTGTGAATGTCTTTCAATACATCTCGGTGGACAGGTGCACAATTCGCATAATTCAACCACCCTCGCAGATGGCAATGGCTTAAATGACAAAACAAATGGGATTGCAGGTTACTACAACAAATACTACATGTTGTCACTTGTCACTGGTAAAGTCACTTCGTTATGCTGGCAAACCTGTTTGAAAACCTCCTCCCCACACAAACAGTCACTGAGGGATACAATGGTGATACTATGAGTAGCACCCATGACTAGCATGCAGGCAGGCAGGCAGGCAGAGAGATAGTCAGACAGGCAGTCCGAGAGACGGGCAGTCCGAGAGACAGGCAGAGACATGAGTGAGCCATGAGAATCTCTTCTCCACTGACCAACTCAAAGGTCAGGCCACACTCGAGGTTATGTAGAAAGGGGGGGGGGCAGTCACGACACAGCAGGGCACACACAAACTGAACAACACACACAGACAAGAAAATCCGCGCGCATACACACACAGACACACTCACCCTCTCTATCACTCTCCCTTTCTCAAAACCCGACAAGAACATTATGTTTTGTCCCAGATTATTTTATTTTGCGCAGTTATGCTAACACAATGACAACCCGTGGCAATGTAAAAACAAATCTCATTTTTCATTTGACTAATCCAAGTGTGTGCACAAGAATAGCCTTGGATTCTTCATTTTAAAAATAGTCCGACCATGATGACGATGAGGATGACGCAAAATGGCCGCCGCCCAAGGCAGTCGGGGGCGAAGTGTCCTTGATGTCTGTCAGAAGCCTGACCTATGAGCTGCTCCGAAGGCAATGTTCTAAGGCCAAACAAACACATAAGTAGGGATGTGACGATTATTGAATTTTGCTCGTAAAATTATTACCAACTTTACCCTCTTCGTGTTAAAATGAAGAACTTCTATTGGGTGAATCTACTTGAAAATAAAGTTGAATCCTACAAGAACGCAATAAAACGATTATGATGATTGAATTATTTTGTTCAGTTCTTACAGTAAGTGCATTCATCTTCAGATAGCTAGGGGAGACAACCACATATCATAGTCATAGAAGGTACATTTTTCTCAACACAGAAGAATAAGATTATATAGACATAAGTATTAGGACGGCCCCGGCTTCCTCCCAACTATGGAAAAACCAAGAATCTATTGGGCACAGATCCAGTCCTGCTGATTTCATATATACTTTTTTACATCAACTAGAAACTGACTTACACACAGGCAGTCAACAACAATACTCAGAAACTTGAGGGCCTGAGTTGTGCACTTCTGAGAGAGAGAGAGAGAAATAGTGAGTGAGTACAGGATAGACAGAGACCAAGAGAGAGAGACAGGGAGAGAGAGAGAAAAAGAGAGAGACATATACTGGCTTACGGTTCCTGTTCTAAACCCACAGCACAAACTGCACCTTGCGCTCGGTTAACAAATCGATGAGGAGAGTCAACAAGCGACGGAGAGTACCAGCTGAGTCTGAGCCGACGGGGCGGTTTCTTCTATCTATCATTGTTGTGCAGCGATCTGAGGGAGGCTGTTGCTGTGACCTCTCACCCCTGTCCCTAGTGCCGCACGTGGAATGCACCCTGTGTGTAAACTGAACACACACACTTTGCACCTATGCCATTTCACCTGTCTCACAGAGCAAAAGGAAGGACGGCTCTCTCGGCATCAGAAGAGGTCTGAGGGTACATGTATGTTCATGTCTGTTCATGTATGTGAAGAGATTATGTCCCTACAGGTGCTTTCATGGATAGAAGAACAAATGATGTGTGTGTGTGTGTGTGTGTGTGTGTGTGTGTGTGTGTGTGTGTGTGTGTGTGTGTGTGTGTTGTCCTATCCTTAGGGTCGGTCCAAAAGCACAGTAAATCTAGTGTGTGTCTGTGTGGATTGAGGGAGTATAGAGCTGTACTGTGTGTGATTGCCCTTGTGACTCATTGCGCACGCCTGATCCTCTCTGACTAACTAAGACAGGCACATGACACACACACACACACACACACATGGGTACATGGGCTGGGGGGACAACACATGACTTAACCACTGTTGACACTGGTGAGAACTGTCAGCTGTTGCTAAATTGATCAATGTTATTATATTAGTCCACCAATACCTGACAAGGCAAACCGTAGGAGTTCTAGCCTTCTAGTCATAACTATCATAGATTTCTCTATAGAACATGATTGGAATAAATTTCACCCAAATGTACATCTCGAGAAGCAAGACTATAAAGTACTGACTTTTAAAATGAAGTTTGACAAAAATAAATGATCAAGAATGCAATACTTCCTGTTCCCTATTTTCAAAAACCTCTAAAATGTCTGAGCATATCGGAAAATAGATTATTTCGACCAAGGATCGACATAGCTGCCTCACCACTAGTGGCTTCATTTCCTTAAATCATCGGATAGAACAGCCCACACACTGTCAACATAAACAAGTGTGTTCTCTCTATCACGAGTGGTCTGTCATATTTACCATCATTCTTGTGATGTTTGGCAGTACTGTGGTTTTGGCCTTATGCAACTCCCATGGTTTCCGGTCACAATGTAACCCTTTCTATTTATCTCCATCAGCCTGACTGTGGTTTTCCCAATATATTTTTGGTACCATGAGTGTTCTGAAAGACAATATTACAATGAAAGCAGTGCACGCACAGCGATAACAAAAAAGCAGAGATATTTCTCTTATGATGGTATCAAAAACACCTACAGTTAGTGCATACATCCTGGTGCCATTGCAGGTATCTAGGCAGAGTCTGTCTCTGCTAAGATCCTGTCAACCACCAAGCTCAGGGAACACCAGAGGAAGAGGTCGATCAGAGCATCACTGAATAACTCACCAGGGATAAGATGTCCAATTCTTCTCCATTGTCACCCGAGTGTCACATTAAAAGAAGCCGTTTTCTGCAAAGACTGACTGGTGAGAACAAATTGTGAGATGCTGCATCCAACAAGAAGAACGAAAGGCAGAGAGATAGACTCTAGGGGCTGAGAGAGACAAAACACTTGTTTTCAGATTGAGCCTTGTCAACTCATTAGTATTTTAGTGAGTCCTTTTTTCTGTTCACCTAGACACAACAACTGCCTTGACTAAATAGATACAAGCATTTCACGACACCCGCAATAACATCTGCTAAATATGTGTATGTGACCAATACAATTTGATTTGAAATGTGAATTACAGATCACTATTGCCAATTATGAACCTTACTATCGCAAGCCCTGAACATAGCTACATGCCTCAGGAGTGGTATGCTAGTCTACATAAAATCTCCCCCTTTCAACTGAAGAAACTGTAATATTCTAAACCAATGACTAAATAACACAGAAATCCACAGAAATCCACTACTATCAAGACCTCCGCTGCACTCTCTCCTCATAGCAACAGTAGACAGATCTTACACATGCATCAATATTGCATGCATGTTTCCATTACTTCAGGTCTGGTTGGCACCAGCAGAGTGAGTGGGAGACAATCCCCTAGGTTCCTCCCTTGAGTTCAGACCAGAGACAGGCATTCATCTAACCATAGAGAGAGACACACACACACACAAACACGCACGCATACACATTTTTTGAATTTCAGAATGTCAGATATGCCAGTTCTTAGTGAGTTTTATTGTGAGTCAACGTACACCCACTCCTACAGACCAACTGTAAAACACAGAGCAAATTAATGATCGCCCTCTCACCCCACCCACCAGAGGTAAATATAGCTGAGATCTCAGACTACCAAAACGGTGGTCATACAGTACCACCACTAGCACCACCCACATAGAATAGCCCTCCTTTTCATACACATTATAGTCATTTGCCCGGCGGCCATTTTTCTCTACGAGGTGCTACTCTCTCCATTCTTCATTCTGCACTGGGGCATGTTTCTCCTAAGTGAAAGTGACTGGGGGTGCATGCAAGTGCAGATTTTAGATGTGAGTAGAGATCATACATGCATGCACACACACACGCACGTGCACACACACACACACACACAGCCCATGGGAGTCTGAATGTAGGTCACGGGTTTCCTTCTACAAGGACAAGGAGAAAAATAAGATTGACTGTGTTAGACCGACTTAGCAATAGAGGCTTTCTGAACAAAAAAAAAAGATTTCCATAGGGCACCCATCAAATAATCTGGAATCCATTTCCCTGATTGGGTAGAGGGAAGAAATATTCAACTAATACTTTTGGGTGGTTTTATGTCACCTTTATCCCCCGCCTAAAAGTCCTGTCTATCTTATCTCTAACCATCTCTTTCCACTGTAATAGCCTGGTTTTGTGACGGCACCACTGTCCAGGAAGGCGATACACCAGGCTCTCTTTACTCCCCTCCTCTGTTAATAATATTCCTCCTCTCGAGACAGGAGTAGAGAGGAGTGGAGAGGAGAGAGTAGCCAGGTACAGTATAGTCATCTGAAGAACCTGCCAGGGCTGGGTAAATCCCTTTGCTACAGTAGCTTTCTGGGTGATAGATATGCTGCAGTGGATAGACAAAGAGAGGCTGAGCTGATATGAGAGGGAAAGAGATGCTGATGCGTGTAAATGATGTACCCTAACCCCTTTGTAAAATACTATTTCATTTTCTACACAGGCACTGGTCAGGGTTCCACCGTAAAGGGGTCCTCTTCTATTCTCTAGTGTTTCATTAGAGCTGCATGGTGAACTAAGTGAACTAGGACTTGACTTGAGAGAGACGATTAATAACTCCCTGGAAGTAGGGGCTGGCAGTCTTCAGGGAAAATGTCAAAACTGTGTCACTTGCTAAAAGTCAGTTGTATTGAATCAGGACACCGCGTGTGATACTATGATACTAGTACACAGTAGATGTCCTATAAGTAGAGCCAGGAGTTTTCTCAGGCCATGTGATCTGACCAAAAAAACTCCTAGGCCTATAGCTAGGTCCCAGAGGTTTCTCTAGGTCAGGTGCAGTCATGTTGACAGGACAACCTTCTGGCTCAAACTAGTCTACACTCTTAGGAAAAAAATGCTATCTAGAACCTTAAAGGGTTATTCGGCTGTCCCCATGATAACACTTTGAAGAACCCTATTTGGTTCCTGGTAGAAACATTTTGGTTCCAGGTAGAACCCTTTTAGGTTCCATATAGAACCATTTCCACAGAGGGTTCAACACTGAACCCCAAAGTGTTTTTCCTGGAACCAAAACTGGTTCTAACTGGGGCCAAATACGTTTTTCTTATGGGGACAGCCAAGGAACCCTTTTGGAACCCTTTTTCTAAGAGTGTACAGCAGAGCTGGAGCCTTGGTCTGATCTTACCTTGGGAGAACACTGTGGTCCTGGGGGTGACGTCCATGTCAAGGACGGGGCCGAAGGGGAACCCCCACACCCCTGACAGGCTACAGAGGAGCAGCAGCAGGGGGGGCAGCAGTGTGACGTGGCCCTCCATGTTTGACAGATTGACCCGGGTGCAGCTGGAGCCCTGTTTGCTGTCACACACCTTGTTGCTTACACACACAATAATGATATCCTGCTCTGCTGGGCTCAGCAGTGGTGGCTTCTAGGTCATTCTCAGTCTGTAGAAAGGCTCACTCTACACAGGAGAAAAACAGATGTTATCCCTCATAGAGATCCATAAGGATATAGCACAACTTGCAACTATAGATGCCATTGTTTAGATGAGAGAGAGAGTGTGTGTGTGTGTGTGTGTGTGTGTGTGTGTGTGTGTGTGTGTGTGTGCGCGCGCGCGTGTTGATTTCCTGGGCCTGGTTGAATTTGTGCATAATCACACTGCGTCACCCCACATTAGCATAGGAATAATTAGTACAAGACGTGTTACATAAAACACCAATTTAAAAAGTAAATGATGAAGAAGTATTGTTGTTTTCTCTCATATTCTGGCACATGGCTCCACTTCTCCACTTCCTAATTAGCAGTCTGCGTCAAGGGGCTAGGCTAGGCGGGCTAGGCTATCTGATGACTAATCTAGTGATTAGGCCCGATGCCATCAGCACAGTCTTCGCCTGGTCTCCTGCACTCACGCGCTCTGTCGCTGATCAAAGGCCTCTGCCATGAATCCTGTTCTCCTCTCCTCCACACGGTGACACACGAGAATTCCCATATCCTTGATCTCCCCGGCTGCCTCTCTGACAATGTTTTCACAGTAGAAGACATGATGTGGCTAATGAACTCTGTAGTAGCAGCAAGGGCACCCTAACCTCTCTATAGGATCCCACACGGAGAGAGAAAAGAGAGAGGGAGGCAACTCTTTCTGGAAGGTTGAGTCTGTTGTATGTCTGTGTGTTTCTCAACTCCAGTCCTTGTGTAGGTAGGCTACCTCCAAGGTATAACTTATTCAAACGGGCTTGGTGATTAGTTGAGGAGTTGAATGAGGTGTCCTAGTGCTAGGCTGGAACACAAACGAGCAACCTTGGGGGTATCTGAGGATCAGAGTTGAGAAACACTACTACACACGCACACAGCCTACTGTGTAAACACACCAGGGTCTCACCCATCTGCCACTATTGTGTTGATGGTGTCGCTTGTGGAAGGTGGCCAGGCGATGACGGCCTATCTGTTGTCACCGTGATGACAACATGGAAACTGCACATGGAAAGGTAAAGACATCTGCCTGAGCAGTATCACGCCTGGATCATAACACACGAACGAACGAAAGGGTCGAACAAAACAGCACGAGCAGGATTTCCCCTGAAACGCTTTGAAAAACATTTCAAATCTGGCCAAAAATAAATAAATTGACATCTAATTGGAGCTAAAATATATTACATGTATTGTTGACATAGAATTAAACTATTTCTAAGGGTTTTATCTGGGACAGAAGAAGTACTGGGTTGAGTGTAACTTCTTCAGCACTACTGCTGGAGGCTACATCCCCTGAGCGTTTTTAAACAGTTCTGACAAACTGACCTCAGTTGCCTCCCTGTTCAGAAAGCACAGTTATATTGATTGATGGCCTACAGAATGTGCAAAGATATAAAATGGAGTTATAGTCTCTCTGGATATGGCCATCTGTCAGGCAAGACATAATGATATGCAAAATATTATCCAGTCTGACATTTCTACAGATACGCTCCAATTGTCTCTTCTCTTCCTCGCTTTAATATACAAAACCAATCAAATGTTTGAACACACCTAGTCATTCAAGTGTTTTTCTTTATTTGTACTTTTTTCTACATTGTAGAATAATAATGAAGACATCAAAACTATGAAATAACACATATGGAATAATGTAGTAATTCTTCAAAGTAGCCACCCTTTGCCTTGATGACAGCTTTGCACACTCTTGGCATTCTCTCAACCAGCTTCACCTGGAATGCTTTTCCAACAGTCTTGAAGGAGTTCCCACATATGCTGAGCACTTGTTGGCTGCTCTTCCTTCACTCTGCGGTCCAACTAATCCCAAACCATCTCAATGTGTTATTTCATAGTTTTGATGTCTTCACTATTATTCTACAATGTAGAATATAGTAAAAAATAAAGAAAAACCCTTGAATAAGTAGGTGTGTCTAAACTTTTGACTGGTACTGTAGCTATGAGAAGAACATTTTACCAAAATTCTCATTGAAAGCAAGTCTAAGAAGCGGTAAATCGGATCTATGTGCACTATTTCTATACTTCCCAATGTTAAGTTTTGTTTTTGCTTTTACTTTCGGTTTTGTACTTTCGGTAAAATACAATATTTTTTGGTTATGGTCAATATATTTCATAGAGGTTTAGATGGTACAATGATTATCTACACAATGACTGCTTGTTTTGTCACATAAACGGGAATTAGGCAAACTATTTGAATTTTAGTAACCAGGAAACCAAGTGATTGGGTTAAGACTTACTTTTTCTGTCCCACATAGAAGGGGGAAAAGAGCTCTACCTTTGCTGCTGTCGGATACTTGTTTGGCAAGTATGAAATAAATAACCGTAACTGAAGAGATTAATCAAATGAATGAGGATGGATGAATGAAATCACCCTGTTCTAAGCAGAGACCATATCCACTCGGAGACAGCAAACATCAAATGTACCAAGGCAAAGTAGCATGAAATGGGGATTGTGTCTCAAATAATCTGTCATTCTATTCTGGATAAGTCTAAAGAACTGTATACAGAATGATTGAGATGTCTATGTCCATCTTATTTGGGTATCAAGCACATCCTTTGAACCGGATGACAATTTAACATATGACATCATTGTTAATATGCCTGTATTACTATGTTGTGCCAATTTATTTAGCCTTATCTGACACATTGCAGCCAATTGCACCCAACAACAAATACATTGGCACAACATTCTAACAACATTACCACAATGTAGTAATTAGAGGCATATTAACCATTCTTTGTAAAATACCAAACTGCATAAAAAGTGTATTTTTTAAAACTAAAGCCAATCCAGATAAGGGCATTAAAAGGCTAGTGGATAGCCATGACGCAATGTAATTTCCTTCTGAGCGATGGACAAGTAGCTACGCACTATCATTTTAACACTTTTAATTGGTTGGTGATACACAAACATGAAGAGGATGGCACTGGATGCCCATGATGTTGCCTGTTATGTTTGCTCATGAAGGTGAGGCAAGTTGTAGCTAATACACCCTAGCATTTTATAAAGAATTTAGTTAGTCTCATTCTTTCTACATAACAGTATTTTCTCTTGAACGGAGTTCTTCAAGTTTCACACTTTTTAACTATACATGTCACCATGTAACGCACAGTCTATTTTCTAGCAATTTATCCGCTCACTTTACCCGCATTACTTTGCGTAGACGCAAGAAAAATAGACTTGGTATTGGTATTTATTAGAATCCCCATTAGCAGCTGCAAAAGCATCAGCTACTCGTCTTGCGGTCCACATGAAACATAACATACTACATAGTACAGTACATTATTAGTCAAGGACTGAAAAACATACATTTAAACCGTCACACATAGCCTACATATCAGTACATATACACAATATATTGGTCTAATACACAGTACAGTGGAAATTACAATACAAGATGTATAAAATGCCTGTCTCTTCACAGTCCCCTTTGTGCAGTAAGGTGTTCTTTTATCTGTTTAAAAAAAACTGCTTTATTGCTAGCTTGAGTTACCTGGGGAGGCAGAGAGTTCCATGTAGTCATGGCTCTATTTAATACAGAGCGTTTCCCAGACTCTGTTCTGGACCTGGGGAAGAGACCTCTGGTTGCATGTCTTGTTTTGTACCGATGAGTGTCCGAACTGTGTGTCACCTGCTTGAACAGACAGTTCGGTGCCTTCGACACATCAACACCTCGCACAAAGACCAATAGTGATACAGTCAATCTCTCCTCAACTTTGAGCCAGGAGAGACTGACATGCGTGCTACTGACACTTTCCCTCCGTGTACATCTAAGTGCGATACTGTACGTGCCTCTTTGTTCTGGACCAACTGCAATTTACTTATGTCCTTCTTTGCCGCACATATGACCACACAGCTGGGCAGTAGTCCAGGTGCGACAAAACTAGGGCCTGTAGGACCTGTCTGGTCGACTGGTCCTATCATGGACAGACCTCTTCCCATTTTAGCAACCATTGAGTCTATATGTTTTTACCATGACAGCTTGCTATGTAGGGTTACACCCAGCAGTTCAGTCTCCTGAACTTGCTCAATAGCCACATGATTCAATTATTGAAAATCCTCTGTGTTCTACTAGATATGCAACTCTCAATCCATAATAAGGCAGAGAATGCAAATCCATAACAGCTATGTTTTTTTCAGCAATAGGTTATGATCAATGACATCAAAAGCTGCACTGAAGTCTAACAAAAGCGCTCCCACAATCTTCTCACAAACAATTTCTTTCAGCCAATCATTCATTTGTGTCAGTGCCGAGCATGTTGAATGCCCTTCCCTATAAAAGCATGCTGACAGTCTGTTGTTAATTTGTTTCCTGTAAAATAGCTTTGTATTTGATCAAACACAATCTTTTCCAAAAGTTTGCTAAGCACTTGTAACAGGCTGATTGGTCGGCTGTTTGAACCATTAAAGGGTGATCTGCTATTCTTGGGTAACGGAATGACCTTTGTCTCTCTCCATGTCGGAGGGCACACTCCGTCTTCTAGGCTAACATTTAAGATGTGGCATATAGGAGTCAATGTATTCCGCTACCAACCTCAGTAGTTTACCATCCAGGTTGTCGGTACCAGGTGGTTTGTCCTTATTTATAGATAGCAACCATTTTCTCACCTCTTCCACACCCACTTTGTGGAACTCAAAACTACAGTGTCTTTCAGTATTTTGTTCATTATGCATGAATATAAAGGCTCAGTGTTTGTTGTTTGCATGCTTTCTAATTTGAAGTTGACACTCAGAGTCCGTCTTTTTTCTCTCATTCTCTACCATGCATTATAATTCCAGTGTGTACACTCTCATTCACGCTCATTAAAAAAATTATTTGGACTTTAACCTTCTGTCTTGTGTAACCATACCAAACGTAACAAATCGTACTAATTTGAATGTCCCGGATTTACATGTGTTATGTTACGTCTAGTCTATGCGACCAGGCTGGTTCTCAATATCGTAGCAATTTTGTAGACTAAATATTTTGTATTATTTCCAAGATCAGACAAAACCATAGCTATGCTTAATTTGCATTCCGATTCCCCAATGTACACATTCCAACATAACTTCTGACGATTCTGCCACGCGTGCAAGTGTTGTTCCATGTTATTACACATTTACAGATATTGATAAAATCGTTCGATGTGCTCTGTCTAAAAAAATGTACATAGCCGAGTACATTCCCGATGCAATACACATTTCCACATCGTAACCTGTTTGACGAACACTGCAGCATTTTATTAAAGAACACCTAGCAGAGCGCATTCTCATTCACCTTCACCTGCCTGCAATTTGTTCCATACCTCTTACACCACATTCAAGGCTGAATAGGTAAATGGAACGAAATACAAAATAGAGCAGTAGGCTACGGTAGAGTAGCGTACAGTACAGTAAGCCTACTGTAGTTACAATGTTGTTAATCTTACCGTGAAAATCTTCTACGAAACTAGAGAATTATCTTCTGAAGAATAATTATTTGAGTCCCTCCGTGGTGAAGTGGTGCGCAGATGCCAGCCTCTGCTCTGTCAAAACCAGCGTATTTTTGCACATGTGTATTCTAGACGTACACCGGTGTCGCTCGCTCGCCCGCGCTCTCTCTCTCTCTCTTTCTCTCAAAACATGCGCAAATTGTTTCAAAACAGAATTGTAATCCCTTCTTGCCATTGTAAACAATTATTTCTATGCTTATGTCTTTGCTACTCCTGACATGATAACATGCAACTCATTGGTCAAATGTGTCACCACACATAGGTTAACGTGTTATTTTAATGGGTTAATAGTGTTACTAAATGTGTATGCCTGATGTCGAAAGCCTACAGCATATATAATTATACTAGCCGCCTACGATTAAAATATATTCAAATCGATATAATAAATGTTATTATCCCTCATAGAAATGTGTGTGTGTGTGATTGATTTCTGACAGGTTAAATGATTTTACACAGGTTATACTTGAAACTGCATCTGGCGCTCATATGTTTTTACGTGATTTCACGAATTTCTTCATGATGATAAAGATGCACCCATATCGACTGAGCGCCACCTGTTGGGGGACAATGGGAGTTGAAGTGAGAGGGACCGTATGTTTCAGGGACACACTCTTTTCACGCCACTTCGATACAGCTATGACCGGAAGTGGTTTTCGTAGTAAGTTAGGAGAGCAGGTTCTCCTAACCTGCTAGTGCTACGAAAAAGTAACTTCCGGTTGTAGCTGAATCGAACTGGTGATGCTCGTACAGCACCAGTCAAAAGTTTGGACACACCTACTCATTCAAGGGTTTTTCTTTATTTTTACTATTTTCTACATTGTAGAATAATAGTAAAGACATCAAAACTATTAAATAACACATATGGTCTCATGTAGTAACCAAAAAAAGTGTTTAAAAAATCCTAATATATTTTATATTTGAGATTCTTCAAAGTACCTCCCTTTGCCTTGATGACAGCTTTGCACATGCTTGGCATTCTCTCAACCAGCTTCATGCGTTTCAATTAACAGGTGTCTTGTTAAAAGGACATTTGTATAATTTATTTCCTTCTTAATGCGTTTGAGCCAATCACTTGTGTTGTGACAAGGTAGGGGTGGTATACAGAAGATAGCCCTATTTGGTAAAAGACCAAGTCCATATTATGGCAAGAACCGTGTAAATAAACAAAAAGAAACGACAGACCATCATTACTTTAAGACATGAAGGTCAGTCAATCCAGAACATTTCAAGAACTCAACGTTTCTTCAAGTGCAGTCGCAAAAACAATCAAGCGCTATGATGAAACTGGCTCTCACGAGGACCGCCACAGGAAAATACCCAGAGCAGCAGAGGATAAGTTCGTTAAAGTTACCAGCCTCTAATGCAGCCCAAATAAATGCTTCACAGAGTTCAAGTAACAGACACATCTCAAAATCAACTGTTCAGAGGAGACAGCGTGAATCATGCCTTCGTGGTTGAATTGCTGCAAAGAAACCACTACTAAAGGATACCAATAACAAGACGAGACTTACTTGGGCCAAGAAACACGAGCAATGGACATTAGACGGGTGGAAATCTGTCCTGGTCTGATGAGTACAAATTTGAGATTTTTGGTTCCACCCGCCGTGTCGTCGTGAGACACAGACTTGGTGAACGGATGATCTCCGCATGTGAGTGTAACATTTGTTAAAGTACTTTGTGAATTTCACCAGGTTCATACATGAATATGGCATGTTGATTTGGTATTATGCATGCCTGCATCCCGGGAATAGGGGAGTGTGTGCTTACGTTTTGCCCTGTGTGCTCGTGCTCAAATCATTGTGATGCACTGTGAGAGGTAGGCACATCTTTTCTGTCATCTTCAGAAAAGCTTGTTTCCGCTAAGCACAAAGTCATAAACACAGTGTTTTGTTCATGAATAATGTTGTATATTTAGAGGTTACTCATAAGTGGATTATATTGTTAAAATGCAATTGTACTTTTTAGGATGATATTAACATTCTGAATTCAACATGCTGTTACTAGCTAGCTATTGTATGTGTGAACGATGGCTAGATCCTCGAATGAATTCAGTCCCTTGTATTGTGCGTCTGTTGTAGAAATAGGCGATGATTCGCAGAACATATTTGTGCTCAACAAATGTTTTGTCTTTTCTTTTTGATGCAGGTATGTGGTTTTCTATGTCAAATATATGTTATGTGTTGATGCATAATAAGGAGAGGTTGTACTCATTTTTGTATTCTGGCAAATCATTTTGATGCACTAAAGAGACAACGATTTGCATAACATATTTGTGCTCTACAAATATTTTGTCTTTTCTTTTGGATGAAGAGAGTGAATTCTGATTCATTAAAACAACCTGATCTCCGAAGTCCACGTCTATAGTCTCAATCAACCACACACAACGCAGAGCTACAGTGGTGCAGTACAGCACTGGTTAAATGTGTTTCTCACTGTGAAGCATGGAGGAGGAGGTGTGATGGCATGGGGGTGCTTTGCTGGTGACACTGTCAGGGATGTATTTAGAATTCAAGGCACACTTAACCAGCATGGCTACCACAGCATTCTGCAGTGATATGCCATCCCATCTGGTTTGTGCTTAGTGGGACTATCATTTGTCTTTTAACAGGATAATGACCCAACACACCTCCAGACTGTGTAAGGGCTATTTGACCAAGAAGGAGAGTGATGGAGTGCTGCATCAGATGACCTGGCCTCCACAATCACTCGACCTCAACCCAATTGAGATGGTTTGGGATGAGTTGGACCGCAGAGTGAAGGAAGAGCAGCCAACAAGTGCTCAGCATATGTGGGAACTCCTTCAAGACTGTTGAAATAGCATTCCAGGTGAAGCTGGTTGAGAGAATGCCAATAGTGTGCAAAGCTGTCATCAAGGCAAAGGGTGGCTACTTTGAAGAATCTCAAATATAAAATACATTTGGATTTGTTTAACACTATTTTGGTTATTACATGATTCCAAATATGTTATTTCATAGTTTTGATGTCTTCACTACTATTTTACAATGTAGAAAATAGTAAAAATAAAGAAAAACCTTTGAATGAGTAGGTGTGTCCAAACCTTTGACTGGTACTGTATGTATCAAGCATCTCAGATTAGGAGTGCTAGTTTAGGACCAGCTCCCCCCATCCATTGAATTTGATTCATTCTGATCAAATGGAAAAACTGATCCTAAATCAGCTCTCCTACTCTGAGAAGCTTGATACATAAGATTCCAGAGGCAATTACTGTTTTTTGGAGGCTATACAATTAAAATAGATAGGTATTTACGAATTAAACGAATGTCCCACAAGACCCAAATAAAGAGACACAAACGCCCAAATAGCTCCTTTTTCAAGGATTCACCTCATACTGAGACATACAGTAGCAGTGTATAGCCTACACCAATACAATATTACACCTCTAACAAAAAGAGCCCAATGATGGCCTGGGCCCTGGGGTGGTCTAGCAGTCTAAGCTGCTGCCTCTAGATTCACATGTACTGTGTACAGCTGCAAGCACGGCTCTCCCCCTTCCTTTCATCTCTACCTTGCTATCTCTATCCTACCCAATAAAACACACAAAAAATGCTTAAGGAGTGGGACTGCCCCATTCTTTAAAAAACATTTGTTTAACACCACAAAGGTTACAGGGTGACATAATCTGAAAACATCTAATTTTATCACAAGTTTTTCTTCCTCCAGTCCATAGTCCATCTTCAGTTCTCGTCTCTCTGGACTATGTTACAGTTGAATCTCAACTGGGGGAATTCCTAGTTCCTCCTCCAAGTAGTTCCCTTTGTATTTTTATGGGAACCAAGGGCCGGGCAGCCAGTCAGCTGTTTCTCTAGTCTCAGAACTGCTTTGTATATTTGTATTGATTCAGAGGCACCCTCCCACCCCTTCCCTTCATACTTGGAAATGATTGCTTGGCTCAACTTGAAGAAAGACAGACACAGAAACAGATATGTCACAGAGGGTATGTAGAGTTCGTCATACACTAATGCTAGTATGTATCAGAAAGCCTTGCAATAATCGAAGTCAAACTGAAGACAGAACATAGTTTTCTTTGGATGAAAGTAGGCTTTTTCTTTCAACAGGGATCTATTGTACAACATGGTAACAGTGCTAATGTCAACAGGGACCAGGGACCAGTGTAACTGAAATGTAAAGGGGTAAGTTAGCGATTCTCTCTATTGTATTATTATGGTAATGCTGCTCAAGATTGTTTTACTAGTCTCCCTAACAGTTGCTTGTGACTGATCTCTTTCTAATTTTATTCAGTGAAATAAAACCTTAGTAAAGTGGATCGTTTTGATAATTTATTGTGATTTATCCCCATACTTGTACTTCTTGAGAGAGAACGAGAGAGAGAGAGAGAGATTAAACAGTTGTGACTTAAATCAGACTCAACAAGACAAAGATCAATAATTAACTTTACACTTGTCCTCTACATACATATTGTGACAGGCTATAGCTTACCTAAAGTATGTGTTGTCATGTCTTATTCCATGAATATTCCATTCCACGCACTCAAATGCCCACCCTGGGCCTCATGTGACTCACACAAACTGTCTGATCGCACACGAGAGTGGCCTAGAGATAACCCTGACTCATTCATTCTCATGTGAGTTTGTTTTCTCTGCAAATATATTGTGAAATACCGTGGCCACTCTTTTTCCAGTTAATGGACATTTCACTGTCATTTCAGCTGGGGACTTTGGAGGGTTGTGAACCAGCCCTAGCACTGTACTTTCAATGGGCTCTCACAGGGAATAAGCACCTAGATGTGCTATCAAAGATTAGGTAGAGGTATGTATGGTTTTAAATGTCAATAGCAGTGCTATTTCATTTCATATTAAGATGTCTACCAAATAAAACAACAATTAATTATGAAAACATTTGTTTCTGGCCTTTCTGGTGTGCTACTTTCTGGTCTA
This sequence comes from Oncorhynchus clarkii lewisi, assembly GCF_045791955.1. Lineage (NCBI taxonomy): Eukaryota > Metazoa > Chordata > Actinopteri > Salmoniformes > Salmonidae > Oncorhynchus > Oncorhynchus clarkii. The sequence goes on from NC_092162.1 coordinate 18,391,778, forward strand.
CTAATACAATGTAATTGTAGAAACCAACAAGTCTATCTGATGCTGAAAATGAGCGTTCGGCCATGAGAACTGAATTCCATAGATGGTAGTTGCTCAGATAGACATCTATGGATTCAGTTCTTCTTGCCTGGCAGCTACAATCAGCAACCCATCACCTATCAAGGACAACAGGGACAAGGAAAGAAACACTTTGTTTATTTGACGTTGGTAAGATATTGCAAAAATGTCTGGCCCCCCTAGCAGATACATGAGAATTATAACAAAGTTGCTTCATTCTTATTGTCAGCACACTTGTCCCATTATTGTGCAGATATTTGAATCTGCAGAAAAGAAAGAAAGAATAAACCATAACAAGCACACAAACACAATTTCAAGCAAACTTTACTCTAGGTGGCACTACAACCCTTGTCATAGCCAGAGATGGGCAGTATTTCTGTAACATGTATTTGATATAAGCATTTGAATGATTTTGTCATTTGAATTACACTGGGCTGAACTACACTCCAATGTATTTATTGTTTTGCATTTTCAAAATACTGTGATTACATTTTTTTAAATATAAAATACTTTTCTATACCATTTTTATTTATAGCGGTTCAAATGTTGTGGCCCCCCTTTCACCCTGCATTGGTATCATAAGTCTGATAGCACTACGGTGTGATAAGAGCGTCTGCTAAATTAATTAATATAAATGTAGATGTAAACTTTTTGATAAATCATTTGTTGAGGGAAAATGTACTTGATACGATTGTGATATGCTGTTGTCTCACTTAGCTATCTTAATATGAATTCACATAACTGTAAGTCGCTCTGGATGAGAGTGTCTGCTAAGTGACTCAAATGTAAATGCAAATGTAAAAACATTTTAAATCGACTACTGTCGAAACTTCATGAACTTTGATCAAATAGTTGTTCTAAAGTTCATGCAGTTGACATGTAGGCGCAAGCAGGACAATTTTTATCCCCATAATGCAATACATGTTGAAAGGCAGTGGTCAACGACTTGACAAATGTGATCTACTCCAACGAGCCCAATGATACCCAAAAGCCTTATTAGCATAGGCTCAAGGTCCTAAACGATATCTTAACCGCCATCGATAAGAAACACTACTGTGCAGCCGTATTCATTGATCTGGCCAAGGCTTTCGACTCTGTCAATCACCTCATCCTCTTCGGCAGACTCGACAGCCTTGGTTTCTCAAATGATTGCCTCGCCTGGTTCACCAACTACTTCTCTGATAGAGTTCAGTGTGTCAAATCGGAGGGTCTGCTGTCCGGACCTCTGGCAGTCTCTATGGGGGTGCCACAGGGTTCAATTCTTGGACCGACTCTCTTCTCTGTATACATCAACGATGTCGCTCTTGCTGCTGGTGAGTCTCTGATCCACCTCTACGCAGACGACACCATTCTGTATACTTCTGGCCCTTCTTTGGACACTGTGTTAACAACCCTCCAGGCAAGCTTCAATGCCATACAACTCTCCTTCCGTGGCCTCCAATTGCTCTTAAATACAAGTAAAACTAAATGCATGCTCTTCAACCGATCGCTGCCTGCACCTGCCCACCATCACTACTCTGGACGGCTCTGACTTAGAATACGTGGACAACTACAAATACCTAGGTGTGTAGTTAGACTGTAAACTCTCCTTCCAGACCCACATCAAACATCTCCAATCCAAAGTTAAATCTAGAATTGGCTTCCTATTTCGCAACAAAGCATCCTTCACTCATGCCAAACATACCCTTGTAAAACTGACCATCCTACCAATCCTCGACTTCGGCGATGTCATTTACAAAATAGCCTCCAATGGATGCAGTCTATCACAGTGCAATCCATTTTGTCACCAAAGCCCCATATACTACCCACAATTGCGACCTGTACGCTCTCGTTGGCTGGCCCTCGCTTCATACTCGTCGCCAAACCCACTGGCTCCATGTCATCTACAAGACCCTGCTAGGTAAAGTCCCCCTTATCTCAGCTCGCTGGTCACCATAGCATCACCCACCTGTAGCACGCGCTCCAGCAGGTATATCTCTCTGGTCACCCCCAAAACCAATTCTTTCTTTGGCCGCCTCTCCTTCCAGTTCTCTGCTGCTAATGACTGGAACGAACTACAAAAATCTCTAAAACTGGAAACACTTATCTCCCTCACTAGCTTTAAGCACCAACTGTCAGAGCAGCTCACAGATTACTGCACCTGTACATGGCCCACCTATAATTTAGCCCAAACAACTACCTCTTTCCCTACTGTATTTCTTTTATTTATTTATTTATTTTGCTCCTTTGCACCCCATTATTTTTATTTCTACTTTGCACATTCTTCCACTGCAAATCTACCATTCCAGTGTTTTACTTGCTATATTGTATTTACTTTGCCACCATGGCCTTGTTTTGCCTTTACCTGCCTTATCTCACCTCATTTGCTCACATCGTATATAGACTTGTTTATACTGTATTATTGACTGCATGTTTGTTTTACTCCATGTGTAACTCTGTGTCGTTGTATGTGTTGAACTGCTTTGCTTTATCTTGGCCAGGTCGCAATTGTAAATGAGAACTTGTTCTCAACTTACCTACCTGGTTAAATAAAGGTGAAATAAATCAATAAATAGGCAGAGCCATTGAGGGCTTCCACCATTTTAATGTAATCAACTGGGTGGGAATTTCAACTTCATTGGCTGAACCCTCCTGTTGACATGGAGTTATGTCAAAATTGGTCATCAGGAGGGATCGGCCAATCGTGAAGAAGAAAATGGACAACTTCAAAATGGAGATTGCCTCCAAGGCGCTGCCCATGCTGTCAAAACACTATAATAACACAAATACAAAGATGAGTCCTCTATCTATCTCTATGGTGGGGAAACCCTTCTGAAATCCGATTCGTGATCAGCCCAGTGGGCGAGGCTGATATATGGTTGATGTGACGTGTACTAATGTAAACTGTCTTGCTAGCAGCCGCCTGTTGAAAATTGTATTGATTAGCAAGGTTTCCCACTCGTTTCAGAGGCTTCATTCAATGACGATGGTAAGTACATTGTCTTTGTGGTTAGGCGCCTGTCTAACCACAGCCAGGGCGAGCTACTTAACTCGTTGGTTACTGGTTAGCCTAGCTGTAACCAGCTAACTTAACGTTAACCTGTGGAAGGACTGGACAAATATCTAGTACGGGGCAGAAATCGTATTGTGTAGCTAACTAGTTATATGTGTACAGCTAGCTATATGTGTACAGCTAACTCAATTTAAATAGGTAACGTTACTAACTAGCTACCAAATGCCTTGACTGGCTGATAATCACGACCTACTCTTTCTGCCAAGAAGCGTCTCCAGTCTCTACAGTCAGGTGAGAGCTGCCCTGATATCCATTACAACTTAGTTCTACCTTTAATTAGAGGTGCACTGAACTATACTGTACACATACTACTCTCCTACCTGTTTCCAGAAGATTAGATCAATTAAGACGACTGGGATGGGAATCACATTTGGAAATGTACAATGCTCCGAAGTCGTTCCGCTCCACCGCATGGATCTGATGGGATCAGACACAGCTGGCACTTGCTGTTCTTGTATTTGTTGAAATGTAGTCTAACCAGAACCCTGTGTGCAGTTTCTATAGTGAGAGCTGAAGCAAATGTAATTGTTTAGAATGAGTTTTTGCGAGTTGACTGATTTCACTTTTTTTCTGTAAAATGGCATAGTGGTAGAACAGGACCATGGCTTGTGAGGTGTAGCCAGAGCCTAGGCTGTGTATTTTTTTCCATTGGATGCCACATGTGAGACTTGTGCTCTGAAGGGAGGATCGTGCTGGAATAACTGCCTCTAGGCTTCACTTTACAGATGGCAAAGCTACAGCAGTAAACCACCAGGCCACAGGAGGAGGATATGAGGATAAAAATAATTGTTAGGCTTTGCAGGCAATGCTCCACCCAGTTAACAAATAGCAGATGAGCTAATTATTTGCTGAAGTGATTCAACAGATCAATATTGAATTAAGGCAACTTTTCTTTATTGACATTTGACAGAGGACAAAGCAAGGCTACACCTTAGTGTGCCTCAGGCAAAAAGAGGGCCTACCTACAAAACCAACCATAGAAGGAGGACCAAAAGCTAGAATATGAGCGTGAGAGAGATTTGGTGTCTTTTTAAAGTGTCTCCCTGTGTGAAAGAGGCCAGCTAAGAGCTTTTATGAGAATGGTGTCGTTAGTATCCTGAGATGGACCCCATAATCGCAGTGATCAGAGGATAGGATTACACCCTCCCCTGTCATCCAGCTGGGCCAGAGGAGACACAGGAGAAACTAATGCTGTCCTAAAGGGCTCCTTATTCTCTATACAGCACAATGCTTTTGACCAGGGCCCATAGGATTTTGATCAAAAGTAGTGCACTGTGTAGAGAGTAGGGGGCCATTTGGGACATGGTGTAACTGCTCACAATAGCTTCACTCTCACCTAATGAATAGAGTAGGGGTTGCCATGGAAATGGCCTGTTCTTCCTCACCTGCTTACACAGCCCTGCGATCCAGTTTATAATGCATTGAATGGCCCTCGGTGTGTGAAATTACCCTGATCTCTGTAATGGAGACTACCCTGTTCAGACATGGCCTATTGTCAGTTTTGTGTGTGTGTGTGTAAGTACGCTATGTGTTACTCTTGTTCCTTCATGTCTATTTGCTCAAGCTCGCTCTTCTCCCACTGTACGGTAACGTAACCCACCTCATACTTCACACCACAGGAGGTCGGTGGCACCTTAATTGGGGAGGACGGGCTCATGGTAATGGCTGGAGTGGAATGGTATTAAACAGGTGGTTTCCAGGTGTTAGATGCCATTCCATTCACTCCATTCCAGCCATTATTATGAGCCGTCCTCGTGTCAGCAGCCTCCACTGCTTCGCACATCCACATTTAGTCAGCCCTCCAAATGGTTATTCACATGTTTGTTTGCTCTGGCAGGAGTGGGCACGGTGGTGCCCCTAGCCCCGGCTGGTCTGTGGGATGAGCGTGGTGTAGCGGCGGAGAACGGAACAGCAGAGTGACTGAGTGACGAGAATGGGTAGGAGGGGCTGCACGCTAGCTGTCTCCACTGGTGTCTCCACTGCAGTCCTCTACGGCTCCCTGGCCCTGTTTGTCTCCATCCTGCACAACGTCTTCCTGCTGTACTACGTGGAGACCTTTGTCTCTGTTTACAAGATCGACAAGCTCTCCTTCTGGGTGGGAGAGGTGAGTGACACTTCCTGCTCTCCATGGGTTATTATAATAGCTGTATTTTGGAAGCTTTCTGCTTTAGACAGTGTGACAATGACTGATTCCCTGGCTTTTTTCTGGGTTAGGGTGTTTAATGCTAGTCTGTTCTACTAACTCCTCCCCCTCTCTCTCTGCCCACACAGGCAGTGTTTCTGATATGGAACAGCTTGAACGACCCTCTCTTCGGCTGGCTGAGTGACCGCTCCTTCCTCAGCTCCTCACAGTAAGACCTCGTTCTCTTTCCTCTCTTTCTCAAATCAATGGTGCCGCTTTCTCGTTCCCCTGCTCTTTTTAAATATCTTTGTCTTGCTCTCTCTCCCGCTTTCTCGCTCCCTCCCTATTTTTAACTTTCTCTCACTCTCTATCTTGAAAGCACGGTTGAACGCCACAGTTGGTGAAAAGTGGGAGAAGTTTGTCTTTACCGTTGCACTGAACTTTTTTTTCCACTCCCCTCCATCGTAGGTCTGGCACCCAGATCTCCAGCCCAGAGGTGGTACTAAAGCGGTTAGCGGCCCTCTCCCGGAATGGCCCCCTGTTCGCCATCTCGTTCCTGGCCTTTTGGGTGTCATGGGCACGGCCGGGCATCCAGTTCCTAGTGTGCCTGTGCCTGTACGACGGATTCCTCACCGTGGTGGACCTCAACCACAACGCCTTGCTGGCCGACCTGGCCGTGTCGGCCAATGACCGCACGCGCCTCAACTTCCACTGCTCGCTGTTTAGCGCCCTGGGCTCGCTCTCCGTCTTCCTGTCCTACAGCGTCTGGGACAAGGGCGACTTCCACTCGTTCCGGCTCTTCTGCGTGACGCTGGCGGCCGTCTCGGCACTGGGCTTCGCCGCCGTGTCGCGCCTGTTGACGAGACGATTTGAGAAGGAGGCGCGTCTGAGGCAGGACGAGGCGCAGGCACTCAAAGAGTAGGTGACACGATCATTCATGTATGCACTTGAGAAACACTCGGTTTACATTGTTCACTGACAAGCAAGGGGCAACTGAACAACACCTGTTGTTTATGGGTTTGCGTCCAACAACTCACCTTATGGCTTCAAATCAAGCCTTTAATATTTCTATCCCGTGGTGCCTATGCCAGCCTTGGCCATGGATATTGCTTGCTAATGGTATTGCGAGTTAATAACATTGCACAGTCTGCACACACTCATACGGTATGTCTGGCAGGGAGATGACGTTAACACTTGCTCAGTTTACAGACTCAATCCCCTGGGTAGTGTGTGTGACACTGATTGTCCTTTCACTAATCCCCCTCCTCCTCCCCCTCTCAGGTTGAGCATTGTCCAGAACCCTCTGACTCAGCAGGAGACGCCAGTCACTCTAGGAGAGTATCTAAGGCAGCTCTCCAAGCACAGAAACTTTATGTGGTTCGCCTCTATGAACCTGGTACAGGTGTTTCACTGCCACTTCAACAGCAACTTCTTCCCTCTGTTCCTGGAGCACCTCCTCTCTGACAGCATCTCTGCCTCCACTGGCTCCATTCTGCTGGGTAAGAGACGAGCGTACTACTGCTGGTTATGTTTCATGACCAGGGAAAGGCCTCATTCATAGAATGGGATTAGTTTCATAGCCTGGTCCCAGATCTATTTGTGCTGTCTTGTCTATTATACTGTACATTTGGTCTGACAATGACCATAGGAATAGGCAAAACTGCACAAACAGATCTGGGACCCGGCTTTTCGTATTGGTATTTTATTTTTTTGGGAGGATTCGTTTTTAGAATGTGAGGAAACATTTATTATTATTGTCAGTAATTAATATTATTTGTCTACATATTTAATACTTAGCAAAAAAATAAATGTCCTCTCACTGTCAAATGTGTTTATTTTCAGCAAACTTAACGTGTAAATATTTATATGAACATAAGATTCAACAACTGATACATAAACTGAACAAGTTCCACAGACATGTGACTAACTGAAATGGAATAATGTGTCCCTGAACAAAGGGGGGGGGGTCAAAATCAAAAGTAACAGTCAGTATCTGGTGTGGCCACCAGCTGCATTAAGTACTGCAGTGCATCTCCTCCTCGTGGACTGCACCAGATTTGCCAGTCCTTGCTGTGAGATGTCACCCCACTTCCACCAAGGCACCTGCATATTCCTGGACATTTTGGGGGGGGGAATGGTCCTAGTCCTCACCCTCCGATCCAACAGGTCCCAGGCGTGCTCAATGGGATTGAGATCTGGGCTCTTTGCTGGCCATGGCAGAACATTGACATTTCTGTCTTGCAGAAAATCACACACAGAACAAGCAGTATGGCTGGTGGCATTGTCATGCTGGAGGGTCATGTCAGGATGAGCCTGCAGGAAGGATACCAAATGGGGGAGGAGGATGTTTTCTCTGTAACGCACAGCGTTGAGATCGCCTGCAATGACAACAAGCTCAGTCCGATGATGCTGTGACACACCGCCCCAGACCATGACGAACCCTCCACCTCCAAATCGATCCCGCTCCAGAGTACAGGCCTCGGTGTAACGCTCATTCCTTAAACGCGAATCTGACCATCACCCCTGGTGAGACAAAACCGCGACTCGTCAGTGAAGAGCACTTTTTGCCAGTCCTGTCTGGTCCAGCGACGGTGGGTTGTTGCCGGTGATGTCTGGTGAGGACCTGCCTTTCAACAGGCCTACAAGCCCTCAGTCCAGCCTCTCTCAGCCTATTGCGGACAGTCTGAGCACTGATAGAGGGATTGTGCGTTCCTGTTGTAACTTGGGCAGTTGTTGTTTCCATCTTGTACCTGTCCCGCAAGTGTGATGTTCGGATGTACCGATCCTGTGCAGGTGTTGTTACACGTGGTCTGCCACTGCGAGGATGATCAGCTGTCCGTCCTGTCTCCCTGTAGCGCTGTCTTAGGCGTCTCACAGTACGGGCATTGCAATTTATTGCTCTGGTCACATCTGCAGTCCTCATGCCTCCTTGCAGCATGCCTAAGGCATGTTCACGCAGATGAGCAGGGACCCTGGGCATCTTTCTTTTGGTGTTTTTCAGAGTCAGTAGAAGGGCCTCTTTAGTGTCCTAAGTTCTCATAACTGTGACCTTAATTGCCTACCGTCTGTAAGCTGTTAGTGTCTTAACGACCGTGCCACAGGTGCATGTTCATTAATTGTTTATGGTTCATTGAACAAGCATGGGAAACAGTGTTCAAACCCTTTACAATGAAGATCTGTGAAGTTATTTGGATTTTTATGAATTATCTTTGAAAGATGGTCCTGAAAAAGGGACATTTTCTTATTTTTTTGGGCTGAGTTTTACTGTCCACTAACAGTTGCTCTCACCTCACAGGGATCTCCTACATAGCCCCCCACCTGAACAACCTGTATTTCCTGACCCTGTGCCAGCGTTACGGGGTGTATACGGTCATCCGCTGGCTGTTCCTGGTCAAGCTAGCCCTCAGTGTGGCCATGCTGCTGGCCGGGGCCGACCAGGTCTACCTGCTGTGCATCTTCATTGCCAGGTACTGACACACACACACACACACACACACACACACACACACACACACACACACACAGTTTAGATATCAAGGTCATGTACTCAAGTCATGGAAGTTATTTTCATATCAAGGACCCAGTGGGTTTTTCCAATACTTGTTTTGTGTGGCTCTGTTTGCATTGGATCTGGCTGAGTGTTGTCAGCCAAGACGACCAATCCCTTTATCAACATGGGGCTGGCAGTGGCTGGGCGAAGCCTACCACTTGTCCTCTTGGCACAGTGTCATTGTTTTCATAGCGTACACTGAGATAAAGTCAGAGTGGGGGAGAGGCTTTGCTCTATTGGTTTCGGACTTCGTATAAATGCCTTGACCCAGTATTATTATTATTATTATTATGATTATTGTTATTTTTAAACTCCTGCTCAGGAAAATCTGATGCAGAATCCACCTCATTTGTATATTAGCAGTTTGAAACAGTGCCAACACTTCAGTAACGGCTCTGAAATGTCCTTCTCCCTCAGTAACCGGGTGTTTACGGAGGGCACCTGCAAGCTGTTGAACCTGGTCATCACGGACCTGGTGGACGAGGACTTTGTGGTGAACCGGCGCCAGCAGGCGGCGTCGGCGCTGCTCTTCGGCATGGTGGCCCTGGTGACCAAGCCTGGCCAGACCTTCGCCCCTCTCATCGGCACCTGGCTGCTGTGTGTCTACACAGGTATACTTTATATGGACAGTGGGGGGAAAAGGTCTGTTTTTAATGAAGGCTCCTTGATGATGGAAATGCAGATATCCGCCGCTGTGAATGAACTAGAATCAAACCAATTTCACCAACCTTACTCTAGGTGGATTCCCACGGGTTCATGCCTGTTATTTATTCTAATCTGGCTATTTCTTTCCAGGCTACGATATCTTTGAGAGAAACTCTGTACAGGACTCAGTGGCAGCGCCCCCTGTCTCGGGCCAAGCGAGCTCCACTGTTCCATTGCGCCAGGGCTGTTTCTACTTGCTGGTGTTTGTGCCCATCTCCTGCGCCCTGCTGCAGCTAATGGCCTGGTCCCGCTTCACCCTCCACGGCCGCAGACTGCAGGGCGTCAAGGCCCAGAGGCAGGGAGCCCAGCACAGCCATCTCATGGACGTCAAGGCTATCTGATATGAGGCCAGCTCGTCCGCACCTTCGCTCAACTGCGTAATGCCATACCACCCACTGCCATTGGGGTCAGCAGAGAGGAATGTAGACAGGAGAACTGATGAAATCTCACTGTCTAGCCAGGGACAAAAATATTTCTGTGGTGTGAAACATGCCTTATTTTGATATGAAGAGGACAAAGACTATATTTATGTATGAACTGATGACCAAATGATACCCCAGAGCCAATCAAAGAATGAGAAGCTCATACCCCTCTCTGGGATAGAGCAAAGGTGTGACGTCTACTCGCTGGATAAACAGGAGGCATCATCCTAGGTTGAGGCGTAGCCTGGTATGCATTTCTATCCCCAAAGGAATACACATCGTCACTAACCTTGCTATTACAGTGTGGTTAACCAAAGCCAGAGTCTGCATAGCTAGGTAAATACCCATCTTTCTGATGTGTGTGTAGGGAAATATTAAGTACTGAAAACAGGTGTGTGTGTGCGTGCACATGAGCATAACATCTAAATTCTGATTTGCATAGACGTTGCTCTTGAAATTGCAATAAGGTTTGTGACCATCACCATGCTATTGTCTTCATGTAGTACTAATCTGTATTTTCCAAAGTCTAACAAATGTTTTTCTATTTGTTTTACTGTGACCGGTACTAAAATAACTGCCATCTCCAATATTCAACTCTGTTGTCTCCTATGTTTTCTCACACATTATGTTTTAACCTGATGCGTGGAAGCATTTAGGTGACTATTACAAAACAAGGCCCTAAACAACATCTGTTTACATTTGTACCCCAGATCAGGAAAGAAATGCATTTTTATAGACCATGAAGATAATTGAGAAACCGATTTGACTGAACATCAAACTATTGTGTCATGATGACCTGATATATGATGATCATGGAGAATACATTCTGTACTTTTTTTCAAAGTTATTTTTTATTACTGCTGCTACATGAGTTGTCTGAGTGTTAAGGAGTCTTAAATTCCATTATCAATTTATATATCTAAACAAAAGTATTCTCGTAATTTGTCAAATACTGGAGACCCCTTCATGGAAGTGTTTGAGTGACTCAGGAATTACAGTTTCAGCACAATGTGATTTAAGTAACCAGAATTAAAGCAGAGGTTATCTTACAAGACAGCCTTACAGCAGAGATGCCTGTATTTGCCAGCTTTGTTACAAAATACTGTACAATGTTTGTCTGGTTGTACCACTGCTCAATGTAGCATCTGCCATTTTCTGACTATCCTTGTGACTAATTAAAGTGATCTCACTACTTGTGGAATGTGTCTTGTTGCCCCCTTTCACAGATATGTTTTCTGCTCTGTCAGGACAAGTCTAGCAGCCTTGCGCCAAACCCAGAAGCGCAGGTCTGTCTCTGGTCTACCTTAATTTCCTCAACTGGGACAGGTGAAGTGTCTCACCTCAGGCCTCTTCTGGAACACTAATTACAAAATACAGAATGTTACCATGGTGTTTTTTTTTAACTAGGCTAAACATAGGTGCTCTCACTGCAGTGCATACACAATGATAATGTGTAAGACAGATCCATGAACATGGTTTCTGCAGATATTTTGTTGCCTAGTCATGTGGATATTAATTGTGTATTTTGCTCAGCTTAGTAGAGGGTTCAATGTAGCATTCTATGCTGACTGCAGGAATGTCCACAAGCTGTTTTGCCTGAGAATGTCATGTTAATTTCTCTACCATTGGCTGCCTCCTACATCGTTTTAGAGAATACGGCAGTACATCCAAACAGCATCACAACAGCAGACCATGTGTAACCACGTCAGCCCAGGACCTCTGCATCTAGCTTCTTCACCTGCAGGATCGTCTGAGACCAGCCACCCGGACAGCTGATGAAACTGGGTTTTCACAACCGAATAATTTCTGCACAAACTGTCAGAAACCGTCTCAGGGAAGGTCATCTGCGTGATCGCCGTTCTCACCAGGGTCTTGACCTGACTGCAATTAGGCGGCGTAACCAACTTCAGTGGGCAAATGCACAATTGCATTTTGTCGATGGCAATTTGAATGCACAGAGATACTGTGACGAGAACCTGAGGCCCATTTTTGTGCCATTAATTCGCCATCACCTGTTTCAGCATGATAATGCACAGCCACATGTCACAAGGATCTGTACACAATGTCAAATGGCCCAGTTTTTCCGTCGCCTGCATACTCACCAGTTATATCACCCACGGAGCATGTTTGGGATGCTCTGGATCTACATGTACGACAGCATGTTCCAGTTCCCGTCAATATCCAGCAACTTCGCACAGCCATTGAAGAGGAGTGGGACAATATTCCACAATCAACAGCCTGATTTGGCTATTTCAGCACACCTGTTGCTGACTGGTGTATAAAATTGAGCACAGAGACATATAATCTCCATAAACAAACTTTGTCAGTAGAATGGCATATACTGAAGTGCTCAGTGACTTTCAACGTAGCACCGTCATAGGATGACACCGTTCCAACAAGTCAGTTTGTCAAATTTCTGCCCTGCTAGAGCTGCCCCCGTCAACTGTAACTGCTGTTATGGTAGGCCACACAAGTGGTAGGCCATACAAGTGGTAGGCCACACAAGTGGTAGGCCACACAAGCTCACAGAACGGTCCGCCGACTGCTGAAGCGCGTAGCGTTTACAAATCGTCTGTTCTCGGTTGCAACACTCACTACCGAGTTCCAAACTGCTCCTGGAAGCAACGTGGGCACAATAACTGTTCGACGGAGCTTCATGAAATGTGTTTCCATGGCCAAGCCTAAGATCACCATGCGCAATGCCAAGCGTCTGCTAGAGTGGTGTAAAGCTCGCCGCCATTGGACTCTGGAGAAGGGGAAACGCGTTCTCTGGAGGAATCTTGGTTTGGCAGATGCCAGGAGAATGCTACCTGCTAACTGTAAAGTTTGATGGAGGAGGAATAATGGTCTTGGGCTGTTTTTCATGATTTAGGGCTAGGCCCATTAGTTCCATTGAAGGGAAATGTTAATGCTACAGCATACAATGACATTCTAGACGATTCTGTGCTTCCAATTTTGTGGCAATAGTTTGGGGAAGGCCCCTTTCCTCTTTCAGCATAACAATGCCCCCCCGTACACAAAGTGAGGTCCATGCAGAAATGGTTTGTCGAGATCGGTGTGGAAGAACTTGACTTGCCTGCACAGAGCCCTGAACTCAACCCCATTGAACACCTTTTGGGATGAATTGGAACACCAATTGCGAGCCATGCTTAATTGCCCAACAGTGCCGGACCTCACTAACGCTCTTGTGGCTAAATCGAAGCAAGTCGCCACAGCAATGTTCCAACATATAGTGGAAATCCTTCAAAGAAGGATGGTGACTGTTAAAGCAGCAAAGGGGGGACCAACTCCATATTAATACCCATCATTTTAGAATGAGATGTTCGACGAGCAGGTGTTCACATACTTTTGGCCATGTAGTGTATCTGTGACCAACAGATGCATATGTGTATTCCCAATCATGTGAAATCCATTAATTAGAACCTAAGGATTTTATTTCAATTGACTGATTTCCTTCTATGAATTGTAACTCAGTAAAATCTTTGAAATTGTTGCATGTTGTGTTTATATTTTTGTTCAGTGTAAATATGTGCTGCAGGGAATCATGATCAGACAGGTAGAGAAATATATTCCTCCATAATCTCTGTCACTATTAAAAGTTATTATGGTAAACATTCTAAGATCTGGTGGGGACACTTCTACTTTACCTAAGATAAAATGACCCAGTTTATTTAATTTTATATTATAATTTTTCTCTTTGGAACTGAAGCTGGGTTTCAATGATACGTGGTTGATTTCAGAATCTCTGACAGCCTCTAACGCACGGCGAAATCAACACAAGAGTGCCACCTGCCGTTAAGCAAGTGCAAATTCAACTGCGCATGCGTTTCTAGTTACCCATCATGCACTTCATGGGAAATAGTTTTTGTTTTCTACTGTAATATATTAAAACAGGAATATTTTTTTACGATCATAATGTTATGCATTATATAGTTATGACTGTACACGTTGAACAGGGCACGAGATTTGTTTCTGGATCGCGAGATTAGTATTACCGCTATCGGAAAAGGGAAGTCCTTGAATCCCGTCCCAATGTCACGTAAGAATAGTCAGTAAACTCTGGTTTCTCTTCATATCGCATAAATCTTTCGCCTTTTACTAAAGATTTCCGTGGAGAGGAACAATATGAGTATCAATGAATTTTTTGATGCCCTGCTTAACTGCGGGGCTGCCTTTGGGTTGTGAATTGTAATCTCAGACGTTTTCAGTTAGGTATAAAAATGTAGGATATGAGTATCTCAAGGTAAACCCTACATCAGTAAGCGAATCCTGGTGGACTAGGCTAGGCGGTGCATTTACAAGTTACTTCTGTTTGATGATGAGAGTATTACTTTCTGCTTTGCTGCTCTATTACTACTATAATTATTTTCAGTCGCTGTAACATTTATACATTTATACATGTTATTGTACAGTGCATTCGGAAAGTATTAAGACCTGTTTCCACATTTTGTTACATCACGTTCTTATTATAAAACGGATTATATATATATTTTTTGCAAATGTATTACAAATACTAAATTTAAATAGTACATTTACATAAGTGTTCAGACCCTCAAGCTCTGTCAGGTTGGATGGGGAGCGTTGCTGCACAGCTATTTTCAGGTCTCTCCAGAGGTGTTCGATCGGGTTCAAGTCCGGGCTCTGGCTGGGCAACTCAAGGACATTCAGAGACTTGTTCTAAAGCCACTCCTGCTTTGTCTTGGATGTGTGCTTAGGGTCGTTGTCCTGTTGAAAGGTGAACCTTCGCTCCAGTCTGAGGTCCTGAGCGCTCTGGAGCAGGTTTTCTTCAAAGATTTCTCTGTACTTTGCTCCGTTCATCTTTCCCTCGATCCTGACTAGTTTCCCTGTCCCTGCCCCTGAAAAACATGCTGCCACCACCATGCTTCACGGTAGGGATGGTGCCAGGTTTCCTCCAGGCGTGATGCTTGGCATTCCGGCTGAAGAGTTAAATTTTGGTTTCATCAGACCAGGGAATCTTGTTTCTCATGGTCTGAAAGTTGTTCAGGTGCCTTTTGACAAACTCCAAGCGGGCCTTTTACTAAGGAGTGGCTTCCATCTGGCTATTCTACCATAAAGGCCTGATTGGTGGAGTGCTGCAGAGATGGTTGTCCTTCTGGAAGGTTCTCCCATCTCCACAGAGGAACAATGGAGCTCTGTCAGAGTGACCATCGGGTTCTTGGTCACCTCAATGACCAAGGTCCTTCTCCCCTGATTGCTCAGTTTGGCCAGGAGGACTGCTCTAGGAAGAGTCTTGGTGATTCCAAATTTCTTCCATTTAAGAATGGGTGAAAGGGGGATACCTAGTTAGTTGTCCAACTGAATGTATTCAACTGAAATGTGTCTTCTGCATTTAACCCAACCCCTCTGAATCAGAGAGGTGTGGGGGGCTGCCTTAATCGACATCCACGGCGCCCGGGGAACAGTGGGTCCTGCCTTGCTCAGGGGCAGAATGATAGACTTTTACCTTGTCGGGTCAGGGATTCAATCCAGCAACCTTCCGGTTACTGGCCCAACGCTCTATCCCCTAAGCTACCTGCCGCCGGAGGCCACTGTGTTCTTGGGGACCGTCAATGCTGCAGAAATATTTTGGTACCCTTCCCCAGATCTGTGCTTCTACACAATCCTATCTCGGCGCTCTACGGACAGCTCCTTTGACCTCATGGCTTAGTTTTTGCTCTGACATGCACTGTCAACTGTGTGACCTTATATAGACAGGTGTGTGCCTTTCCAAATCATGTTCAATCTATTGAATTTACCACAGGTGGACTCCATTCAAGGAGGATCAATGGAAACAGGATGCACCTGAGCTCAATTCCGAGTCTTATAGCAAAGGTTCTGTATACTTATATAGGACATCACCTTCAAATAATATTTTTGCAGGAATCTCCTTGCGAATGATTTTGCCGAAGATTGTATCACCCCCGGGCTGGGCTGGGCATATATTTTTATTTGTAATAAATGTGCAAAAATGTCTAAAAACCTATTTTCGCTTTGTCATTATTTGTTATTGTGTGTTAATGGATGGGGAAGAAAATACATGTAATCAATTTTAGAATAAAAAGCCAATGGGTCTGAATACTTTCTAAATGCACAGTATATTACAAGTGATGAACTTTGCTTCCTTCATATTACCATGCTTTTATTGTCAGTTAATTACAGAAATATATACATTACTGTTTGACAGTAGGCTATTTTCTCCTCTTTGGTATAAGCCCTTTTGACAGCTTGTCTCGTAATTCAGTTTAGTGCCAATTGCCACACCCTGATCTGTTTCACCTGTCTTTGTGCTTGTCTCCACCCCCCTCCAGGTGTCACCCTCATTATCCCCAGGCTATTTATACCTGTGTTCATTTTTTTTAATTTTTTTTTAAAAACTTTTATTTAACTAGGCAAGTCTTAAGAACAAAATCTTATTTTCAATGACGACCAAGGAACATTGGGTTAACTGCCTTGTTGTCACGGTTTTCTTGGTGAGGAGAGTCGGACCAAAATGCAGCATGTCGATTGCGATTCATGTTTAATGAAAAAACACACTAAACACTACAAAAACAATAAACGTAACGAAAACCGAAACAGCCTATACTTGTGTAAACTAACACAGAACAAGGACATCAGGACACTAAGGACAATCACCCACGACAAACTCAAAGAATATGGCTGCCTAAATATGGTTCCCAATCAGAGACAACGATAAACACCTGCCTCTGATTGAGAACCACTCCAGACAGCCATAGACTTTGCTAGATAACCCCACTAGCTACAATCCCAATACATACACACCAAAACCCCAAGACAAAACACACCACAATACAAAAACCCCATGCCACACCCTGGCCTGACCAAATACATGAAGATAAACACAAAATACTTCAACCAGGGCGTGACAGAACCCCCCCCCTTAGGGTGCGGACTCCCGAACGCACCTCAAAACAATAGGGAGGGTCCGGGTGGGCGTCTGTCCATGGTGGCGGCTCCGGCGCGGGACGTGGACCCCACTCAATCAATGTCTTAGTCCCTTCTCCTCGCGTCCTTGGATAGTCCACCCTCGCCGCCGACCATGGCCTAGTAGTCCTCACCCAGAACCCCACTGGACTGAGGAGCAGATCGGGACTGAGGCAGCTCGGGACTGAGGGAAAGCTCAGGAGTGAGAGGAAGCTCAGGAGTGAGAGGAAGCTCAGGCAGGTTGATGAATCTACCAGATCCTGGCTGGCTGGTGGTTTCGGCAGATCCTGGCTGACTGGCAGATCCTGGCTGACTGGCAGATCTGGTAGATCCTGGCCGACTGGCGGATCCTGGCGGATCCTGGCCGACTGGCAGTTCTGGAAGAGTCTGGTAGACTGGCAGATCTGGAAGAGTCTGGTAGACTGGCAGATCTGGAAGAGTCTGGTAGACTGGCAGATCTGGAAGAGTCTGGTCGACTGGCAGATCTGGAAGAGTCTGGTCGACTGGCAGATCTGGAAGAGTCTGGTCGACTGGCAGATCTGGAAGCTCCATGCTGACTGGCTGCTCTGGCTGCTCCATGCTGACTGGCTGCTCCATGCTGCCTGGCAGCTCTGGCTGCTCCATGCTGACTGGCTGCTCCATGCTGACTGGCTGCTCCATGCTGACTGGCAGCTCTGGCTGCTCCATGCTGACTGGCTGCTCCATGCTGACTGGCATCTCTGGCTGCTCCATGCTGACTGGCTGCTCTGGCTGCTCCATGCTGACTGGCGGCCCTGGCTGCTCCATGCTGACTGGCGGGCCTGGCTGCTCCATGCTGACTGGCGGCCCTGGCTGCTCCATGCTGACTGGCGGCTCTGGCTGCTCCATGCTAACTGGCGGCTCTGGCGGCTCCTTGCAGACTGGCAGCTCCTTGCAGACTGGCAGCTCTGGCGGCTCCTTGCAGACTGGCAGCTCTGGCGGCTCCTTGCAGACTGGCAGCTCTGGCGGCATCCTGCAGACTGGCAGCTCTGGCAGCTCTATGCAGACTGGCAGCTCCTTGCAGACTGGCAGCTCCTTGCAGACTGGCAGCTCCTTGCAGACTGGCAGCTCCTTGCAGACTGGCAGCTCTGAACAGGCGGGAGACTCCGGCAGCGCTGTAGAGGAGGAAGGCTCTAACAGCGCTAGACAGGCGGGAGACTCCGACAGCGCTGGAGAGGAGGAAGGCTCTGGCAGCGCTGGACAGGCGAGGCGCACTGTAGGCCTGATGCGTGGTGCTGGCACTGGTGGTACTGGGCCGAGAACACGCACAGGAAGCCTAGTGCGGGGAGCTGCTACCGGAGGGCTGGGGTGTGGAGGTGGTACTGGAAAGACCGGACCGTGCAGGCGCACTGGAGCTCTTGAGCACCGAGCCTGCCCAACCTTACCTGGTTGAACGCTCACGGTCGCCCTGCCAGTGCGGCGAGGTGGAATAACCCGCACTGGGCTATGCAGGCGAACCGGAGACACCGAGAGCAAGGCTGGTGCCATGTAAGCCGGCCCAAGGAGACGCACTGGGGACCAGATGCGTAGAGCCGGCTTCATGGCATTAGGCTCGACGCTCAATCTAGCCCGGCCGACACGCGGAGCTGGAATGTACCGCACCGGGCTATGCACCCGCACTGGAGACACCGTGCGCACCACTGCATAACACGGTGCCTGTCCGGTCTCTCTAGCCCCCCGGTAAGCACAGGGAGTCTGCCCAGGTCTCCTACCTGGCGTAGCCATACTCCCTGTTAGCCAGCCCCCCCCAAGACATTTTTGGGGCTGACTCCCGGGCTTCCTTGCGCGCCGCCATGCTCGCTTCGCCAACTCCATTCTCCGATAACCCTCCTTGCACTGCTCCAGCGAATCCCAGGCGGGCTCCGGCACTCTCCCTGGGTCGACCGCCCACCTGTCTATCTCTTCCCAAGAAGTATAGTCCATACTGTACTCCTCCTTGGGCTGCTCCTGTTGCCTCTTCTCCTGCTGCACCTTTGGGCGGCTACACTCCCCTGGTTTAGCCCAGGGTCCTCTCCTGTCGAGGATTCCTCCCATGTCCAGAAATCCTTATTACGCATCTCCCACTGCTGCTGCTCCTGCCTTTGTTCCTTCTCCTGCTGCTGCTGCCTGTTGACACGCTGCTTGGTCCAGTTGTGGTGGGTGATTCTGTCCCGGTTTTCTTGGTGAGAAGGAGAGTCGGACCAAAATACAGCGTGTCGATTGCGATTCGTGTTTAATGAAAAAACACACTAAACACAAACACTACAAAAACAATAAACGTAATGAAAACTGAAACAGCCTATACTTGTGTAAACTAACACAGAACAAGGACATCAGGACACTAAGGACAATCACCCACGACAAACTCAAAGAATATGGCTGCCTAAATATGGTTCCCAATCAGAGACAACGATAAACACCTGCCTCTGATTGAGAACCACTCCAGACAGCCATAGACTTTGCTAGATAACCCCACTAGCTACAATCCCAATACATACACACCAAAACCCCAAGACAAAACACACCACAATACAAAAACCCCATGCCACACCCTGGCCTGACCAAATACATGAAGATAAACACAAAATACTTCGACCAGGGCGTGACACTTGTTCAGGGGCAGAACGATAGATTTTTAGCTTGTCAGCTCTGGGATTCAATCTTGCAACCTTTCAGTTACTGGTCCAATGCTCTAACCACTAGGCTATGTAGTGGCTATCTACTATCTGTTGCCAGTTCGTTCAACAGGACAAAAAACCCACCAGCGTTTTCCGTTTGCTTCTGTCTTTCTCTAATACCTGTTTTCTAGCTTTCCCTGTTTTGACAATTCTGCCTGTCCTCACCCTGAGCCTGCCTGCCGTTCTGTATCTTTCTGACTCTGCTCTGGATTACTGACCTCTGCCTGCCCTGACCCTGACCTCTGACTCTGCTCTGGATTACTGACCTCTGCCTGCCCTGACCCTGAGCCTGCCTGCCGTTCTGTATCTTTCTGACTCTGCTCTGGATTACTGACCTCTGCCTGCCCTGACCCTGAGCCTGCCTGCCGTTCTGTATCTTTCTGACTCTGCTCTGGATTACTGACCTCTGCCTGCCATTGACCTGCCGTTTGCTTTGCCCCCAATTTTTGTAATAAACTTTTGTTACTTTGAAACTGTCTGCATCTGGGTCTTCTCCTGAGCCTTGATAGTACAAACTGGCCATGGCGGACCCAGCAGATAGGACCAGCTCTGCAAAGCTGTCTCCTCTCATGGAGACACCATTGGAAGGTACGAGGAGTTGCTTCGTGGTCTTTTGGAAGGGTTCCAGTCCTTGGCTGAACGCCTTGACTGAGCGTTGAACACATTGCTGGAGCAATTCCGCGGGTTGTCTGTCAGGCAGCCTACCAAGGCGGTAACCTCCCAGCCCCTCAGTAACCCGGCTGTTAGCAGCGCGGCCAATCAGTTTCCAGAGAACCCTGCTTACCTTCTCCGGAATGCTTCGCTGGAACGGAACCTGTCGGCCGTTTCTCACGCAGTGTTCTCTCATCATTGAGCTGCAGCCCTCCTCCTTCCCCTCGGACTGCTCGAGTTGGCCGTATGCTTCAGTCTGGAAGAGTTTGTGGCAGAGGTGAAGGAGGTTTTATATTTTCTATTGTCCGGGAGAGAGGCTGCCCGGAAGTTACTCCAGCTTCGGGAAGACTCCCGCAGTGTGGCAGACTTTGCGGTGGAGTTTCACACATTGGCAGCGGAGAGTACCTGAAATCCGGAATCGCTGTTCGACACATTCCTGTACGGATTATCGGAGGAAGTGAAGGACGAGCTAGTAGCCCGGGAACCCCCGACGGATTTCGACTCGCTCATTGCCTTGACCATCCGGATCGATGGGAGGCTAAGGGAACGTAGGAAGGAGAGGAGGTCCGATTCCACTCGCCCACCCAAGGATTCCACCTTACCTCCAAGGAATCCCGGGAAGTTCCCAACGTCTCCGTGGCCGAGATGACCCAAGGCTACCCGAGTTCCCCTGAGAGTCTGTATTGCGGGACTACTGGTCATTTCGTGTCCTCCTGTCCACTAAAAGACCAGGCTTGACCGTAGGGGTGAGTACTCTGGTGGGCCATACAGATAACTTTTCCTCTCCCCTTACTTGCAAAGACTTGTTCAATCATCTCTGTCAGAAAAGTGACTATGACCAGGAGGACCCCACTCAGTCTTCACATATTTTACCATGCCCCAATTGAGAAAAGCAGAGAGATGGATTCTCTACTAAGAGACTCAAATGAACAGAGTGAAACAGTGTCGGATGAAGAGAGCTATGAAGAAACAGAACCAACATCCAGCTACTACTGTTTTGCAGCTCAGGATGTAAGATGTGAATGGATGGAGAATGGAGGACAAAGCTCCCATAAGACCAAGTGTGGCAGGAAGTCTATGTCCCAGCTGAAGTCGACCGGTCAAGGTCATGCTGGTCCTAGTTGTAAGGTGTGTTGGGAGTCTAAACAAAATGGGTTCTTTGATTTAAACATGTGCAAACGCATAAAGGGATTGAATAACATTTTTGCAGTATGTGCGGAGAAAAATTTGAGTCCACATAAAGTTTGATCATCACTTTAAAATTCACATTGGAGCACAGATTTGTCATGTTTGTGGTAAAAATTTCAGCAAGAGTACTAAAATGAAGAGACATATGAAGAGACTCACACAGGGGAGAATCCTTATCAGTGTTCAATCAGAGTGGAAATCCGTAATTGCACATGAGGAGCCACACAGGGGAGAAACCTTTGTGTGCACAGTATGTGACGAATGTTTTAGCGACAGAAATACATTAACCAAGCATCTGACAATTCACACTGTGGAACACACTAACGACAAACCCATGAGGAGAATGCCCAAGAGGACGAAAACATGATTGTTTCCTGTGTGGCAAAAAAGGCATCTTAGTTCCCTGATCAGTGATCTATAAATAGGCATCTTAGTTCCCTGATCAGTGATCTATAAATAGGCATCTTAGTTCCCTGATCAGTGATCTATAAATAGGCATCTTAGTTCCCTGATCAGTGATCTATAAATAGAGGCTGTACTCACAGTACACACACAGGGCTATGTCTTCCTTGACTGTTTCTGGTGTCATCTTCTATCTAGTGCATTTTCTTTACTTGCACATGTTGGAGATACACAAATGTGTCTAAATTAGACTGTTTTTCTACATGACTTTTTGTACATCTCCTACCTGGAAGCAACCTGTCAGTGTTTTGCAGATCTGCTAATGTTAATGTTCCATTTGTTAAGATTTAGCCTGTGGTTAAAGTGCATTCTTTATTTCCACGTGTATATTGTACATGTAATATGATTAGTATAGTAATTAAATTAATTGAGAAAAGACTTGGAACATCATTGAGATGACAAATGTGGTTGTTTACTGTCAGAGTGGTTGAACCCGGAGAGATTTCAACTGGTTTCCCACAGCAGGATGGAATGGAAAGGGGAGATATCAGACAGCAGTTCTTGAAGTTGCTTTTTGTCCTGACTTGTTGACTGACTGAGCTCTTGTTTCCCTCTAATCTGTGAGGGCTCTGGGTCTTTCTGGTCCAGGCACCTCTACTGGTGAACCACAAGCAGCGCAGGGCTAATATCTACTGCAGCAGACAGAGTGAGTAGCCATTGGCCTAGACAGATGGAAGGAGAAAGGATTAGACAAACAGATCGGCTAGGCCTATTGAAAACCTAAATGTGTGATGTGTGCTATGTATTTTAGCAAGATGTGTATCTGTATTACTATTAGCTAAGCGTTTGAACTGGTCTAGCTGGGTTCTTCACCTGCGGGATCGTCTAAGACCAGCCATCCAGACAACTGATGAAACTGTGGGTTTTCACAATCGAACTGGCAGAAACGTTCTCAGAGAAGCTCATCTGCGTGCTAGTCGTCTTCACCAGGGTCTTGACCTGACTGCAGTTAGGCGGTGTAACCGACTGACCCCCTTCATTGTTCACTGGAACGCTGGAGAAGTGTGCTCTTCTCGGATGAATTCAGGTTTCAACTGAACAGGGAGACGGCGTGTATGGCGTCGTGTGGGTGAGAGATTTGCTGATGTCAACGTTGTGAACAAAGTGCCCCATGGTGGCGGTGGGGTTATGGTATGGGCAGGCATAAGCTACGAACAACAAACACAATTGCATTTTATCAATGGCAATTTGAAATGCACAGAGATACCGTGACGAGATCCTGAGGCCCATTGTCGTGCCATTAATTTTCCGCCATCACCTCATGTTTCAGCATGATAGTACACGGCCACATAACACAAGGATCTGTACACAATAACTGGAAGAAAAAGAAATGTCCCAGTTCTACCATGGCCTGCAGAGTCACCAGACATGTCATCCATTGAGCATGTTTGGGATGCTCTGGATTTACGTGTATGACAGCGTGTTCAAGTTCTTAACCCTGCCACAGTCAACTGTAAGTGCTGTTATTGTGAAGTGGAAACGGCTCAGCCGTGAAGTGGTAGGTCACACAAGCTCACAGAACGGGATCGCCGAGTGCTGAAGAGCATAGCATGTAAAAATCGTCTGGCAGTCCGACGGCCGAATCCAGGTTTGGCGGATGCCAGGAGAACGCTACCTGCCCCAATGCATAGTGCCAACTGTAAAGTTTGAGAAATAATGATCTGGAGCTGTTTTTCATGTTTCAGTGAAGGGAAATCTTGACATTCTAGACAATTCCGTGTTTCCAATTTTGTGGCAACAGTTTGGGGAAGGCCCCTTTCCTATTTCATCATGACAATGCCCGTGCACAAAATGAGGTCCATACAGAAATGGTTTGTTGACATCGGTTTGGAAGAACTTGACTGGCCTGCACAGAGCCCTGACCTCAACCCCATCGGACACCTTAGGGATGAATTGGAACTCCAACTGCGAGCAAGGCCAAATTGCCCAACATCAGTGCCTGACATCACTAACGCTCTTGTCGCTGAATGGAAGCAAATCCCTGCAGAAATGTTCCAACATATAGTGAAAAGCCTTCAGAAGAGTGGAGACTGTTATAGCAGCAAAGGGGGGACCAACTCCATATTAATGCCCATGATTTTGAAATTAGATTTTTGATGAGCAGATGTCCACATACTTTTGGCCATGTATTGTATCTGTGACCAACAGATGCATATGTGTATTCCCAGTCATGTGAAATCCATAGATTAAGGCCTAATTAATTAATTTCAAGTGACTGATTGGTTTATATGAATTGTAACTCAGTAAAATCTTTGAAATTGTTGAATGTTGCATTTATATTTTTATTCAGTGTAAATATGTGCTGCACGGAATCATGATCAGACAGGTAGAGAAATATATTCCTCTTATTAAGTTATTATGGTAAACATTCTAAGATCTTGTGGGGACACTTCTACTTTACCTAAGATAAAATGACCCAGTTGTTGTTTATTTAATTTTACATTATAATTTTTCTCTTTGGAACTGAGGCTGGGTTTCAATGATACGTGGTTGATTTCAGAACCTCTGACAGCCTCTAACGCACGGCGAAATCAGTACAAGAGTGCTTCCGGTTAAGCAAGTGCAAATCCAACTGCGCATGCGTTTCAAGTTACCCATCATACACGTCGCGTAAAATAATTTTGTTTTCTACTGTAATATATTAAAACAATAATATATGATTTACTATCCTAATGTTATGCATTACATAGTTATGACTGTACACGTTGAACAGGGCACGATATTTGTTTCTGGGCAGCGAGATTAGTATTACCGCTATCGGAAAAGGGAACTCCTTGAAACCCTTCCCAATGTTAACGTGTATGCTCTCTTCTCTTCAGATCGCGTGATTGTTTCGCCTTTTACTAAAGTTTTCCGTGGCGCCGGAACAATATAAGAATCAGAAAGCTTTTTGACTCCTTGCTTTACCACGGGGCTTCCTTAGATTTTGAAACGAAATCGCAGTCTTATTCAGTTGGGTATATTGAATATCTTAATGTAAACAATACATATTTTATTCAATTTGTAACTCTGTGTTGTTTGTGTCGCACTGCTTTGCTTTATCTTGGCCTGATCGCAGGCTAGCCTACCTGGTTAAATAAAGGTGAAATAAAAAATAAGCGAAACCTGCTGGACACGA
Source organism: Oncorhynchus clarkii lewisi (assembly GCF_045791955.1). Taxonomy (NCBI): domain Eukaryota; kingdom Metazoa; phylum Chordata; class Actinopteri; order Salmoniformes; family Salmonidae; genus Oncorhynchus; species Oncorhynchus clarkii. The sequence goes on from NC_092162.1 coordinate 18,416,722, forward strand.
GGTTAGGTGGTGCATTTACCAGTTTTTGGTTTAATACACGTTATTACCTTTGCACTATTACTACTCTTACTACAATATTTTTTTCAGTTGCTATCACATTTCGAATCTACATTTCTAATCTACACCTCATCTAGAGTAGGCCTACTTATTGTGTATTACAAGTGGTTGATTGATTTAATATCAACATGTTTACATTATCAATTAATTACACAAATATACACCAAATGTAACGAAAAAGAAAACGGAAATGACATACACTTGCCTTGATGTTATTGGGGGTGCACGACTTTATCGCCACCTGTTGGACTGGAGTAAGACTCGGTCGGTTTAGAACTGTATGTTGATGAGGCATTGCATGCTTTTTTGATGCAGTATACGTTGCTGGGCACTACTTCAATCTGATGAAAGCAATGAAAATTCTAAAATAATACAGTGATGGGAAAAGTACCCAATTGTCATACTTGAATAAATGCATAGATAGCTTAATAGAAAGTTACTCAAATGAAAGTTAAAGTCACCCAGTAAAATACTAATTGAGTAAAAGTCTAAAAGTATCAAAAGTAAATGTAATTGCTAAAATATACTTACGTATCAAAAGTAGAAGTCATTTCAAATTCCTTATATTAAGCAAAGCAGACGGCACCATTTTCTTGTTTTTAAAACTTACGGATAGCCAGGGGTACACACTCTAACACCCCAATATAATTTACAAACAATGCATGAGGTTTAGTGAGTTTGCCAGATCAGAGGCAGTAGGGATGACCAGGTGTTCTCTTGATATGATGCATATGGTGCATGATTTGGACCGTTTTCCTGTCCTGCTAAGCATTCATCATGTACAGTTGGAAGTTTACATACAATTAGGTTGGAGTCATTTAAACTAGTTTTTCTGTAGTTTTGGCAAGTCGGTTAGAACATCTACTTTGTGCATAATACAAGTAATTTTTCCAACAATTGTTTACAGACAGATTATTGCACTTATAATTCACTGTATCACAATTCCAGTGGGTCAGAAGTTTACATACACTAAGTTGACTGTGCCTTTTAACAGCTTGGAAAATGTCGTGACTTAAGAAGCTTCTGATAGGCTAATTGACATCATTTGAGTCAATTGGAGGTGTACCTGTGGATGTATTTCAAGGCCTACCTTCAAACTCAGTGCCTCTTTGGCTGACATCATGGGAAAATCAAAAGAAATCAGCCAAGACCTCAGAAAGAAAATTGTAGACCTCCACAAGTCTGGTTCATCCTTGGGAGCAATTTCTAAACGCCTGAAGGTACCACGTTCATCTGTACAAACAATAGTACGCAAGTATAAACACCATGAGACCATGCAGCCATCATACCGCTCAGGACGGAGACATGTTTTGTCTCCTAGAGATGAACGTACTTTGGTGCGACAAGTGCAAATCAATCCCAGAACAAGAGCAAAGGAGCATGTGAAGATGCTGAAGGAAACCGGTACAAAAGTGTCTATTTCCACAGTAAAACAAGTCCTATATCGACATAACCTGAAAGGCCGCTCAGCAAGGAAGAAGCCACTGCTCCAAAACCGCCATAAAAAAGCCAGACTACGGTTTGCAACTGCACACGGGGACAAAGATTGTACTTTTTGGAGAAATGTCCTCTGATCTGATGAAACAAAAATAAAACTGTTTGGCCATAATGACCATCGTTATGTTTGGAGGAAAAAGGGGGAGGCTTGCAAGCAGAAGAACACCATCCCAACCGTGAAGCACGGAGGTGGCAGCATCTTGTTGTGGGGGTGCTTTGCTGCAGGAGGGACTGGTGCACGTTACAAAATAGATGGCATCATGAGGGAGGGAAATTAAGTGGATATATTGAAGCAACATCTCAAGACATCAGTCAGGATGTAAAAGCTTGGTTGCAAATGGGTCTTCCAAATGGACAATGACCCCAAGCATACTTCCAAAGTTGTGGTAAAATGGCTTAAGGACAAAAAATTCAAGGTATTGGAGTGGCCATCACAAAGCCCTGACCTCAATCCTGTAGAACATTTGTGGGCAGAACTGAAAAAACATGTGCGAGCACGGAGGCCAACAAACCTGACTCAGTTACACCAGCTCTGTCAGGAGGAATGGGCCAAAATTCACCCAATTTATTGTGGGAAGCTTATGGAAGGCTACCCAAAACGTTTGACCCAAGTTAAACAATTTACAGGCAATGCTACCAAATACTAATTGAGTGTAAACTTCTGACCCACTGGGAATGTGATGAAATAAATAAAAGCTGAAATAAATCATTCTACTATTATTCTGACATTTCACATTCTTAAAATAAAGTGGTGATTCTAACTGACCTAAAACAGGGAATTTTTACTTGGACTAAATGTCAGGAATTGTAAAAACCTGAGTTTAAATGTATTTGACTAAGGTGCATGTAAACTTCCATCTTCAACTGTAACTGATACTTTTGGGTGTCAGGGAAAATGTATAGAGTAAAAAGTACATTATTTTCTTTAGCAATGTAAGTGAAGTAAAATAGTAAAGGAAAGTACAGACACCCAAAAAAATGACTTAAGTAGTACTTTAAAGTATTTTTTCTTAAGTACTTTACACCACTGGTAGTACAATAGTACACACTTTCTACACAGACAAACTATTTTGGGAAATGTGAATGATTCAATGGAACTACAAAGCAAATGATAACTAGATAGTCTTTATTCTTATGTTCATCACAATATAATAATGAGCATTTATAAAATGACCACACGAATAGAGACCTTCACACCAAGAGCAGTCCCCATCGGAAGCTGTCAAGACTAGAGACTTCATGCCATATCTTTTGCTTCAACTTTTATCTTCTTTCTTTTTTTGCCTGTATACTGCAATTCAGCTTTTATCTGTGAATGTGTACAAGTCAGTCTAACTACTAATAAAACCTTGATATACCTCATAAAAACATGGGTAAAAGAGATGTAATGATTTTCTGGCACCTCGTGAGTAACCATTGGAGCCCAGTGGCATAGTGTAACATAATTCCAGGGCTCTGCTTTCAGTACGTAATTCTGCTTTACACATCGTCTCACATGATCTCGGCGTCAGATATCAGGAAAGCCATCCATTTCCTTCAGTTAACATTTCAAATAATGACAACTTCTCACAATGGTTGAATGGTAAAAGCATTCCCACACACAATTATACATTATATAATTAAAAAGGCCATATTCCCTTTGAAAGAATCATGATTTCTCTGGGAGGACAACTGGCTGAAACTATTGAATAAAAATAACTACAGGATAAACAGTCATACCAACGTGTTAAGGTGCAAGTATGCAAAATGATTTAGAATTTCCTGAAACATTGAGAAGTTCAGGTACGAAGCAAGAACATTGACGAACCAACACTCACTCTACAAAGCTGCTTTTTGGTTTTGCTGCAACATTAGCATTTGTTGTTATGCTAATCAATATTCTGTTATTTCATATGGCTTTATCATACTGGTAGGATACCACAATGGGTGGGGAACAAATTTCTCAAGACTATAAAGCTTCTTTTCAACGTTAGCCTGGAACTACTGATATTTTGCAGCAAAAGGGTTTCAGGGTATCAATGCATCTAATTAATGACTAGCTATTATAACTTGGGCAGAATAATGTTTCTTTATGTGGTCAGAACTTACCAGATGGTGAAAACATCAAGAAATTAATTAAGAAATTCCCATTCTGAATGAATGGATTTGTATCAAGATGCAAGTACTCACAAATGTTGACATTTGGCAACTAACATTCAATAATGACAATCTATGCTTTGACCCTACAGTACCTAAAATCGTCCGTTTCTTAACTTCAGTGATGTTGCATGATGCACAATTCTACAATCAATGGAACATTATGTTTTTGAGTGTAAAAGTAAAAAAATCCAAATGAAGGCACAATCTAAGTTTCAGAACGTTTTCAAGTGCAGTTTTTTTCTTCAGGCGTATACATGTATCCCGTCTTGTGGAACTGGAAGTAGTTTAATATTTATTTTTATATGAGTGACTTGCTCCTTTGAGCTTCCCAGAAAGTCCTGTACAAATTTACACCGAGCGTTTCCTGTAAACATGAAATAACTAGGTAACAAAACACCACAAGCCCCCCAAACAATGACAACATCAACGTATAAATGTCATAGAAATTGCATCAAGGAGATTCTTGGCATCATCCTTTACTGGATTATATTGTTCAGATGATTCATTGGCTTGGGCACTCATGACGTAGAGCTAGTTCAGAGAGGTAAGAACATATCAGCTTGCTTCACCTTGTCAATCATGTCAATAGCAGAAACCTCTCCATGTTAGTGCAAGTTGACAAATAGCTCCTGGCTCGACCACTATCCAGTTCAGTTGATCATGTTTGGTCTGTGGTCGGTCCATACAGTCGCACTTTCTAATTGCACTTGAGGTTAATTCATGTAGAAAAAAAGAAACTAGAAGCAGGATGTCAATGTCTGTTATTGTCATTTCATAGGTCTCTGCAGCTATGGGAAGCCCACTGGGTCACAAAGACCATTCCTGCAGGGTTGCCGGTTAGTCCTGCAGATCTCTCTCGAGGTACCTCTGAAGACGCAGGCATCGTGGACAGGAAGGCGACTTGGCCTTGCAGGTTACGTGAGACACGGCCTTACACTCTTTACACCTGTGTGGGAGACAGAGGGAGAGTATGGGAGGGGGGGGGGGGTTCAGTGAGTGATCACATTTCAGTGTATTGAAGTGATAAATGGCCAGGGTCCTACCTGGTGGTGGTGTCAAACTGGAAGGGGAAGATGATGTCACTGGTGTGACAGATCTGGCAGATGAAGCCCCTCTGGGTGCAAAGGTCACAGTGGTGGACGTGGTTGGAGGCAAACTGGATCAAAGTGTTCAGGTAGGCCACATACATTCCCTCCGCTATCTGAACACACACACACACACACTTTTTACCTACATCTATTTGGTTTCTGGTGGTGTAGTTTTGCAGGTAAATAATGTGCATTATTTCATTTAAAAGTGAATTGACTAACAGGGATAATTAAGTAATGACTGTATTGATACCTGTCGTAAGTCCATGACACTGTAGAGATGGCTTGATTCTAATAAGTATGTCCTTGGACCCAGTCTTGAGAGAAAAATAACACAATAGTTACACAATAAAGGTTTACTGGTATGTGGAAATCATTAATCTATTGACGTTTGGCCCAAGTCCAGATCACCTGAAGAATGACCTAGATGACCCGAGTTCTCAGGAAGCAGGATCAATATGTTAACCAGCTCACTTTGATAAACTTTCATTCTGCAATACTTAAAGTATTTCCTGGTTACTAAAATTCAAATAGTTCGCTTAGTTTCAGTTTGTGACAAAACAAGCAAGCATAGTTTAAAGAATCGTTGTACCATCTAAACCGCTGTGAAATATATTTTCCATAACCCAAACTATTTTATTTTCAGCTGGTGTTCAAAACCGAAAGCAAAAGATGCAAAAACGCAACTTAAGGGAAGCATAGAAATAGCGCACATAGAACAGATCTATCACTTCTTAGACTTGCTTTCAATAATAATGACAGTTCTATAACACACATATCTATGTGCATTTGGTCAGGTCACCCAAAAAGTTACATATTGCAGCTTTAAACAAAAAAGACAAACATACAAAAGGGGATCGCACACACACACACACACACACACACACCTGGTCTGGATGTTCTTGCATGCTCCGCTGCGGCAGGTGAGCAGGTAGTCTCCTAGGAGACGCAGCCTCTGTCTGAGGCTCTGTGCCTGGGCCATGGCCTCGGCATGCTCCCACAGGTCAGGGTTCAAAAGGTCAAGGTTGAGCAGGGGCTCATGTTCAATCTGAGCCAGCAGCTTAAGGGCATGCCTGGAGACCTACATTTACACAACCAGGGCAAAGGATGCATACAAGAGCATCTTAACAACAAACACATAATATTAAGGACAACAGTACTGGTTTAGTTCCATGTCAAAGGTAAAATAAAAAAAGTTATGCAAGGAGGAAGTTAAGGTATGATTATGTTGGAAAATTATTTATTTTTTATTGACCTTGGATATACTTTGGCGACAAATAGTGTGTGTGTGTGTGGTCCATAGACCCTTGAGACTCACCTCCCGAGGTGCGAGGTCCCAGTTGTGCACCATGCGGGAGGGTATGACGATGGTGTCGCCCTGGTGACAAGCGTCGCAGTAGTACTGCCCTGAAAACTCACACAGTCTGGCTTTCCCTCGGGAGACGCCTATCACCTTTGGACAACCTGCAGAGAAGAAAGGCGTTAATAAGTTGATGTCGGAAGTTTACATACACCTTAGCCAAATACAGTTAACCTCAGGTTTTCACAATTCCTGACATTTAATCCCTGTTTTAGGTCAGTTAGGATCACCACTTTATTTTAAGAATGTGAAATGTCAGAATAATAGTAGAGAGAATGATTTATTTCAGCTTTTGTTTATCTCATCACATTCCCAGTGGGTCAGAAGTTTACATACACTCAATTAGTATTTGGTAGCATTGCCTTTAAATTGTTTAACTTTGGTCAAACGTTTCGGGTAGCCTTCCACAAGCTTCCCACAATAAATTGGTGAATTTTGTCCCATTCCTCCTGACAGAGCTGGTGTAACTGAGTCAGGCTTGTAGGCCTCCTTGCTCGCACACACTTTTTCAGTTCTGCCCACAAATTTTCTATAGGATTGAGGTCAGGGCTTTGTGATGGCCACTCCAATACCTTGAATTTTTTGTCCTTAAGCCATGTTGCCACAACTTTGGAAGTATGCTTGGGGTCATTGTCCATTTGAAAGACCCATTTGCGACCAAGCTTTAACTTCCTGACTGATGTCTTGAGATGTTGCTTCAATATAACCACAATTTTCCTACCCCATGATGCACTCTATTTTGTGAAGTGCACCAGTCCCTCCTGCAGCAAAGCACCCCCACAACATGATGCTGCCATCCCCGTTCTTCACGGTTGAGATGGTGTTCTTCGGCTTGCAAGCCTCCCCCTTCTTCCTCCAAACATAACAGTGGTCATTATGGCCAAACAGTTATATTTTTGTTTCATCAGACCAGAGGACATTTCTCCAAAAAGTACAATCTTTGTCCCCATGTGCAGCTGCAAACCATAGTCTGGCTTTTTTATGGCGGTTTTGGAGCAGTGGCTTCTTCCTTGCTGAGCAGCCTTTCAGGTTATGTCGATATAGGACTCGTTTTACTGTGGATATAGATACTTTTGTACTCGTTTCCTCCAGCATCTTCACAAGATCCTTTGCGGTTGTTCTGGGATTGATTTGCACTTTTTGCACCAAAGTACGTTCATCTCTAGGAGACGGAACGCGTCTCCTTCAAGAGCGGTATGACGGCTGCGTGGTCCCATGGTGTTTATACTTGCGTACTATTGTTTGTACAGATGAAAGTGGTACCTTCAGGCGTTTGGAAATTGTTCCCAAGGATGAACCAGGCTTGTGGAGGTCTACATTATTTTCTTTTTGAGGTCTTGGCTGATGTTGTTTGATTTTCCCATGATGTCAAGCAAAGAGGCACTGAGTTTGAAGGTAGGCCTTGAAATACATCCAAGGGTACACCTCCAATTGACTCAAATTATGGCAATTAGCCTATCAGAAGCTTCTAAAGCCATGACATAATTTTCTGGAATTTTCCAAGCGGTTTAAAGTCACAGTCAACTTAGTGTATGTAAACTTCTGACCCACTGGAATTGTGATACAGTGAATTATAAGTGAAATAATCTGGCTGTTGTTGGAAAAATTACTTGTGTCATGCACAAAGTAGATGTCCTAACCGACTTGCCAAAACTATAGTTTGTTAACAAGAAATTTGTGGAGTGGTTGAAAAACGAATTTTAATGACTCCAATCTAAGTGTACGTAAAACTTCCGATTTCAACTGTACATTCACGGGCTCTCCCATTAACGGCATGGTAAGGGTAACTTAATGGAAACTAAAGTGTTGCCTGGTTAAGGGCAATTCCACGGTATCAGATTGACACAGACTAAGATTTGTCACTTTAAAAAATACTTCTGATTGCAAAGTTAAACAAACCATACAACTCTATTAAGTTACCCTTACCACTTTTAGCAATTTCCACTGATTTTTTTGACAAAAAAACACTTACTTGAAAAACAGTGCAGATGCAAGTTTGGTAACAGAATGACAGTTTGTGCCGTCATTCTGTCACAAAACTTTGCATATGCATTGTTCTTCAAGTAAATGTACATTTTTATCAAATGTAATTTTTTGCAATCCTTGGATTTGGTTTGAATGAAAAAGTGTCACTGTTACTGTGGTATTGCCTGTAACAACTAGTAGGTTGATGAGATTTAGAGCTACCTGCACACTTGAAGCCCTGAAGGTCCAGCCCCTTCTCTGTGGGCACTGTGCATAGATGGGCCAGCAGCACCCCGTCCCCCTTCAGTCTATGCTGCACCAGTCTGTGGGTGTTCCCTCCCGCCCCAGGGGCCACCCCGGGGCTCTCAGGCTCCCAGTCTTCTCCACTCTCCAGGTAGGAGTCCAGGGCTCCCCTGATGAGGCCCCTCCAGGCACGTGCCTCCTCAGAGCTCTTGGCCCTCAGCTTGAGCGTATCCCTGGCCGTTACGACCCTAAAGAAGGCTGGTCCGCCCATAGAAACGTCTGGGACCACGTCCCGGATCCCCTCGATGGGGTGGGAGCAGCGCAGCACCTTCTGCCCGTCTTGCATCCGGAAGCCCTTGAGAGTCTCTAAGGAGAGGGAGAAGACGAGAGGAGTCCAGTTGCGAGCCTCGGAGTCCTGGCAGAAGTACAGCACTGCTTCCTTAATGGCGTCTGACTCTGAGTCTGTGGGACGCGTCCAGTCCAGCTCCAGCTGCTGCTCCTGCTCAACCACAGCCCCCCCTCGATCGGGACTGGCGGGTACGGAGGAGGGGGATGAAGGGGAAGATTTTGGGGGCTCATCCGGGGTTACACTGCTGTCAGAGAGCTGCAGCACCTCCCACTGGTCATCGAGGAGGTGAAGCGGGCGGCACTTGTTGACGGCTTCAGTGATGCGGTCCACCCAGTCCTCGGCCTCATCGCAGTTGGCCGCCCGCATAAGGAGCCTTTTCCCGGGGAAGGCAAGGTCGAAGCGGCCCTCGGCCGAGGTGACGCAGGCATCCTCGCAACGCAGCAGGGAGCAATTGTCGCAGCAGGTGCGCTCCTCTGCATTCAGGTAGAGGCGGAACTCGAAGGGCGAGAGCTCGCAGTAGTAGTCGCGCCACATGCCTACCGTGCCCCGCCGCTCCAGGTGTCCCAGCTTCAGTAGTCCGCGGAAAGGGTTGGAGAGGCCTGAAGGACAGAGAGAAAGAGTGAAAGAGAAGAGGGAGCGAAAGAACGAGTTAAGTCAACTCAAGGATGCTATAGAAAAACTGCCCAACAGATCTCTAAAGTGCGTGGGTCTAATTTCTGTCCAGATAAAAATGTGCATGCCATCAAAAAAACATTATTATTTTTTAAATGACACTAAACCGGTATAACAGGTTTTATCTGATCATGAAACCACCGGGCAAAAATGATATTCAACACTGAGGTTCAAACATACCATAAGGAGGAAGTACCAATAATTCTGTGAAGTTGGCAGCAAAAACAAGGAAGCACGATCATATACCAAAAAGGTAAGAGAATTCATGAACATTACTGGTAGAACTAAAAAGTTCTTCCTGGTTTGAGCCTAGATTGTTGTTTCACAATTGACCCTTCGCTAATCCCCGCCCCATAATTTTGAGCAACCAATCGCAGTGCTCCAATGGACACATCGGACAAGCTCACGTGTCAAACGCATTAAAGCCACTGAAAACAGAGTTTTCATGAAAAGGAAGATAAATTGTTTAAATGGCTGAATAACAGTGCACCAGGGGTACCTGAAATGTAGAGCCTGTTGGAGTATTTTTCTAATCCAAAATTGTACTTTTGTTACATTGTTTGCTAGCTCAGCCGGTTAGCTAGCTCTGTCTCATTGACCACCAAACGTGGCTAACTAGCCAGTTACTGTACATTTCAAGAAAACAAGTTATATTATGTTAGAAAGTTAAGTTAGCTATATTATGAATAGAACTACAACATCACCTGTTGTTGACATCAGGATATGACTTGAGGGAAGTAGTTAGCTCCAAGAGTGGTTAGTAGTAGCTTTATCTGCTTGACAGCGCATTCAGAACCATTCAGTGGCTAACTAGCCACACTACAAACTAACTTGTACCAGGTTCCTGTGAAGCAATTGTAATGACAGAACACCATAACATACTCAACAGTCTCCTGATTAGCAAGGGGTTGTCTGTGTTGAATTTTATTATGTATTAAAAACACAGTTTGAGATCATTGTGTAGGGTTTTCTGAATGAGGAATGGAGCTTCCTGGGAATATTTTGGCCGAGGTTGCAACAGTAAGCAAGGGTGTGTGAGGCTTAGCAAAGGGTAAATTATGGAAGTTGTGGACTGTCCAATGACTCACAAACCCTGCCATTGCACAAACAAGTATTTGGTTAATCTTAATTTCCTTGAACTAAAGTGTGACAATGACCAGAACAACATGTGCTGAAAACTAGGAACAATCCTTTGGCATACTGTCACCTCATGACCAAGGCCATTCGTATGGTGGTTACAACAGACTGCATCACAAGGTGTTCTGTGTTCAAGAAGTGCTAGAAGAGTTGGTGTCCCTGGTTTTGGGAGCTTACCTATCTGCCTGCGGTGGACCACGCTGGGGGGGGACTGGGGGGTCTCGGGCTCTAGAGGGGGAGAGGTAAATCCATTCACACAAGCTGGGCCAGACCCTAGCAAAGACTCATCGGGGTCAGCCAGTTTCTCAAGGTGTGGCTTATAGATGTCATCCTCAGAGATCCAGGAGTGGGAATGCTAAGAAAGGGTAAATGGGTCTTAGTGGTGATCGGTTGCTAATTTAGCAAATCTGGAAATAATTGTTGTTTCAGCTTTTAACCCTATAAGCCCACAGATGCGTTACTATTTAGCAAAGCTTTGCACAATATAAATTCTACTAATGCAGCCTAGACTACAGTGGAAAATATATTATTATATTATATCATTATCTAGGGCAAAGGTCAAGGAGAACTCAAATAACTTAGAGCAACTGAACATGCCGATTGGCACGTTTTTTCTGTTACTCATTAGAAAAATTATGAGACAAGGTAGACGTGGAAGCCTATTTCACTTCCTTAAAGTCCCCAGAATGCTGGGCAGGTCTGTCTCACTGTCTATGCTTTTGGATAGAGAGCAATCACCGCAGCCTGTTCACCCCATGCTAAAGGCAAATGGACATCATCAAAACCAAACGGTAACTTACCTGTCATACGCACGGATGCTACAAACTCTGTTTATAGCCTGACTTTATGACCAAAATTATCATACTTACACTTCGTCGTCAATTTTGACACGATAATAACTGTTTCTGACTCATATTGATGCCACATAGGCCATTTTCAACGGGATTTGTTGCTTTTAAAAGGCAGTCGCTCTTTAAGGTAAATCACATGACGAGTGAGTCAGACAGGTGGATGGGAGGGAATAAGAGAGAGATTAAATTTACTGTGACTGAGTCTGTAGACACCGTCCGACTGAGCACGCTGGTAGTGCGGTGTAGGTTCATGTGGGCTGAAAGCTCCGAGCCGCTCTTAACAGAATATTCTGTTTTTTTCTTCTGTGGCGTCTCAGTGACAGGCAGGTGAGGAGTTGTCGATGTGCTCTCCACACAGTCACTGAGACTGGAGGGCCCTTCAATGTGCGAGTACACGTTGGAGGGGGCGTGGGTCTTGGTGGACGGCTCCTCCTGGTCTGACCCCAGTGAAGCAGGGTTAGAGGGGCCAGTGAGATGTGTGACATGTCCCTGGGTCTCGCTGTCGGAGCCACTGAAGGCAGTGTTCTCAGAGAGGTGGTCTGCGCCTGGGGTGGACACGTACGAATCCTCGCGCATGGAGTCCTGACTGGAATGGGCACTCTCCCTGAAGTCTGCCAGAACACTGCATGGTTACACAAAATAGGAGATGTCAGAGGTCGTCAGAAATCACCAAATGAAACAAGGGACAACATGTTAGACAGTTCCTTTAAGTATTTAATACATTTCTAACATTGTTAGTCGAATCACGTTGCTTGCATCACCATAATTGCGGTGGGTTTCATTCTTGCGTGAGTACGCCTACAGGCATTGACCTCAAGTTGCTTTGGATAAAAGCATTTGCTAAATGCAGAAATTATTTGGGTCTATGTCTTATACTGCTTTGGTGATCTTCCAAGGACCTCATTTATTAGCACAGGTACACTAACAACACTCACACATGACTTACTCTTTGAGAGGCCTCTTGGCATTGCCATTGTTCTCCATGTTGGAGATTTCCAGGTCACATGGCCAGGGCTCCTTGTCTGGGCTCTTGGGGTCGTGACCTTGAAGCAGACTGTCAGAGCTCAGACTGGAGGAGAGCTGAGACGACCCTGTGGTGTCCAGGCTCAAATTGGACGAATTCAGTGGGGTCTTAAACCCTGAGACCCCCCCAATCCCCTTCCCCAGCACCCCTGGCCCCCCTCGCTGCACTTCAACCGTATCCGACCCGCCGGACGACTGTGACACCGTATCATAGGATTCCTTGCGCTTGGTGAGAAAGGGGAGGTCGAGCGCTTCAGCCTGGGCGGCAGGGCAGAGGCCAGCCAGAGCCAGAGGGGTGGTGGTCCACTCGTTGAGCACGGCCGATTTGTAAGAGAGGTTGAAGGTGAGGGAGGCCAGGCCCTGGATGTAACTGAGCAGCACCTCACGCTCCTCAGGGTCCAGAAGCAGGGCGGAGGGCTGGTAGTGGGCCTGCAGTTTGGAGCCCTCGCGGAACAGGGAGGCCAGGTAGCACTCCATTAGGCCGTGGTTGAGGGCCAGCCGCAACCAGGCCCGGCTGCGACCCGTGTCCGTACCCACGAAGCTCAGCTTCTCCAGCTCCGTGATCACGTCACTGAGGGCACCAGGAGGAGGCATTGCATAATTTATCATTACAGAGAATTGTTTCATGTACAGTATACACCACACATATTGAAACAAGCTACACCATCTGATCTGAAACATTTTCTTTTGTCATTCTGCTTAACTTGTGTAAATAAATAGCATTCTGCTTAACCACTGTAAATAAACATTATTCTGCTTTACTACTGTAAATGAATAACATTCTGTGATTTGTTATGCACACTTATTGCAACATAATAGAGGATATAAACATCCCATTATCTGAACTTCAACTTCTCTAGCACACTAAAACGATTGAGGGTGGAGACACTGCACTAGAGGCGCCTGTACGGCTATCTATAGGGGAAGTGGGATTCTCATTGTACAGCTTCAGGCATCCACCCACCCGTGAGTGACAGTCTTGAGGAGGCTCCAGAACACAGGCTGGGGGAGGGCTCCCCGGGACCCCCCTTTCCTGCCGCGTCCCCCAGCCTCGGAGCGAACATATTTGCTTTTGATGCCGTGGATAAAGATGGCCTCCAGTGCGCAGCACAGCAGATTGGCGTCACCATCCTCGCTGGTAACCACGACATCGGTTGTCACGTAGCGCTTCTGCAACGCCTTGAGTGACCACGCCAACTTCTCCTTAATCCACTAAAGAAATTGTAAGATTGGTTTAAATCACATATCCCAACAGATGAAACATTTCCAAATGTCTTCAACTGTTTGAAGTGACACAATTTCGCAATGGACTTCCCCAGATATTGGAAACAAAATGATGGCAGAAAAGATGTGTCATCACTTTAAGAAGGGTCATTAGCCATGTGAATATGAAACATACCCTGACACACATACAAGTGGCCCGATGTCAGCTGACACTGGCAAGAGGGCCAGAGAAAATCAATTTTATGCAATAACACACAAAACAGACTATTTATGAGCTACTGTTGGGCTGGAATGGGTTTTGGCATTCATGACAAAGCGTGTTCTGGGCATCTAATAACACTTGACCACACACAAGTTTGTCAAAATGGCTCTTTGACATCTAAAACAGACTGTAAACCTACTTAACTGCTGCTCATACAAGTTCTACCAACCCGACTACAAATAGGAACACTTTTGATCTTTATTTTCCCCAGAAAACAGGAACAGTGGACACTGGCCTACAATTTGAATTGATAAAACAAACCTTTGCCTCATTGACGTTGTCGGTAAAACTTGAAAATGACAGCATATTATTGATTATCTATGATATTTATCACACAGGCTACATTGCACAATGTCTAGCCTAAATCAAACATCAACAGAGTTCAGTTAAAGGAAAACTCCACCCAAGAGCTATCTTTTAGTATTTGATTCATTAGCCCATTATTGATAGACCCAAATTGTTTTGCACGTCAGCAATCAAGTTTTCAAGATGTATAACTTTAAAAATACAGAAACAAAGGTGGTATGAGACATTTTGCATCATATAATGGTGCGTTTTGCAGGCTATTACTAGAACAGCAAAGATAGCCTACACCACTTAAACAGACCTAAAAATAAGTTTCAGATATTGATTTTATTCACTTAGTTTAAACCGTCTGTTATAAAGTAGTGCAATCAAACTGTGACATAAAAACGCCACGACATCAATGGGCTGCATTAAAGCAGAAGTCTGTTTTTTCACGCAAAAAAAATATTTAAAAAACACATAAGAAATATTTTGTTGCGTTTTATAAACGCAGATCTAAAATGCTTCTTATTGTAATTTCTGCTGTGCATCAGACTCATTTTGTGCTTCAGTTGCACTTCACTTGGATGAAAATTCATGAACGAGCATTCTATCAGCAGACAGGGCTCTGACTGATGCGTAGCTACTTTTCTCCTGTACTTTCTCAGTGTAGCCTACTTTTCTCCAGTAAAATGCAAGATTAACTTCAAGCAAAACATTAAGAAATGTAGCTGGCTGCATTTTTCTATGATAAACATTCTAAAGATCTGGCCATGCATTGTTTTTGCCAAAAATATTATTTTCTGCGAAGAAAACCTGCCCCTGATCACTCTATTGAAGCAAAAAAACTGTTTTCTTTCAATATAAAACACTGGTGAACTGGTTTAAACACAGATGTTTTGATGGTCTGCATTTTGAAAATGCACATTTTTGAATTCTAACACGACCCCAGCTACTTGTCCACACGGTCACTTACGTGAATAACTATGCCATGTCATATAGGCTAAGGTGTTTGACATAGTAGCCTGGACTTCAATGACTAAGAACTGGAAATCAGGGCATCCCAGTAAGCAATAAACATTAGGCTAAGCAATAAATATTCACTTAGGCTTATTGTTAAAATACTAAGATTGGTCAGGCATAGACAGGGTCGATGTGTCACTAAAACAGTATCTGTGAGAGAGATCTGATCACCTTTTCAGAGTCACATGGAAGTGGTTTATGGCATTGGGTGAGCCATTAACAGTAAAAAAAAGGTTTAGCTTACCTGCTTGACGTCTTTTGCCTCTGGCCCTGTATCTGGGGTCTGTGTGGCTAACATCTTGCCTCCAGGGATGAGAGTTACTCCCACATGACACGCTGTAACATACACATAAGATATCTCCGGTGGTTATGCTGACAACAAGCTGAACAAACAACCCCACGAAAAACACATTGTTACAGGGCTCTACAGTGTGACCATTTTACTTGCAAATAAATATTTTGCTGTACTTTAAATTTTAATTTAGGAGCACCAGTGCGTCTAGAAAAATGTACGATTCTAGCTTTAATACCTCAAATATTTGTCCTTGTGCTCCTAAATGTATTTGTGTGAGACTACATTTTCCAATTTAGGCGCACATGTGCTCCTTGTAGTTCTGCAAGCCCCCTTTATATCCATTTAGGTGGCATTTGACATAATTTAAGTAAACAAACACATCAAGGGCTGTCAGTACAATATTCTAGTGATAGTGACATTCATTGACAGAAGAGAGACTGACTATAAGATTATTTCCACATCATGCCGAGTCACACAATTTAGAGATCACAAGACTGTTTTAGCTTACATGTATGGTGTGTGTTGACACCAGCTCAGAAATCAATCACACGGTCTACTGAGGTTTTTGTTGACAGTAAGACAAGTTGCCACAGAGGAAAAAATGCTAGCAGTGAGGAATAGAACTTCCTGGAAGAAGGGAACGTGAACGTACAGTGAGTGCTCACGAGAGCATTAACGTGTTTGTCAAAAGCTTTGGCTTGATCACTGGAGCCCATCCCTTTATCCCAATTTCTATGACACTTATCTAACGGCTGTGTCTATCTAGTGGACAAAAACAACATACCTTTAAAAACATATATATATAATTCCTAAACCCTAATTCCCAATGACAATGTTAACGTCTACAAATCAGCTGATTGAGAACCCCCGGTACTGTCGTAAAGAGATGCCCTTAATAGAAGGCTAAATAAACAATATAGTTACATAAATACAAACATGCATGTGTTGTTGACAAGAAACACAAAGAAAAACACAAGGAACATTGCGTTACTAACAAGCTAGCTAGATACATACCGTGTTATTGTTGGGTCAACGTCGTTAACTAGCCAGTTAGCGATGTCCAAAACAAGCGATTTAACAGGATTTTTCCCCGCTGCTTTGTCGTTCTTGTTTGACTCCTACGTGGACTGCAACATTGTATCGCATGATGCCATTTCACAGAGTCGTTTCTTTCACATGTACATTCCTGAATCGGAGACAGGAAGAAAAGTCTAATCGAATGTGTCTGCAACCTTTAGCTCAGCTTCAGGCAGAGATGTTCGAGAAAGTAGGAGATCGGAATCGCATTGGACAATGAATTAGGTATAAGCCTCCACCCAGCAGACTGTCGACCAATCGCGTTAATGTTGTTATGTTGCGTCGCACGGTTGCTAAACAAATCGTCACGCAATCCCTTCTCGAAGTCAGGTTATGAGTCGAGAAACCTGCTATTTTCCTCAGAATAGCCCAGAATAAGCTGTGCGGCCCATTGACAATGTATGGGTAAAGTATACAGGGGGCATTAACACAATTCCGTCTCCTCAAAAGTGCCTATGGTTCAGGTTCAGCTCAGCTGAGGGGACAAATGCATGATGTGATATGTCTGGCTCTACATTCCTTCAGAACATACGGGCTTGCAGAAAAGGTATATGTGCGCTTGCATGCAACCAGATGGGACCACCTACTGTGCCCCACTAAGTCCCCAAAATATGTCAGCTTCATGTAAAAAGCAAAATTCTTCTCATTCCTGTTCAGTGACGTTTTGTTGGATACATAGTCTGGCTGCAGAAGTCTTCCAGAACCAGGTATGCTCTGCTATTTTAATTTTGCAATATAGGACAACATTCCGCTCTAGCATATCCTTACCCCTATATTCTTTATAGGCTATTGCTGACTGTCCTATATGCCTAGGGCCCTATGCTATGTTTGTCAATTAATACAAGCTTTTAACTTTTCCACATGATAATTTCTTTGAATTCTTTGGAGGTTTGCCCAATGCTTTGGATATGTTCATGCTATTAGGTCTACTGATTTTTGTTTGTTTTATGTAGTGAGTTGTCCTAGTTTTTTCTAAAGCATTTATATGTGTGTGTTTTTTTCTCTTCTTTTTAAAAATAAAGGATGTGTGCACAGTTCAGCAATAGAAAATTAGAAAAGTAAGAAAGCTTGAGAAATAATATAGATTGATTGAATTCAAGTGATTACTGTAACATATCATAGCTTTTTTTTAAATCTGTTCATAATCAGTATTCCAGGAAATGTTGCACAGCACTACGAGTTATTTTTCTCTCTCACTTTACCAAGGTTTCTGCTGAGTATGAATGATTGTGTCATGGTATTTACTCTTTGATTGAATTACACTATCAGTGTATAGACAGTTTCTATTTCGCAATGATACTAATCTCTCATATTGATGAAAGACATTTACCACAAACAATAGTCCAGAGACCAATATCAAATAGAGGCCAAGCAGTAGCAGCTAATGTATTCATTTATCCTTTGATGAGCAGTGATCTGAGTAACAGATAGGCTTGTTACCATATAGACTATATTTTTACATAGAGTTACTGAGCTTCACAATAAAAGGTGAGTAATGTCCAATCAGTGGGATAATACATTTAATCATCACTGATATGTCTGCTTTGGTTTTTGACATGAGACAACACATAGTTATCCCATAGTACAGATAGCTTTAGAACTCACACCAATGTATGTAAACTAGTAGAACTGTACAAGAGTCATACAAATTAGAAAGAAACAAAGATTTCGAAATATATTCGAGACCTATAACCTACCTGTGACAGAAAGTGTTAGCAAAGATGGCAGATAAATTAAGATAGTTCAATCAGGCCGTTTATTACCATTGAAAAAATGACTTTTCTTGTTGAAAAGCGGTATCCCAAGTATTAATACAGTAAAGTACACACACTAAAGGGTAATTATTATTATTTTTGTTTCTTCTGTAAAATAGTGTTTTTAGACACAACTGCAAACTTCAAGGAGTAGGGCATTCAAGGCTTTGGTTTGATGGGAAGTCGTAATGTCATAGGCCTCCCCTTGCTTGAAGAACAATATTATGTTTCTTCAGAGAAAATATATTTGTAGTGATGTCCAATGTTTTTTTGTTATTGTATTTGAATTTGAAATTTTAAATAAAATGTTTAAAAATGTTTTTTTTAAAGAGACGAAGCGAGGAACAATCTTCTCCCCCAAAAAAACAAAAACAAAAGAGGGGCAAAAAAAGAACAAAAGAGGAAAGGCCCACCCCAACACTTGTGCTATTTCATGATGTACAAGCATGTGTATGTGACCAATACAATTTGAATTTATCTGGACCACGGATTGAGATGTGCCTTTTGATAAGTAGATCAGATGTTAAATGAGTTGAAAATAAGACTGGCGTGCCACCTATACAGTGCCACCCAGTGGAGACAGTACCACATGTGACATTACACAGAGGTTCCAAACGGAAGTGTGTTGTACCGAAAATGTGGCGCGAGACATAGCCAATGTTGTGTGTACATACACGTTTTTTTTAAAGTAAAAACTTAATCTAAAACAGTTCCATCCACTGCATTTATTATACAATTTGGGAACTACGTTGTTTTATGAGACGGGCGGCATAGAAACCGGCGTTCATCAAGGCAAATATGCCCCGTAGACGACAGGTACGAAACATGTAGGTCGGAAGCTAACGTTACGGCGTTAGCTAGCTGGATAAAGCTAACTTGACTAGCTATGCTGCTAGCATAATGTTGCTAAAATGTTAGCCAGTGGTCTCTATTATGCATTCGAAAGTATGTATGTTTCTTAACTAGCTAGATAACTTAATGCTAACTATCTAGTTAGCTACTGCAGATAACCTAAGTTAGTAAGCTAAAATGGCCTCTCTTTTACGCTTTCAAGGTAGATTGCTAGCTAATGCTGCAATGGTGTTTTGCTAATGTTGCGTTGCCTATTTGGCTAACTAACGTTAACTGACTAGCTAGCTAGCTATTAAGGCTGTGTTTACATATCGATTTGTAGAGAGTAATTAGCTAGCTGTATATCTCATTTATGAGAAATTGATACATTTGAAGGAGCTAACGTTAGCAACAATTCTATAACCTAGTTTGAGCCATCATGACAAGCAAATAGTTAACGTTAGCTAGCTAGATATCGTCTAGTTACCTGGCTAACGCGTTAGCCCTACCAGTCTTACTTTTTTTCATTCTATCACAGAGTGTGCATTTGGGGAGCGGCTCTGATGGGACTGAAGATTCAGACTCTTCTGCAGAGAGAGAACAGACAAACAGCTCAGAGAGTGATGGGAACATGCCCAAGAGAACACGCCTCACAAGAGCATCTCTGCGCCTCAGCCAAAGCTCACAAGGTAAAGAAAGCCATGGGATGGATGCTTTAGTTATGAATCAAATCCTACATTGCAACTGTAGTAGTTAGGCTAGCGAACAATGAGTCAATCACCTGTATAGGAGACCTTGTGAGGGCTAACAATTGCTAGAAGATTCCATTATTTTATCCTACAGTGTCAGTGTAGCTGAATGTTGTGCTGTTTCTCCCACATGCCAATGTAGACACACCAGATGTGAAGCGAGTCGGCGACCATGACGAGTCTCCGCCGTTGACGCCCACAGGCAACGCCCCATCATCTGAGTCTGAGCTGGACATCTCCAGCCCCAACGCCTCCCACGACGAGAGTGTGGCCAAAGACCCCGCCCTCAGAGACTCAGACAAGGACCTCTCCCACCGGCCCAAGCGCCGCCGCTGCCATGAGACCTACAATTTTAACATGAAGTGTCCCACACCGGGATGCAACTCACTGGGTAAGACAAGAGACTATTTGGTTAGTGGCACCACTGCTAGTTTAGTGGATGCTGAACAAGACTTGTCATGATTCTTGTTAAGATTCTTATTATGAAATATCTCTGGTCAATTAATTTAATTATATGTAAACTCATTGCTTTTCTGTCTCTCGTGTTCCTTGCAGGACATCTAACAGGAAAACATGAACGCCATTTTGCGGTTTCAGGATGTCCTCTTTACCATAACCTATCTGCTGATGAATGCAAGGTAAATATGTCATTAACATATTTGGCATTGCTTATTGCGGTACATTAACTTCATTGTCTCGTACAATGAGAGCTACAGAGAATCAAATGCCCAATAAGTTTATTCATCCTTTTTATTGACAGGTGAAAGCAACCACTCGCGAGAAACACGAAGAAGAATCAAAGGTGCAGGAGGAAAGCAACAGACACGCTACACGACATCAGGTAAAATTAATTAAATTAATGTTGAATACTTTTTAAGGTGATTCATTTTATCATGTAAAAGTAAATAAAGGTCCTCCCAAGTGGTGCAGTGGTCTAGGGCACTGTCTCACAACCGGCTGTGATCGGGAGTCCCATAGGGCGGCGCACAATTGGCCCAGCGTCGCCCGGATTAAGGGAGGGTTTGGCCGGGTGAGGCTTCAATTGGCTCACCACGCTCTAGCAACTCCTCCTGGCTGGCCAGGCGCCCGCAGGCTGACCTCGGTCGTCAGGTGAACGGTGTTTCCTCCAACACATTGGTGCGGCTAGCTTCCGGGTTAAGCAGGCAGGTATTAAGAAGCGCGGTTTGGCTGTTCACGTTTCGGAGGACGCATGACTCGACCTTCGCCCATTGGGGAGTTGCAGTGATGAGACAAGATCAAAAAAGGGGGTAAAATAAAAAATAGCTAAAATCACAATGAATTCCTGTTGTGTCCACCAGATGCCCACATCAAAACAGACGAGATACAAAGAGCAGGTGACGGAGATGAGAAAGGGGAGGAATTCTGGGCTTCCCAAGGAGCAGAAGGAGAAGTACATGGTGAGACATAGGACAGATCTCCCCCATTCTAATGACTAGAGGGAGAATCATGTTTGCTATGGGGATCCTCTGGTCACTTGGCCCTTCCACCCCTACGGGAGGGCAGCTCCCGATCAGCCCAGTCAAAGCTCTTCTCTGTCTTGGCACCCCAATGGTGGAACAAGCTTACCCCTAATGTCAGGACAGCGGCCCATCTTCCCGAAAATGTCTGAAACGCTACCTCTTTAAAGAGTATATTCAATAAAGCCCGTTTATTGACACAATCAGCACTCCGTCACCCAACTCTTTTTCTTTCCATCTCGTCTACAGGAGCATCGACAGAGCCACGGCAACACCAGAGAACCTCTTCTGGAGAACATCACTAGTGAATATGACCTGGAGCTTTTCAGAAAAGCCCAGGCACGCGCATCTGAAGATCTGGTAAGACAAAAACCTCAGTGCACCTTCATGCATAATAAACCAATCGGGTTTTAGATTATTGTAGATAAGATGTTCTTGGTAGTTTAGAAGAATTTCATATTTCTCCTCTCTCGTTTGCCGCTTATTGAAAACGCCACAGGAGAAGCTGCGGATCCAGGGACAGATCACGGAGGGCAGCAACATGATCAAGACCATCTTGTTCGGCCGCTACGAGCTGGACACGTGGTATCACTCGCCCTACCCCGAGGAGTACGCCCGCCTGGGACGTCTCTACGTCTGCGAGTTCTGCCTCAAGTACATGAAGAGCCAGACCATTCTGAGACGACACATGGTAAGATATACAGTGCCTTCAGAAAGTACCCCTCGACTTTTGTTACAGCCCAAATTCAAAATAGATGAAAAATGATTTATTTTTTCACTCACCTGTCTACACACTATACCCCATAATGACAAAGTGAAAACATGTTTTTAGAAATCTATTGAAAATGAATTACAGAAATATCTCATTTACATAGGCATTCCCACCCCTTTGCTATGCCACCCAAAATGTAGCTCTGGTGCATCCAATTTACTTTGCTCATCCTTGAGCTGTCACGACAACTTGATTGGAGTTCACCTGTTTCCAATTCAGTTGTTTGGACATACATTTAGAAAGAAACACACATGTCTATATAAGGTCCCACAGTTAACCGTAGATGTCAGAGCAAAAACTTGTCAAGTCCAAAGAACTGTCTGTAGATCTCCGAGATAGAATTGTTGTGTCTGGGGAAGGGCATAAAACCATTTCTAGTGTTAAAAGTTTTGAAGAGAGCAGTGGTCTCCATCATTGAAAAATTAAAACACATATGAAACTGCCTAGATCTGGCTGTCAGACCGAACTGGGTAAGAAGGACCTTGGTCATGGAAGTGACCTAGACAGAACTACAGAATTCCTTGGCTGAGATGGGAGAACCTGCCATGAGGACAACGGTCTCTACAGCACTTCATCAATCTAGGCTTTATGGGAGAGTGGCCAGTCGGAAGCCACTCCTGAGAAAAAGTCTCATGACAGCATGCATAAGGCAAATTATTCTGTGGTCTGATGAGACAAATTTAACTCTTTAGCCTGAATGCAAAGCTCTGTGTCTGGAGAAAATCAAGCACAGCTCATCTCCCAATGGGGAAGAATCATGCTATGTTGGATGCTTTTTAGCGTCAGGGACTAGGAGACTGGTAAGGATAGAGGGAACAATGACTGGAGCCAAATACAGCAAACTCTTGATGAGAGAGTTTCTTCAGAGTGCAAACGACCTTAAACTGGGGCATAGATTCCACGTTCCAACAGGATAATGACCCCAAAAATACAGCCAAAACACTGCTGGATTGGCTTCAGAACGCGAATGTGAAAGTCCTTGAGTGTTCCAGTCAAAGCCAAGATTTAAATCCCATTGAAAATCTGTGGAAAGACTTGGGAGAGGCGATGAACAGCAATCTAGCTTAAGAGCTTTGAGAAAATCTGCAGATGTTCAAAGATTCTCCCAAATGGTCTACGGTACAATTCCCGCAGCCGCACTCCTTTTGAGAAAAAGTATTTTCCTTTTTATCCTGACAAATGTTGACTCTCCTGAACACTAACGGCGGAGTACAATGTTAATGATATAGGGTCCTATCATGGTACAAAAATAAACATTGTTCTAAGCTCATAGACATACCCAAGACGACTCAAAGCTGGGCTTTATAAATACATTTGATTGAATCGCCACCAACGGTGCTTTTACAAAGTATTAACTCAGAGGTTTGAATGCTTATGTAAATGAGATTTCTGTGTTTCATTTTCAATACATTTGCAAATATTTCTAAAAACATGTTTTCATTTTGTCGTCATGGGGTATTGTGTATGGATGGGTAAGGGGAACAATCAATTTAATCCATTGTGAATTCAGGCTGTAATACAACAAAAATGCGGAATAAGTCGAGGGGTATGAATACTTCCTGAAGGCACTGTAGAAAAGCCAGTCCTATCACCTCTTAAGCTGGGGTTACACAAATCAACTTTCACACAATGTTTGTTGCAGGTTGCAAGTGACATCCTCTAAAGCAACCTTTGCTGATACTCGAAGAAACTCAAATGTGATTGAAACTGCATGCAACAGCCAATCAAAGTTTAAGATCCTTTTGTCATATGTTTGGGAATTCTAAACTCACCCAATGACTTCAATTTCAGCTGAAACTCTTCAGAGAGGCCTTTTTTAATGGGGGTTTGAATGAGCAAATCAATAGTGTTGTCTCCCTGTGTGTTTGTTAGGCTAAGTGTGTGTGGAAGCATCCGCCCGGCGATGAGGTCTACAGGAAGGGAGCCATCTCTGTCTTTGAGGTGGATGGCAAGAAGAACAAGGTGAGGGGGCCTACACACTTGAACTCGTACACAACAAATGCTTTTTTTCCTGTCTCCGTTTTATTCTCCGATCTAAAGAACAAAGAAATAATCATGGTTGAATTATTACCTTTAGTTTTGTCATGTCTCACGTTTCTTCAGGGACCCTAACCCCACTGGTGCCTTGCACTCCTATAAAACAAGCTACATAGAATATGAATCTATGGATAGGTCACATACACTGGATAGGTGCAGTGAAATGTGTTGTTTTACAGGGTCGGCCACAGTAGTACGGCACCCCTGGAGGAAATTAGCTCTAACCGCTAGTCTACCTTTCGCCCTTACATTATCCCTGGCAAGGTCTTTGGGGAATTTAAATGGTGTGTGGTTTCCTTTTCCAGATCTACTGCCAGAACCTGTGTCTACTCGCCAAGCTCTTCCTGGATCACAAGACGCTGTACTACGACGTGGAACCCTTTCTGTTCTACGTTATGACTGAGGCAGACAACACAGGCTGCCATCTTGTGGGATACTTCTCTAAGGTACCCATCCATTATACTCTGTTCAAATTGATAGTGTCTCCCATAACTTTTTGATACGGTTTATAGCGGAGCTTTTTTTAAAATTATTATTAGGGACGTCTCTGTCATTACTTTAGTTTTAAAGATGAGATTCAGACCCATATCCTCTGTTTTTTCAGGAGAAGAACTCTTTCCTCAACTACAACGTCTCCTGCATCCTGACAATGCCCCAGTACATGAGGCAAGGCTTTGGGAAGATGCTGATTGACTTCAGTAAGTATAGACCAACTCTGTTTTCCCCTTGTTAGATTGGCTACTGCAACTACAGCCAGGTGGCATTTCGAGATACTGATTTATTTTGTTAAGCCTCCCAGGAATGACAACAGAGTTTTGCTGGTCAAAAAGGGCTTTTAATGTCCTGAAAGCAACTTCTTTATGTGTTGTCATTACGCAGTTATTGCAGTAGAAACTACAGTTCCTTTAGCAGTTTTTTTTGCTTTTCTCCACCAGGTCTCATTGCTATGTAAGTGCAGTCCCTCTCATTACTTATTAGAACTGCTAGTGACCACCCTGCCGGCGCTCTCCCCTTTCTGTAGGCTACCTGCTGTCCAAGGTGGAGGAGAAGGTGGGCTCCCCAGAGCGGCCCCTTTCGGACCTGGGCCTCATCAGCTACCGTAGCTACTGGAAAGAGGTGCTGCTGCGTTACATGTACAACTTCCAGGGCAAAGAGATCTCCATCAAAGGTGACAGAGGACTTTACAAAGAACTGATTTTTGCAAATATGTTTTGGTGCTTAATGTCGCTCTTGACTGTTGAGAAAATATTTTCTCAACAATCTACAATTAGTTTAGGGTCAAAGGTGAGGGTTTAAAATTACCCGGGTAAATTATGTAGCTTGTTCCGGTCACGCACACACGCCATACACAGACACTCACACACAATCTCCAAAGTGTCCTCTTTAAATTTCTCCCATGGTTAAGCATATGTATTTTTTTTCTCATTTAGAAACATTTTAATTTGGGCCTGTCCATATCGGCTAATTCTCCTCTCATAATGAATTAGTCCGTAGGTGGAGCATCAAACTGCTTAACGAACATGTACTAAGCATTAAACCTGGGAAGGCTACCTTTGATTTATCACTCTATTTGTCATGTATTCGCTGTAGCTTGTGTGTTTACAGCCCTATCAATCTGTTTTATGGTTGTCAAGTCTGTAAATGTTGATGATTTAATGTTGTTAATTATTTAGCTTTTTCAGGTTAGTCTCAGTTTCATTTGAACACATGAGATGATTTTCTTCCAAGCATTTGAATGACTAGTATTTGAATGATTCAGTATTTTGAATGAGTGCGTGAAGAGCTGTGCGTTGTACTCGTGTGTGTTCAGAGATCAGCCAGGAGACCGCGGTGAACCCAGTGGACATTGTCAGCACCCTGCAGTCCCTGCAGATGCTTAAGTACTGGAAGGGAAAGCACCTCGTCTTGAAGAGACAGGTAAGTGTCCCCTTCATGAAGGTGTGTCATGACAATATCAACATCGGTTAACCCTTTATACTCTGATCCCATGTTCGGGATCAAAAATGGGAGATTTGGTCACTGATAAGAGATTAAATTGGAACGCGGTGGCTGTACAGTAACATACTATACATTACATCAGAACTCTGGGTGTCCGCTTTACGATGTATAGCTTTCAAATGACAGGCGTTCTAAACGGGACTACCACCTGCTAGCTACAAGTGTGCTCTGTTCAGTTCCTCCAAAGGCACAGCCAGGAAAGCTAAAAAAATAATAAACTCCTAGTTGAATGCTCTACTGCCTGAGTCCTACGTGTATTGAAATCACTGCACACTTTGGAGTGGCCACTTGAAGATACCAGTGAGACCTCTCACTCAAATCCTTGTAAGGTTATATCTTATGTTGTATCTACCCCAGATCTTGCAGGAATATTCGTATATATTAATGAATGTATTCAGCGTTTTAGTATTGCCCGATTTTCTGTTATCGAAACAAATGGCTGCAAAAAGTACAGTGCCGGTGAAATGCACATAAAATCAACAGTGAATTCGGTTCCTGTCTCAGGTGAACTGTTTGTTCAGATAATTCTCAGAAGTTTTTCCTTTCAATTGCAACTGTGATTATGCATATTCTTCTAATATTTTTTTCTGTTTGACATATTTCATGGATATGTCATGTGTTTACTGTAGCTTGTGTGTATGTAGCCCTGTCCATCTGTTTTATGTGGTTATCTGCAGTGCGTTTCATAATTATTCACCCCTTTGGATTTCTTCACATTTTGTGTTGCAAAGTGTGATTTTAAAATGGATTTAATTGTAAAAAAAAAAATACAAAAAATAATAATAATTTGTCAACGATCGACACAAAATACTAATGTCAGTGGAAAACATTTTCATAGATACACTACCGGTCAAAAGTTTTAGAACACCTATGCATTCAAGGGTTTTTCTTTATTTTACTATATTTTCTACATTGTAGAATAATAGTGAAGACACAAAACTATGAAATAACACACATGGAATCATGTAGTAACCAAAAAAGTGTCCAAATCAAAATATATTTTATATTTGAGATTATTCAAATAGCAACCCTTTGCCTTGATGACAGCTTTGCTCACTCTTGGCATTCTCTCAACCTGTGTCATGAGGTAGTCGCCTGAAATGCATTTCAATTAACAGGTGTGCCTTGTTAAAAGTTAATTTGTGGAATTTCTTTCCATAACCTGTTGCGACGAGCAATCCCGTATCCGGGAGCGTAATTATAGCCTCAAGCTCATTAGCATAACGCAACGTTAACTATTCATGAAAATCGCAAATGAAATGAAATAAATATATTGGCTCACAAGCTTAGCCTTTTGTTAACAACACTGTCATCTCAGATTTTCAAAAAATGCTTTTCAACCATAGCTACACAAGCATTTGTGTAAGAGTATTGATAGCTAGCATAGCATTACGCCTAGCATTCAGCAGGCAACATTTTCACAAAAACAAGAAAAGCATTCAAATAAAATCATTTACCTTTGAAGAACTTCGGATGTTTTCAATGAGGAGACTCTCAGTTAGATAGCAAATGTTCAGTTTTTCCAAAAAGATTATTTGTGTAGGAGAAATCGCTCCGTTTTGTTCATCACGTTTGGCTAAGAAAAAAACCAGAAAATTCAGTCATTACAACGGCAAACTTTTTTCCAAATTAACTCCATAATATCGACAGAAACATGGCAAACGTTGTTTAGAATCAATCCTCAAGGTGTTTTTCACATATCTATTCGATGATAAATCACTCGTGGCAGTTTGGTTTCTCCTCTGTTCAAAATGGAAAAATGCACGCACCTGGACATTACGCAATAGTTTCGACGGAGGACACCGAGCAGACACCTGGTAAATGTAGTCTCTTATGGTCAAATTTCCAATGATATGCCTACAAATACGTCACAATGCTGCAAACACCTTGGGGAAACGACAGAAAGTGTAGGCTCATTCCTTGCGCATTCACAGCCATATAAGGAGACATTGGAACACAGCGCATTCAAAATCTGGCTCACTTCCTGTATGAAAGTTAATCTTGGTTTCGCCTGTAGCATTAGTTCTGTGGCACTCACAGACAATATCTTTGCAGTTTTGGAAACGTCAGTGTTTTCTTTCCAAAGCTGTCAATTATATGCATAGTCGAGCATCTTTTCGTGACAAAATATCTTGTTTAAAACGGGAACGTTTTTCATCCAAAAATGAAATACTGCCCCCAGAGGTTCAAGAGGTTAATGCGTTTGAGCCAATCAGTTGTTTTGTGACAAGGTAGGGGGGTATACAGAAGATAGCCCTATTTGGTAAAAGACCAAGTCCATATTATGGCAAGAACCGCTCCA
The DNA here is from genome assembly GCF_045791955.1 of Oncorhynchus clarkii lewisi. Lineage (NCBI taxonomy): Eukaryota > Metazoa > Chordata > Actinopteri > Salmoniformes > Salmonidae > Oncorhynchus > Oncorhynchus clarkii. The sequence continues at coordinate 18,445,190 of NC_092162.1, forward strand.
ATAAGAAAAGAGAAATGACAGTCCATTACTTCAAGACATGAAGGTCAGTCAATCTGGAAAATTTCAAAAGTTTTTCAAGTGCAGTTGCAAAAACCATCAAGTGTCATGATGAAACTGGCTCTCATGAGGACCGCCACAGGAAAGGAAGACCTAGAGTTACTTCTGCTGCAGACGATAAATTCATTAGTCAACTGCACCTCTGATTGCAGCCCAAATAAATGCTTCACAGAGTTCAAGTAACAGACACATCTCCACATCAAATGTTCAGGGGGGACTATGTGAAAAAGGCCTTTTAATGATCGAATTGCTTCAATGAAACCACTACTAAAGGACACCAATAAGAAGAAGAGACTTGCTTGGACCAAGAAACACAAGCAGTGGACATTAAACCGGTAGAAATCTGTCCTTTGGTCTGAGGTTTGAGATTTTTGGTTCCAACCATCGTGTCTTTGTGAGATGCGGAGTAGGTCAATGGATGATCTCCACATATGTGGTTCCCACCGTGAAACATGGAGGAGGTGGTATGGGGGTGCTTTGCTGGTGACACTGTCAGTGATTTATTTAGAATTCAAGGCACACTTAACCAGCATGGCTACCACAGCATTCTGCAGCGATATCCCATCTGGTTTGCGCTTAGTCCCACTATCATTTGTTTTTCAACAAGACAATGACCCCAAACACACCTCCAGGCTGTGTAAGGGCTATTTGACCAAGAAGGAGAGTGGTATAAGCGCTGTATCAGATGTCCTGGCCTTCACAATCACCCGACCTCAACCCAGTTTGGGATGAGTCAGTCCGCAGAGTGAAGGAAAAGCAGCCAACAAGTGCTCAGCATATGTGGGAACTCCTTCAAGACTTTTGGAAGAACATTCATGAAGCTGGTTGAGAGAATGCCAAGTGTGTGCAAAGCTGTCATCAAGGCAAAGGGTGCCTACTTTGAAGATTCTCAAATATTTTGATTTGTTTAACACTTTTGGTTACTACATGATTCCATATGTTATTTCATAGTTTACGATGTCGAAAAAAGTAAAAATAAAGATATAACCTTCGTAGGTGGTGACTGGTACTGTGTATATGTTTTAGATTAACGAAGAATAAATCACTAATATACTGTATCTTTTTAAGTATTGAACCCCCTGAGTCGATACACGTTAGTAACACCTTTTGGCAGCGATTTATAGCTGTGCGTCTTCTTGGGTCAGTCTCTAAGAGCTTTGCACACTTGGATTGTGCAATATTTGCCCATTTATTATTTTTAATTCTTCATGCTGTGTCAACTAACTTGGCCACTCAGGAACATTCACTGTCTTCATGGTAAGCAACTCTAGTATCTATTTTGCCTGGTGTTGTAGGT